>NC_143436.1:156251162-156579412 GCF_987193195.1 Phasianus colchicus
AGAATACAAACAAAACCCAGTGCAGGTTAATAACAAACTAAATGGAATTAACAGCCTGCTGCATCAACCATGAGGAACAAGTAGGTGATCTGAGACAGACAGCATGGCTTCACCAAAGGCAAATCATGCCTCACCAATCTGGTCAACTCCTAAGATGGAGTGACAACATCAGTGGATCATGGAAGGACAACTGATGCTATTTATTTGGATTTGTGCAAGGCTTTTGAAGTGGTTGCGCACCATATCCTTATCTCTAAAGTGGTAGAGTAGACTATTCAGTGGATAAGGAATTGGTTGGAAGGTAGCAGCCAGAGGGTAAATGTGGTAAATGGTTCTGTATCCAGGTAGAGGCTGGTGATGAGTGGTGCCCCACAGGGGTCTGTCTTGGAACCTGTTGGAATCTTTATCAGTGACATAGATGATGGGATTGAGTGCATGCCCAGCAAGTTTGCTGATGATACCAAGCTGTGTGATGCAATTGACACAACAGAAGGAAAGACTGCCATCCAGAAGGACCAGGAGTGGTTTGAAAAGTGGGCCCATGTGAACCTAATTAAGTTCAACAAACCCAAGTGCAAGGTTTTGCACTTTGGTCGTGGCAATCCCTGATATTTATACTGACTGGGAGAAGAACACATTGAGAGTACCTGTGCTGAGAAAGACATAGGGGTCCTGGTAGATGAAAGACTTAACATGAGCCAACAGCGTGCACTTCCAGACCGAAAGGGCTGCATCAACAGAGGAGGGCCAGCAGGAAGAAGGAGAAGATTGTCCCTTTTTACTCTGCCCTTGTGAGGCCCCATCTTGAGTACTGTGTCCAGGTCTGGGACCCCCAGTACAAAAAGGACATCAAGTTGGAGGAGCAGGTCCAAGGGAAGGCCACAGAGACATTCAGAGGGCTGGAGCATCACTCCTACAAAGACAGGCTGAAGGAGCTGGGCTTGTTCAGCACAGAGAAGTCTGGGGAAACCTCACTGCGGCATTCCAATACTTAAAGAGAGCTTATAAAAAGGAAGGAAATCAACTTTTTACACGGGCAGATAGCAATAGGACAAGGAGGGGGGAGGAAGGGTTGAACTAAGAGGGGAGATTTGGATTAGATGTCGGCGAAATTTTTCACTGTGACAACAGTGAGGTGCTGGAACAGGCTGCCCAGAAAAGCTGTGGAAGTCCCATCCCTGGAGGTGTTCAAGAAACATGCAGATATGGCATTGAAGGACGTGGGGTTAGTAGGCATGGTGATGATGGGGTGGCAGTTGGACTAGATGATCTTTGTGGTCTTTTCCAACCCTAACGATTTTATGATTCCAGGAGGACCCCAGGCTCCCTCCCCATGCCTGTCCTGAGCTGTTGGGCGACGCCCAGGGAGCAGGAGGCTGAGGGGGCGCCAACACACAAACCCCACCCTCCCAGAGCCTGGCGCCGAGAAGACAGCGCATGCGCTCTGCTCAGCCGCCTGCCCCGCTCCGCCCTCGTCTCGCTCGGAGCCAATCAGAGCGCCGGACGCTGTGTGGCGGAAGTGGGTTCTCGTCGGGATCGCGGCGCTATGGCTGCTGGCTCTGCTGTGCTGCTGATGCGGGCTCTGGAGGCGCTGGGTGAGGGGACGGCAGCTGAGGGGAAGTGGGAAAGAGCTCAGTCCCGGGTCTGCGGGTTAGCGGGAAGGCCGCCTGGGGATTCTCATTCTCAGTGTGTCGCGCCGATGAGAGCCTGTTCCTCAGGTAGCGGTGCGGCCTGTTTCCGAGGGGCCCTGGGGAACCTGGCGCTCCTCCAGCGGCTTACGGGAGGTCCCAGCTGCTGGGAGGAGGTCCGGACAGGGTCCCTCTCTCGGCTGCGGTGAGCTGAGCTCGAGGGCAGCAGCTCATTGCTGCTGGTCCTCAGTGCCCGAGGGCAGCCCTGGGCCTGCCCGGCTTTCTGGGAAGTTTTTGCAGAAGGGGGCTTTTTGTTTGACAGTAGTGCTGACAAACTGTGCAATTGCATAGGCTGTGTTTGGGGCTCTGAGGTATCTGTCATTCCTATTCCTGATCTGTTGATATAATTCAGGATGAAATCCATTAAATAAAGCTCTGCTCTTGAGGTAAATAATACCATGCAAGCCTATGATTTCTACAAAGATGATTTATTACTAATAAAGCTTAAAGGACTTGCTTCTGATCACTATTGTTTGTGTTTTTCAGATGTTGGTGGTGCAGCAGATAAGATTAATTTGATACCTCAAGACTTTTTTGCAGAACTAGTAAGTAGAACAGCAAGGGGGATATGGAAGGGCTTCAGGCACAGAGATCCCAGCAAAACTCCTTCAGTTCACTGCTTTCTGCGTGTTGCAAAGTGGAGCTTATGTATATATGACATAGGTTTACGTGAAATAGACCAGCCCTGCCAGAGCAGAAGGATGGCTTAAAGTTTGTTTTCATTACTGAAGACATTTAAGGTTTTGGTTTTGTTTGTTGTCTTAATGAGATATAAAGCTCAATAAGTCCTGAAAAAATTCAGCTTCTTTGTATCATAAAGCATTGTGCACTTGAAGAAGATGGCTATTCATTACTATGAAAATGACATGTTAAGAAAGAAAATGTGAGGTAATACCAAAAAGTTTTGAATTAGTTGATTTTTCTTGGGTTTGATTTTTATTTCAGTTGCTTACGTGATCTTATTTTTCATTTTCCATTTAAAATCTCATCCTGTTGTCCATTTTTATGTCAACCAGTTTTCATTGCTGTTGTAATCTCCAAGCATTAAAACGACTGTTTACAAGAGTGGATAGTGATAAAAGAGGGGGGAATGGAATGGTTTTAAACTGAAACAGGGAAGGTTTAGATTAGATATTAGGAGGAAGTTTTTCACTCAGAGGGTGGTGATGCACTGGAACACATTGCCCAAGGATGTTATGGATGCCCCATCCCTGGAGGCATTCAAGGCCAGGCTGGATGTGGCTCTGGGCAGCCTGATCTAGTGGTTGGTGATCCTGCACATAGCAGGGGATTGAAACTAGATGATCATTGTGGTCTTTTTCAACCCAGGCCATTCTATGATTCTTTTCAAACTTGCTTATCTAGTTTATTAAAACATGCTTTGAAAATATTTTTAAATTTATTTTCTTTGCAGTGTGAGCAGATAATTCAACATCTGAACCATAAGATCCCAGGTGTAAATACAATTGAACTTTGTCAGGTAAGTTTGGATATTAGCACTTAAAAGCAAGCATAATAACATTATGTATTGTGATGTATACCTTCTGCAGGTTAAATAACTTGTGCGTGCATATGTATGTACTTATAAGAAACTTTTTAAACTCAAAAGTTGTAATCTTAATTATTTGATCATCATTAGAGACTGCAAACATCTGGGATTGAGGTTAATGTTGGTGACCTGGCAAAAATAACTAATGCTGTGTCCTTTTTGTTTAGGTAAGCACACAATAATTTATATTTTCCTTATCTTTCTTTTTTTTTTTTTCCCTCTCTATACCAACCTAATAGCAATATTACAACAAAATAGCAATGTTACAACGTAACATGCATGAAATAAAATGATTTGGGAAAAGGGCTTTGTTTATGTTCATAAGGATAAAAAAGTGTGGTACCTACACATATAGACTCAGTAACTACAAAAATAGAGAGGAAATTGTTGTTCTTTGAACCTGTCTGTAAGCTTTGGAACCGGAGTGCTTTTTTCTCTCTCTGGTTTTTTTTTTTTTTTTTTTTTTTTTTTTGCTTGATGTTTCCATGGGAGTTAATTGAGTAGTGCTTTTTGCGGCCTTTCCTCTAGACTCACTGCCTTTTTATTTGGGAGCTCATTGCATCATTTGACTCCTGTTAGTGCAAATTATACCATTGCCTGGAGGTCCTTAAATACCTCTTGAGTTTCTTAAATTGCTTCTCCTAAATGTTTAATTAAACTGCCACATTTTGAAGTTAATAATACTGGTTAATAGTCTTAAATTGTTGGAGAATTAAACAGATATGGTGTTGTTTGGATTTTCCTATAGCACAGCAGCCAGGAACAATCTCTCTACAGAGGAGCTCATCACTGCCTTGGGCAGCACAGTCAACACGCTGCCTAAACATGCGATACAGGTTATTCGTCATGTATGGAATGAGCAGGGCAAATCTGTTAGTGTGCCAGAAGATAAAGGAAATGTGACCACAGTGGGCCAGGTAACTAGACAATACAATGTATCTGAACTAATGATTTTTCTGAATTGGCAGTGCTTCATTGTGCCTGTTGTATTGTCAAGCACAAAGCGTATCTTGATTGCCCAGAAATGAGGAAAAAGAAGTCTTTGTTTGAAGCTGGGTAGTAAGCTTCTGAAAGCTCACCTTACTTCTATGTTAAATATTTCTTCCTGTCATGAAAGGGTAAAAATGGTAACTTATGCAGTCTGAAATGTGTTTACAATGTTCTTTATACAAAACAGTTACTGATAGTTTCATTTTTTTTCAGTTATTGCTTCTGTAAAATTTTTGTGTACTCTGAGCTTTTTCTCATGTTTCCATTTGATTTAGAAGCTTCTAATGAGAACATGTCAAAAACACAAATGACATACAAGCCAAGTGAACTCTGTGACTTAAGCTTCTATTTCTAGCACTTCTTGAATATTGTCAGTATTTTACAAAGTGAAATAGATTAAGTGAAATAAATCATCATTTTTCTTTCCACTACTAAAGGGAACAGCAAATCAAAATAATATCTGTGTATGTTTATTTCCTATTTAGATATGGGCTCTTAATGTCCTATATTGTCTATCAAAACATCTGCCCAAAACTATAGCAACAGTAGGCTATATATTTCTTTAGTACTCTTTTCAATAACTTTTTTCTCTGCAGTTTGTAGATATTAAATGGAAACTGGGAGTTGCAATGAGCTCTGACACCTGCAGGTCTCTGAAGTATCCATATGTTACGGTGACACTAAAAGTAGCAGACCCGTCAGGACAAATAACCAACAAATGTTTTGAAATGACAGTCCCACAGTTCAAGGTCTGTAATCCTATGTCGTCTCTTGTCATTTGATTCAGTCCTTTTGGTGACATAGTTGTGGAAAAGCAAATGTGTACTTTATATACAGTTGTGATGCTTACTAATATGGAAATTAAAAGACTAAACACTAAGTAATTGTTTAAAATACTGAAGATAAGTACCTATTTTGTGGTATTTAATTCTGCACCACTTGGCCTAAAATGTTAATTCAGCAGCAGTTTGTTCTCTTACACTTTGGCTTAGCAGAAAAGGCAGATCTAAATTCCTCAATTCTATCCCTCTGCCTTACCAAAAACGGTGAGTATTCTGATTCCGTGAAATTGCTAACCTCAGGTTAAGTCCTGGCAGTTGGACAGAAGGGACTTTAAGGAAGGTATTATGAATTCTTGAGTGTTCTGAAATCTTGTATTCCATCGGCTGAAACCTATTTCATAGTTTGCTGTTCAGCTAATATGAGAAAGGGATGCTTGCTCTGTGTGAGAAATGTGGATTATTTCAACTGGGAATAGACGTGTTTGCCTGAGTAGTTTTTGCGTTTTGTTTTGTTTTTTTTTCTTTTGTGGTTTAGCAGTTATTTCGAGTGTTTTCCCATAGCATCCTCTCCTATCAGTAAGCACGGTCATACAAATAATTCATCATACGTACAACTGAATAGTTAGTGCATCCAGATGGCAACCATCTCACAAAAAGAAATGCTCAAACTTCCAGTTCAACATGCAAATTGTAACTGAAGAAAGAAGGAATGTGAGAAACATAAAATGATTTTGCCTAACGTGATAGTTTGCTCTTAAGTTCAGGCTTTTCTTTGTGCAACTAAAATTTATATTAATTCTTGCTTTTCAGAACTTCTTCAGACAGTTCAAGGAAATAGCGGCTGTTCTTGAAACAGTTTGAACAGAACTGTTATTGATACTGAAATTTCTGAGAGATTTGTATCAGGTAAACTTTCTGTTCTGCACAGGACATATAGTGCCATTGTTCAGCAAGGCACGTATCCTTATCCTTTTGATGGGTATTTGTCACAGCCATCCTTACATAGCTGTGAAGTTTTCTTTGCTTCTGAATACTTGAAGCCAATTCTGTTTATAAAACTGGTCACCTTGGTTCATCCTGATAAAGAAGAAGATCAGGCTCTGTACAGAAAAATGTCACTGTAGACCTTTTTTACTCTCAGAGTGAAAAAATACATTTAAGAAACTACACATTTGGCTCCAGAATACAGAAGGATGTGAAAATGTTAATTTGACTGAGAAGATACTAAGAGAATTGTAAATCTGACATTAACAGTTTAGTCTGTAAAATTGAGATGTGGCTGGAATCAACAATAATAAACTGTATGGAGTATATGAAATTACACATGGCAAGCATACAATTATTCTTGAAGAATAGCCATGTTAAGTACTTAGTTGCAGGTATTTGCACACCAGGCTTTCAGTTTTCTTTTAAATGGAATATGCACTTGTCCTAATGGATTGACTATTTTGAATACTTATTTCTTACCACCCAGACTTCTGAAAATTAAATTTCCCTGAAAACCTACTTTTTTCTCTGAAATGAAGCCTGGAGGTTAGTTTTAAATATAGGAAGAAAGTTGAATTTAATTCTGGAGCATTTTAATGTGTTTTTTCCTTTCTATTTAATCCAGTTCTAATCTGTGGCACTCTGCTTGATGTTCTTCTTAGCAGCCTGCTTTCTGATTAAATTAAAATATTGATGTGGCTGCCTCACTCTGTGCTCCGAACTAGAAAAACTGGGAAGAGGCTTAAAAGTTCAGGCTAGCGCATTAGTCATACACATCAGAGAAATGACTATACTGAAAGTCAACAAGTGTTTGGCAGGAGTCTGGTGGACTGTGTTGCTTTCTCACACAGAAAATGTCCTAACCAGTAAAATTTTGACTTTGATTCTGAAGGCGAATGGGGACATTTTCAAAGGGAGAATGATAAATGTAGCATGCTTGCATTTCATTTTTTCTTCCGTTTAACCTTTAAAACTAGAAATATGGCAGGGTCTTTAAAAAACACTACTGTTGCATTTCAAGACTTGCTGGTGATGTAGTAAGGCAGATAAATCTGAACAGAGACAATTCACGCTGATAAGCTGCTGGAATTTATGCCATGGCTTCAGACTAAGAAGCAGTGTTGTTGGGACAGATCTTTAGAACATCTGCCTTTCTAATGCACATAAATAGTTTATTAACTTTTCTTAGAAGCTGGCTGAACATCAGTGATGCAAGTTTTGCCCACGTTGGCTCATGAAAATGGACTGCAACACAGAGCAGACTGCAGTTCTTCCTATAGAGATACACCCCCACTCTATAAGCATTATGTATAGTACATAAAAACAGTATTTGGAGTTACTTAGATCTCAAATAAATGAAACATTGTTGTCTGTAACAAAAGACAGTAGAAGCTTTGGCTATCAATCCTTCCTTTGTGCTGCAGAAGTCAAAGGTATTTGCTTCATGGCTGGGGAGTGCAGAATGTAGTTCTGTTGACCCTGTCAGTAGAGTGCCACAGGATGGCAAACTGGAAGTCTTATCCTGAGACCTTTTCCTTTATAAGGTTACAAGGTTTGAATGTGGTGCGAAAAATCATCTCTGTGTATGGAAAAGTGATATGAGCAGCTGATATTTTTCATTGTTTACTTTTTTTTGAACTTGAAATGTAGGGCTTCTGTAGCCAGAAAATATTGTCATGCTGTGGCCTAGTGAATTCGTTTTAATCACTGTAAGAATTCCGGAACTTTTTGTTGTTGTATTTTTATTTTGTAAAGCTGGAGCATTACAAGTACTTCTATTTGTTCTAGTGCACTTAAGTTTTTCATATAGCTGGAAATATTTGTGCCTTCTCTAGAACTGGATGGAAGATTTAGTTAATAATGTCCTAGCTTCTAGAAACAGCAGTTCAGTACATTCTGAAAGATAATGAGGAAAAGTTCAGTTACTATTCTTGTTTGGCCTGTCACCAAGGGAAAAAAAAAAACAAAAAACAACCAGCTTCTGAAGAGTGTAACTGTTATGTTTTTTCAAATTATATGTTCCAGATGTATTAATGAATGTTTTTGAAGCATCGTTGCACTCATATCAAGTTGGAGGGCTGGGTGGAAATTGCCTAGGCATGTGTGATACACCAGCACAACTGTCTGAGAATTTTGAGGTATTTATGGACACCTAGGAGATGTGATTAAAAGCTGGCTCTGTACTCAAACTTTGAGGTTTGTCCTGATCAGTATCTGTAGGAATTCCTATACTGAGTAATGGAAGAACTACGTATTTTATTTTAAAAAACGAATACTTGGCAGGGTAGCAATATGAACGTGTTCAAACAAGCTCTTGAATTGTTTGTTGATATGTGCAGGAGCCAGATCTTTTCAAAGAGAATCGGATGTTACTGATGTGTTCTTAATTCTACTTGTTGATTGAGGCAAAATTGTTTAACACAAATATTTTTGTAAGTTCACAAACATTCATTAAACATGGAGATAACAAAAATAAAAGATGGTCTGTTTTTTTGTTATAAGCCTACTGCGTGGAAGTCTGTCTCTTAAATACTGAAGAAAGTCTGAATGTATAAAGAAGGGTTGAGGGAACTGGCCTTGTTTAGCCTGAAAAAGAGAAGGCTCCAGGGAGACCTCATTGTGGCCTTCCAGTACTTGAAGGGAGCATATACACAGTAGGAGGAATGACAGTTTATGAGGGTGGATGGTGATAGGACAAGGCGGAATGGTTTTAAACTGAGACAGGAAGGCTTAGGTTAGATATTAGGAGGAAGTTTTTCACTCAGAGTGTTGATGCACTGGAACATGTTGCCCAAGGAGGTTGTGGATGCCCCATTCCTGGAAGCATTCAAGGCCAGGTTGGATGTGGCTCTGGGCAGCCTGGTCTAGTGGTTGGTGACCCTGCGCACACTAGGGGGGTTGAAACTAGATGATCATTGTGGTCTTTTTCAACCCAGACTATTTTATGATTCTGTGATACTGCTGTGGGTAAAGTTAAGGACCATACTATGCCTGAGCTTCTTTCCTTATTAAGTTAGGATGAGATTTAGACGACTGCAGTCATTCTGTCAGAAAGTGGTAATGTTGCTGAGAGATATGTGCAGGCTGTAAGGAATATCTGAATCAATTACAGCTAGACAAGTGCTATATTGCATTGCATGCAAGTGGGTTTCTTTTGTTATGTGTATTTAGGACACAAATGTGCAGTTTTTCTTTTCAATGATTGCCCAGAACAGGGTAAGAGGAAGGAAAATGGAGAAAAAGGGTATTATCCAGTAAACAAAACCAAGGGAGGGACTAATGAAGGAATCTCCTGGCAAGTCTCTGTCTCCAGTGTGTGTGGCACTTTTTTTTCCTGCATTATTTTCAAACACACCAGTCCCTTTGTTATTTAGTATACAAATGAAAAAAGGCTCACAGAAAGAATGCATAAGTGACT
Source organism: Phasianus colchicus (assembly GCF_987193195.1). NCBI lineage: Eukaryota > Metazoa > Chordata > Aves > Galliformes > Phasianidae > Phasianus > Phasianus colchicus. The sequence goes on from NC_143436.1 coordinate 156,260,577, forward strand.
CCAGTAGTTTCTGTGTGTTATTGCTGTATATATTTAGCTGCAGGTCATGGCCAATGGAAAAACTGTGTCTAAGTCACTTGGTTTTTGCTTCCAGTGAATTGTACTGCCTTTCTTTAACCATGTTTCAGAAGTATGTTCACAGTGAACAAGGTTATTTACCTTACCTATCCCCCCTTGTAATTTTTTTTTTACTTTTCTGTTTTCAGTTTTTTTCACCGTATTTGTATCCCGGGAGTTATGCTAGCTGTGACCCACTAAAAATAAAAGTAGAGAGATGCTCTGTGGAGAGAAAGAATTGTTTCTTCTTTCTGTTTGCTCTCTTCTTTAGCATGCGAGCACTTTATTACCCTCTTACTGTGAGTACAATGAGAGGGCAGTTTCCAGCACTTTACAGAAAACAGGGTTATTCTACTTAGCCTTTTAATAGTACCTGAGCATCATAAAAAGTTGTTTGAGTCATTTAATCTACCTGCAGAAAAAATGCTCCATCTTTTGAGAAGTATTGCAGCAGCTGAGGGACTTAAAGTTCAACAGCCCCTATCTTATCCAATACTCTGTGGTTAACTTTTTCCCTTTTTCTTCTGTAGTGGCACTAATTTTACAAATATCATATGACTCTTGGTGGTACTGCTAGCTTAATGGACCCTCACTTTGTTTAGGAATTTGGCTCTATGCAGGTCAGTATATGATGTTCAAAGTGCCTAGAGCTAGGTTTAGTCTTCATGGTATGTTGCTTCATTGCTCCCTTCCTAAGGCCTGTAGGAGGCTCAATCACTTCATAAATAACTGAATATATTTGTCACTGTGGACTGTTGTTCAAATGTTTGCTTCTACCACACAGCACTGTCGATACATATTTATCCACCTTTTCTCATAGCACTGGAGTTGTGCATGGGACTAGAGGGATGATGCTTGGCACTTTGGTATGCCCAGTTCTGGATTTTTGGGAAGACTTTGACTGTTATAGAAGCTTTCTTGGAAGAAGGTGGAAAAGTGATCTGCTGTTTTAACTGAGTTTCTGGGACATGTCTCTACTCAGGATCTTGTGTTATTGAGAAAGTAATAAAGCTGAGGCTGCTGCTGATCTTCTTAGAGATGGCTGACTGTGTTTGTTCTTTGTCCCAGTTTTCTCCAGTGACAGATTACATTTCATCTGACTTAATTGTGAGAATCACTTCTGTCCATTATGTGTAGGTGCCAGCTTCCAAATATTGTGTTTACGTTACAAAATATAAGTTGGGTATTTCTGTTTCAGTTTTGTACATCATGTACTTAGATTTAAAAAAGTAAGCTTAATATGTGTGTAAAACAAAGGGAGAATTCTATTACTTGATGTAATGTGTGTCTGTCAGTGTTGTTTTTTAAGATGAAATTGTCATAGCATTGGTCACAAGGTGGCACTGCTACATACAGTCTTGGTAGACAGTAATCCTTTGGGAATGTATCTGACAAGGGGGTAAGGATTTCTTGTTCTCTGCCTATAATGTTAACTATATACTCATTTTATTGTAACTTCCATGCTACTTTTTGCATTTTATGGAAATACTGTAATTTTTGTGCTAACAAAAAAAAAAAAGATTTCCAGCTACACAAAGAAAATTCAGCTTCTTACTAATAACAGAATTATATTCCATACATTCTGTATTTGCAGTAGCTCAGGACAGTAGTTTTTAATTGTACATTATACTTCCGCATTAAGATTTGCTCTTCAAATAGTATCATCTTATGTTTTTACTGAGATCTATTATAGTTTTACTTTTTTTCCTATATATATGTCTCTCAGATTTTTCTAGATCAATATCTTGTTCATAGAATAATCACTGGCATTTTTCTATTCAAAGTTTTCATGCATTTTAACCACCCTAACATTGTTCCTCCATATTTTGTTATGTAGCTTTTCAGTGTTTTTATGCCATTTTCTTTACTAATATGCTTCTCAGCCATGCAGGTGTTTGTATTGCTTAATTCCAATTCTGAATTACTTCTGAATCTGCAAGGTAATGTTCTGATGTTTCTGCCACTACTGAATTTGGTGGAAATTTTTTTGGCTTGTTAAAGGGCCAGAATTTCAGCATTCCCAGTGTCTAAGGTGGGCTAGGGGTATGTTTTTAAAGAAAAAAAAAATTCACCTGAGAGCTAGGCCACATTAAAGCAAAGTGAGCTTTTCTCTTCTGAACTGGCAAGTAGTAGATGCTGTAGCCATGCATGAAGCTTGAAAGAGATGTTAAAAGTTAACATTTAAAATGAGGAATGGAATTGTGTCTCACCTGAATCACTGGTGTGCAGTACTGTTCTCACAGTTGAGAATGTGGGAAGAGGGGAGATGCTCAGCAGTTGACAGTCAAAACAACAGACATCGATTAAACTACAGTGGAGTCAAGGAAGACTAAAAAGAGGATTAAGAGATTCCCATCTGTTCTCTGCCCTATTTTTTTCTTTTGGCAGGTACATTGGCACTCTTCTAGGTATTGCGTTGAGACTGCAGGTGTCCTGTATTTCATGGTAAGCTTTTCCTTATCTCACCAGACATACAGTTGAGTTATGAAGTAAGATTTTAGTGCTGGTACAGTGTTGAAGTAATAAGGGCATTTGCATTTTCCTCTAGAGTAAATAAAATTTGTGACATATTGTACAATCAATAGGTGTACAGAGGTTAGGCTAAGTAGGATTATCGTGGTGGAAAGATAAGAAATGGAAAATGCTCACCGATGTTATAGACTCTCAATAAACTCCACAAGGAGCAATCTCCAGAAAGAGATCCTTTCTCAGTGGCAGTCAGCTCTTAAATGGGATCTAGGAAAGGTGGAGCCAGGCTCCATCCCTTCCGGTAGCACAGGTGAATTGCCTTCACCTGTGCTCCCGTGGCTGACTCATTGCTTGCCTCACATGGTCAATCAGAGGTTCAGGCTGTAATCAACAGTTCCCATACACTCCACCCCTTCATGGCGTGAACCAATGATTGGGTTAACTAAAGGGTGAGCCTTTCCTATTATGGAGATCCAGCACATTGCGATGCTTATACAATTTTGTGTTGCGATGTATGTTGACACAATTTAAGATGAGCGATGGTTGGTGAAGGTTCATGTTCTTGTACAGGCCAGTGGTTGATGGTGTTATGGGAGGCATGTAATCATGATGTGCAAGTCCATCTATGTTTCATCAGTCCCGTGTAGATCATCACTGGCTGTTGCACATGATCTGGCAGCAACACTGGAACGCTTTGAGGATATTTTGTTCCTTCTGGTGGTCCTGGAGGCTCAGAGACTCACAGGGAGTAATACAGATGTTTCAAAGGTACTAGGAAGGGAAAGTCTGCTCTCCAAAGCAAGATGCAGGCCATATTTCTATCCTGGGTCAATACTTCAGCTTGTATTGGGGCATATCCCGGCTGCCTGTACTACACCTTTTAGCCAGATATCTGTGGCTGCATAACTATATCAGGCACTAAAGGCGGTGTCCTGATCTACCATATGGACATGATGGGGCTCCCTTTAGCAATGAAGACTGGAATGTTGACCACAATATCCATAGGCCATGTACCTATCACTGAAGGGACTACTGAGCCTCCCAACTCCAATAATCTCCCCCAGGGTGCAAGTAGGCCACACCACTTAGATCCTACCTGCACCTTCCAAGGCCATTTTATAATATGGGTACCCAGATCTAAATTCTCAGGGGCAGGGAGCAGAAGATTATTTTAATTACCAATCTGGGGTCTTACCTGATTGTCAGTGTGCGTAATTTGGATCCTAAGTGGAGAGGCCCAGGTTGTCTGTAGTATTTTCAGGGCACTGGGTCTGCCATCTTGAGGTCTTTGGTTCAGGTCCCACAGGGTTTCACAAAGTGTCTTTGTTCACCCCTGCAGGGACTGGGAGTCTGTCTTCAGGGCAGCCTTGAGAATACCATTATAACGTTCAATGAGGCCTGCCTCCGTTGGATTATATGGCAGGTGGAATCGCCATTTGATGTTTTCTTCTGCACAGCGTTGTATCGTTGCACCAGTAAAATGGGTCCCTTGGTCACTCTGATGACTTGAGTTGTCCCGTAGGCAGGCATCAGTTTAGAGACATGGTAAACATGTACAGTCCTGTGTTTAACTGTAGTCCATATGTCTAACCACATGTCTTTGCCCCTGATTGGTCGGGCATGGATAGTCCATTCTTGGGTGGCCCACTGTACAGTCCACAGAGTGAGCCCCCGGTACACAGCCCTACTATCTTTGCAGATATTCAGGATACTGTCACCAGGTTCCTTGGTTATAACCATTCACACAGCTCACAGTTTTGCCCATTGGCTGCTCTGATCATCCCCCTCATCAAACTGAGATTTGTCTTGGTGGAAGGATGGTATGCTATTGCTCTCCACTTGCTCAGGTTGCCCTTGCTGGACCCATCTGTGTAGTAGGCATTTTCAGGAATAGGATATTTTCCCTCCTGAACAGGACTCTTCTCTGGTGGAGCGACCGGTGTTTCTTCTGGTGCATCACTGTGATACGTCACTGGGCCTAGGATCTTCTGAAGTTCTTCCTTTAATGGTGATGAGAATAGACTACTCCTCCGGCTGAGATAAGCGACCCATCGTGCCACCATTTGTGCTTGGGCTACCCCCGTCTTAGGGGGATGATTACCTCCCTGCTCCTGCTGGCCACACTATTTCTAATGCAGGCCAGGATGCCATTGGCCCTCTTGGCCTCCTGGGCACACTGTCAGCTCATGTTCAGCTGAGCATCAACCAACGCCCCCAGGTCGCTTTCCTCTTCAAAGTTATTGAGCCACTCAACCCCAAGCCTATAGCTCTGCATGTGGTTATTGTGGCCAAAGTGCAGGACCTGATACTTGGCCCTGTTGAACCTCATCCCATTCACCCCAGCCCAGCGATCCAGCTTATCTAGATCCCTCTGAAGGGCCTCCTTACCCTCAGACAGATTGACACTACCTCCCAGCTTGGTGTCATCTACAAACTTACTGAGGGTATACTCAATCCCCTCATCTAGGTCATCAATGAAGATATTAAACAAGATGGGCCCCAGGGGGATATCACTTGTAATGGGTCACCAGCTGGACTTAACTCTATTAACCACTACCCACTGGGCACAGCCCTCCACCCAGCTCCTTACCCGAGGAAGGATATACCTGTCCAGGCCACGGGCAGCCAGTATTCTCCCCAGAAGAATACTGTGAGAGACCATGTCAAAGGCTTTGCTAAAGTCTAGGTAGACTACATCAACAGCCTTTCCCTCATCTACGAGGCTGGTCACCCAGTCATAGAAGGAGATGAGGTTGGTCAAGCATGACCCGCCTTTCATGAACCCGTGCTAGCTGGGCCTGATCCCCTGGATGCCATACACATGCTGTGTGATCTCACTCAAGATGATTTGCTCCATAACTTTCCCTGGTACTGAGGTCAGGCTGACAGGCCTGTAGTCCCCTGGATCCTCTTTACAGCCTTTCCTGTAGATGGGAGTCACATCGCAAGCCTCCAATCCTCTGGGACCTCTCCAGACAACCCGGAATGCAGGTAGATGGCAGAGAGGGGCTCAGCAATCACCCCCACCAGCTCCCTCAGCACCCGAGGGTGGAGCCCATCCGGTCCCATGGACTTGTGACAGTCCAGATGGAGGAGGAGCTCTCTAACCATCTCCACCTGAATCACTGGGGGTGTATTCTGTGTAGCATTCCAGACTTCAGATCAGGGTGTAAAGTGCCCTGAGGATAACTGATCCACCTATTGTACAGATGTACAGGCGGTGTTGAGGACCTTCTCCTTATCCTCAGTGGTCACACTCCCCGCTGCATCAAGTAAAGGATAGAAATTCTCCCTGGTTCTTCTCTTACCGTTGTTGTATTTATAAAAGGATTTCTTATTCTCTTTTACTGCTTTGGCCAATCTGAGTTCAAGTTGGGCTTTTGTCTTCCTAACTTCCTCCCTGCATACCTTAGCAACTTCCTTGTAATCTCCCCAAGAAGCCTGTCCCTTACTCCAGAGGACACAGACTCTCTTTTTCTTCAGGAGTCTCAACAATAATTCCAGATTCATCCACACTGGTCTTCTTTCCCTACAGTTTGCCTTATGGCAGTCAGGAACAGCTTGTTCACATGCCTTTAAGATTTCTATCTTGAGGAGCGTCCAGGCTTCCTGGACCCCTTAATCCTTCAGGAGTGACTCCAAAGGGACCCCTGCGACAAGCGTCCTGAACAGGTCAAAGTCCACCCTCTGGAAGTTCAAGCTAACAGTTTTGCCAGTCAACCTTCTTACATCTCCCAGAATAGAGAATTCTATAATTTCATGTTCGAAATTTTGCCTGCTTACCATTTTTGCAGATCTAAATCCTTTAACACCAGCAGTGAAGTGATGATTCAGATATAATAGATGAAATGGTGGTGTACAGAAACAATATGAACAAAATTAACAAACAGAAGAGAAAATATGCTCATCTAAAATACCTAAAATTCAGGCTTCCAAAATATGGTTGGAGGAGAATATTTTTGTTTAACTGATCTCAGTGCTGTTCTTCTGTTTCATAGTACTTTTTTTAATAATACCGCACTCATCTTTATTTGTAAAACTCTATTGGCAAGCATATCAATTTCAGAATGTTCAGAGGCACAGTTAACTTTGTCCACACTTGTTCACTTCAATAATGTACATTATTTTGAGAGATCTAATGTGCATCTAATGTTGACTGAGTAAGCCACCAGAAGCCAGTGGCAGATTATCAACAATTCAGAAAGCTGACTGGTGATCTAGTCGGTGATCTGACCAGGAGAATGTTTATTTGCAGCACACTGTTTGGCAAATGTTGAGCATAGTAATTTTTCAACTTTAAATCTTATAGCAGAAATTTTACTTTGAATTTTATAATTAGGTTCCAGAAGCTTGGCTAGTAATCAAATAGAAAATTAAAACATTATTGTGTCTCATCAGCAGCTTTATAAGTCATGTCTCTGCACGGGTACTGCATTTACGCTTTCTTCTGTTTGGGATGACATGGAGAAAAGCTGCTCTTTCATTAAGAATGAATGCAACCTGGACAGGCTGAAGAGTTGGGTGGAGAGGAATCTTGTGAGGTTCAGCAATGGCACGTGTAGAGTCCTGCACCTCCTGCACCTCGGGAGGAATAACTGCATGTATCAGTGCAGGTTAGCAGCTGACCTGGGAAGGGAGCTCTGCTGAGAAGAACCTGGATGTCCTGGTGGATAACAGGTTGGCTGTGAGCCTTCAGTGTGTTTTTGTGGCCAGGAAGGCCTATGGTATTGAGGGAGGTGATTCTGCCCATCTATTCTGAGGACACATCTGGACTAATGAGTCCAGTTCTGGGCTCCTGAGTTCAGGAAAGACAAGGAACTTCTAGAGAGAGTCCAGCAGGAGGCAACAAAGATGATTAGGGGCCTGAATCATCTCCCTAAGGAGAAAAAGCTGAGAGACCTGGGACTGTTCGGCCTGGAGAAGACTGAGGGGGGATTTTATCAATGCTTATAAATATCTAAAGGGCAGATGACAAGCGAATGGAACCAGGCTCTTTTCAGTGGTACTCAGTGACAGGAAAAGGCTCAACAAGAACAAACTGGAACACAGGAAGTTCCATCTGGATATAAGGAAGAACTTTTCTACTTTGAGAGGGACAGAGCATTGGAACACGCTGCCCATAGAGGTTATGAAGTCTGCTTCTGTGGAGATATTCAAGACCCATCTGGACATCTACCTGTGCAACCTACTGTAGGGAACCTGCTTTAGCAGGGGATTGAATTCAATGATCTCCAGAGGTCCCTTCCAATCCCCACAATTCAGTCATTCTATGCATTTTCAAAACTGCAGATAATGACTATGGAAATTTGCTTTCTTCTGAGTACTGAAGTTTCTGGTTCCCATTGACTGAGCTATCAGAATTAGGCAGTTCAGGTGATAATGCTCAAAGAACTAGATGATGACATTTTTATTACCATTATAATTTTAAACACTAAGGGAGAAATTACATGATGAGCACAAAGGTTGAAAAGCCTTGGTTTTAGGCAAAGGAATGCCATGATGAATACAACATTAATTACAAAGTTTAATTTCAAGGTGCATGAAATCTTATGACTGAATTGAGAAAAAGGGAATATTTTCAAGAACCAAAGTTACGTAACTAGAGAACTGAGTTTCCCATGAAACACTATTGTCAAGATGGGGGGGTAAAGACATGCTCAGATTAAAGGGTAAGAAAGAAATTATAGAGTAAGTGGATAAAGATAATGGATGGCTAATGGGATTAATACAAAGAATTAATTCAGAGAGACATACAAAAGCTGAAACAAGAAGAAATTATGACGACTGTTTGGAATAAAGTCTGAGAATTGTATTTTGAAGGCAGCTGAAGTATGAATGAGTTTATAGGGATTCTTTCAATCTTTAAAAGGAATTTGTATAAAGAATTAGCTAATAAAAATAAATTAGATAGATCAAAATAACCAGATCTCAAATCACTCAAGTGAAGGAGAAACCAAAGAGCTTTACCTAACTGGCATATTAGTGACAATTTAAGAATTTTATTTGCCACATTTTGTACCTCACAGTTTTCCCTCATAAAATTGAAATCATAACATTCGGTGATATATTATAAAAGACACAAAAGCCATGTAAAATCCTTGCACTACAATGCCTGAGGGCGTTTCTTTGCAGTTTTAGCCTAAATCCAGTGTTGAGTTCACATCCCTGGTAGTTTAGATTTGTCACTGCACTCAAGTGCCTGCACTGCAGGCTCACGCTTGGGCTGACTCACTGACCCACTACTCGCCAAAGGAGCAAGCAGTCCTACTGCCTTCCTCACCACACACATCTCTCTCTCTCGTTTCTTTAGTGCTGACAGCGGTGGCTGTGCAAGCGCTGTCACTTGCATTTGGGGCAGCTCATGGAACTGAGCCAGCAGGAAGTGAGCAGTTCATTACGGCATTAAACATGTACCAGTGAGTAAATGGGTCTTCTCCAGGTGCGCCGTTGGAGCATGGTGTGTGCTCCCAAACACTTGAGTGCTGGGACTGTGTAACTGCTCAGCAGCTGCCTCATGGGAAGCACAGAGCCTCCTGGACATTCTAAGGGCTGAATAATTACTACAGGAGTGATGGAGAACATATTTAAAGACAGGCAGGTTTCTAACACAGAAAAATAGGGGATGTTTGTTCTGAATGCCCCAGTTTTAAAATCTACTGCAAAACAGAAAATGTGTGTGAAAATAGCAATAAAGCAATTGCTTTATCATAGAACCATTGAATCATACAATGGCCTGGGATGAAAAAGACCACAATGATCATCTAGTTTCAACCCCCCTGCTATGGGCAGGGTCACCAACCACCAGACCAGGCTGCCCAGAGCCACATCCAGCCTGGCCTTGAATGCCTCCAGGGATGGGGCATCCACAACCTCCTTGGCCAACCTGTTCCAGTGCGTCACCACTCTCTGAGTGAAAAACTTCCTCCAAATATCTAACCTAAACTTTCCCTGTCTCAGTTTAAAACCATTCCCCCTTATTCTATCACTATCCAGCCTCGTAAACAGCCACTCCCCCTCCTGTTTATATGCTCCCTTGAAGTACTGGAAGGCCACAAGCCCAGTTCCCTCAACCCTTCCTCATAGGAGAGGTGTTCCAGCCTTCTGATCATCTTAGTGGCCCACCTCTGGACCCGCTCCAAGAGCTCCACATCCTTCCTGTAATGGGGTCCCCAGGCCTGGACTCCAGTACTCCAGATGGGGCCTCACAAGAGCTGAGTAAAGGAGGACAATCACCTCCCTCTCCCTGCTGGCTACCCCTTTTTTAATGCAGCCCAGAACACAGCTGGCCTTCCAGGCTACAGCACACACTGCTGGCTCATGTCCAGCTTCTCATCCACCAGGTCCCCCACGTCCTTCTCCACAGGGCTGCTCTCAAGTAGATCTTCCCCCAGCCTGTATAAATATCTGGGATTGCTCCAAACCAGGTGCAGCACCCTGCACTCGGCCTTATTGAACCTCATTAGGTTTTCATGGGCTCACTTCTCCAGCCTGTCCAGGTCCTGCTGGATGGCTTCCCTTCCTTCCAATGTATTGACTGCACCACTCAGCTTGCTGTCATCCGCAAACTTGCTGAGGGTGCACTCGATGCCATCATCTGTGCCACTGCTGAAGATGTTGAAGAGCACTGGTCCCAAGACCAACTCCTGAGGGACACTGCTTGTGATCAGCCTCCACCCTGACACAGAACCACTGATCACAACCCTTTGGCTGCATCCAGCCAGCCAATTTCTCATCCATCGAACAGTCCATCCTTCAAATCTGCACCTTTCCAATTTAGAGAGAAGGATGTGGTGAGGGACCATGTCAAAGGCTTTGCAGAAGTCCACGTAGATGACATCCATCACCCTTCTCCCGTCCACAGAAGCCGTCACTCCATCACAGAGTGCCACCACATTGGTCAGGCACGATCTGCCCTTAGTGAAGCCTCAACAGAACTGAGTACAGGGGACAATCACTTCCCTGTTCCTGCTGGCAACACCGTTTCTGATGCTAGCCAGGATGCCATTGGCCTTCTTGGCCATCTGGGAACACTGCTGGCTCACGTTCAACTGAGCATCAATCAATACCTCCAGGTCCATTTCTTCTATGCAGTCTTCCAGCCACTCCACCTCAAGCCTGTAGCGTTGTCTGGGGTTGTTGTGCCCAAAGTGCAGGACCCAGCATTTGGACTTGTTGAAACATCCCACTGGCTTCAGCCCAGCTCTCCAGCCTGTCCAGATCCCTCTGTAGGGCCTTGCTACCCCCAGGCAGATCAACTCTTCCAGCCAACATCCGCATACTTACTGAGCGTGCACTCAGTGCCCTCATCCAGGTCATCAATAAAGATATTAAAGAGGGCAGGCCCCAGCACCAACCCCTGGGAGACAACACTCGTGACCAGTTGCCAGCTGGATTTAGCTCCATTGACCACCACTCTCTGGGCCCGGCTTTCCAGCCAAGAGTGTACCTGTCCAAGCCACGGGCTGCCAGCTTCTGCAGGAGAATACTGTGGGAGACAATGTCAATGGGTTTGCTGAAGTCTAGGTAGACTACATCAACAGCCTTTCCCTCGTCCACCAGACGGGTCACTGGATCATAGAAGGAGATCAGTTTGGTCAAGCAGGACCTGCCCTTTGTGAATCCATGCTGGCTAGGCCTGATCCCCAGGTTGTCCCGCACATGCCGCATGATCTCCCTCAAGACAATCTGCTCTATAACCTTCCCTGGCACCGAGGTCACGCTAACAGGCCTGTAGTTACCCAGATTCTACTTACAACCCTTCTTGTAGATGGGAGTCACGTTGGCAAGCCTCCAGTCTTCTGGAACCTCAACAGTCAACAAGGAGCACTGATAGATAATGGAGAGGTTTGGTTATCACCTCTGCCAGTTCCCTCAGCACTCTCAGGTGAATCTCATTTAGCCCCATGGACTTAGGACAGTTCAGCTGGAGTAGTAGGTCTCTGACTGCATCCTCCTGAATCACGGGGGGTTCAGTCTGTACCCCAGCTGAGACTACCAGGTCAGAGAGTGGAGTTCCCTGAGGATATCTGGTCTGACCTCTAGAGACAGACATAAAGAAGACATTCAGAACCTCTGCCTTTTCCTTAACCTCAGTGATCACATTCCCAGCCTCATCCAGTAAAGAGTGAAGATTCTCCTTAGTCCTCCTCTTACCTCTGTATTTGTAAAAGAGTTTCTTGTTCCTTTTTATCCCAGCGGCCAGGTTGAGTTCAAGCTGGGCTTTTGCCTTTCTGATTTTCTCTCTACACATCTTAACAACTTCTCTGTACTCTTTCTGAGTTGCCCATTGCTTCTTCCAGAGGAGATAGATTCTCTTTTTCTCCTGGATCCTCAAGAATAACTCCCTATTCGTCCACACCGGTCTTCTTCCCCGCCAGCTCATTTTGAGGCTCAGGGGGATAGCCAGCTCCTGTGCTTTTACTATTTCCTTTTGAAGAGCAACCAGCCATCCTGGACCCCCTTACTCTCTAAGACTGGAACCCAGGGGATTCCCCCTACTAGTCTTCTGAATAATTCAAAGTCCACCCTCCAGAAGCCCAAGGCAGCATTTTTGTTGTTCCCCCTCCCGGCTCTACCAAAAATCGATAAGTCTACCATTTCATGGTCACTCTGTCCAAGACAGCCCCTTACCTCCACATCTCCCACCAGACCTTCTCTGTTTGTGAACAGCAGGTCTAGAGGAGCAGCTCCTTTTGTCGGCTCTCTCACCAGCTGCATCAGAAAGTTATCCTCCATACACTCCAGAAACCTCCTAGACTGCTTCTTCTGCACTTGTTGTCTTCCCAGCATATGTCGGGGAAGTTGAAGTCCCCCATGAGGATGAGGGCTGACGACCGCACAGCTTCCACCAGCTGCTCATAGAACACCTCATCTGTCTCTTCATCCTGCTTCGGTAGCAGATGCCCACCAAGATGTCTGTTTTGTCAGCCTTTCCCCTGATCTTTACCCATAGGGATTCAACTTTATCATCCCCAGCCTCAAGCTCAATAACATCAAAGCACTCTATAATATAAGGAACCACCCCGCCACCCCTCCTTCCTCACCTGTCCTTCCTGAAGAGCTTATAGTCAGCCATCGCAGCACTCCAGTCATGAGAGTGGTCCCATCATGTTTCTGTAATGACAACTAGATCATAGTTAGCCTGCTGCATAGTGGCTTCCAACTCTTCTTGTTTCTTGCCCATGCTGTGTGCATTGGTGTAGATGCACTTCAGCTGAGCCCCTCGCCTCACCCCTAATCCCATTACCACTCCCCCAGGCTCATTTCTAGCGGGCCTGGTTTTATCCCTTTTCCCCTTCATATCTAGTTTAAAGCCCTCTCTACAAGTCCTGCCAACTCCTGGGCAGGGATCCGTTTCCCCCTTTGGGATAGATGATAACCATCGGCAGCCCTCATACCAGGTGCTGAGTAGACTGCTCCATGATCAAAGAACCCAAAAAAACCAATATTCTTGCGTTTGCAGACACAGCTCTTTGCAATCTATCCACTTCCTAACATAGAGGGCAACTCCGCCACCCCTCCTACCCTATCTGTCCCCTCTGAAAAACCTTTAGTCCTCAATCAGGGTATTCTAATCATAGGATTCATCCCACCATGTTTCTGTAATAGCAATTAGGTCATACTTTCCCAATTGCACCACAGTTTCTTGCTCCTCCTGTTTATTTTCCATGCTGCACACATTGGTACAGAGGCACTTCAACTACTGGCCTCGTTGCCTTCTCAGAGCAGCCCTCCCTAATATCTTCAGGACAAGTCTGGGGTTTTCCCTTACTGCCTGCCAAGGTGACAGCATTCCCACGTGCTTCTCTGTCACCCAGTACACCCCTTTCCCCCATCATATCTAGTTTAAAGACCTCGTAACCAGCCCAGACAGCTTGTTCCAAAGAATATTTGTGGCCCTTCTAGTCAGACAGTCAGCTCCCGTCCACTATCAGCATTCCCCCTTTCTCAAGGCTGCATCCCAGGCCATAGAACTCAAAGCCCTAAGTGCAACACCATTTGCATTCATTCAGCATGTCCACCCTCCTCCTTTTGTGCAGATTCCAGTCACCAACTGAGAGGACAAAGGAGAACACAACTTGCACTCCTGATCCCTTCAGCAATCTGCCCAGAGCCCTGAAGTCCCTTTTGATCACCTGAGAACTTCTTTTGCCTCCTCTTCATTTCCAATGTGGAAAACCAGTAATGGATAATAATTGGAGAGCTTCACCAGGTGAGTGCTGTTCCTAGCAACATCTCTCACCCAGGCACCAGGCAGGCAACACACCTCTCTGTGGGACGGGTCTGAGCAGCATATCAGGCCCTTGGTTCCCCTCAGAAGGGAGTCCCCTATGATGACAGCCCTTCTTTTTTTCCTGACTGACGTAGCAAAACGGGGAGCAGACTAACTAGCCTTGGGCAACCTCTCTGCATGGATGGACTTTCACTGACATCCACAACTGACAGTCCATCCAGCTCCAGAGCCTCATACCTGTTACGTAAGGGCACCTGGGAAGGTGGGACAGGCTGAGGGGCAGTCTGCTTGTTGCCCCGAACAGGGACTTGTTTCCATCCCTTGCTGTCTTTGAGGTCGCCCCTTTCCACCTGACTGTGAGACAGCAGATGACCCCCCACTGCTTCAGGAGCATCTCCCCCGCAACCCTCCTGCAGGGATGGCAGTTTATGACTCCACCAATCAATCCCCTTCCCACAATCCCGGATGCTCCTCAGCCTTTCTACTTCCTCCTTTAGCTCTACCACCAGGCTGAGCAGATCATCCACCTGCTCACACTGCACACAGGTGGTATCCCAGCTGCCCTCCTGTAGCAGCAACAGAGCCAGGCATTCTCTGCAGTCTGAGACCTGAACTGTGTCATGGACATTCATGCTTTCAGTCTGGATCTCTATGTTCCTTTTTGCAGCAGCTCGCCACCGTGCGGTGACCATAGTTACACCTTGCTGTGTCCAGAGAACAATGACTGTTTCACTTCGTCTGAACAGCACGTGTGATTCACCCCGACTCCTCCTCTCTATCCCCATGGCTTTTTCTAGGCAGAGGGTGTGGATGCAGACCTGTTGTCCTGGCAACACCCACTTCACTTCAGCTGCTCTTGAGAGCTGCCGGGCTGCTCTGTTATCTAGGAGTTACCTGTATGAAGGAACTGACTGAAACCCCCTGTAACTTGTGGTCAGTCACTGCGATTCTGGCTGGGACAGCTCCGAAGCAGCGAACCTTGGCGATCAAGGGCTTCTTCCAGGTTTGATTTTGTACCCTTCTAATAAAATGTTACAGGTGATGCCCTGTGTTAGTCTATGCTAATTTGCTTTTAGCTGTCCTGTTCTAAGACAAGCTTATCCCTCTACCCAGAGAAGCTGTGGGTACTCCACGCTGGAGGCACTCAAGGGCAAGTTGGATGGGGCCCTGGGCAGCCTGAGCTGGTGGGTGGCAGCCCTGCCCATGGTGGGGTGTTGGAACTAGATGACCTTTAATGTCCCTTCCAACCCACGCTATTCTATAATTCTTTTATTTTAGGATGGTGATGGGAAGGGCTATGCTTGAGGTCTTTTCCAAGTGCTAACATTAAAGCTGAAAAGTGCAGCTGATTATCCATAAACCAGAATACATTTAACCAGATGATTAATCTGTCAAAAAGAAGAACAAAATGTTCAGGAGATGAGCACAGTTGTTTTTAACACTATTAAACAAACTACCATCATCACAAGTATTGGCATCAGTTCTGTTTGTTGTGGGTTATGTGACTGGTTGTGCTCTATGTCCCCCCTCCGCCCACGTACCCAGCATGCAGGCTACGACTGCACGCAGGAGCGCCAGCTCCAGGCTTGTTTCAGAGAGCAGCCAGACACAGTTAAGGCTTGCCATGGCACCACACTGCTGGAAGTTACTGCTGCTGTTGCTGCCCATGTGAGTGCAAGGATAGCCAATAAACCAGGTGATTACACAGTGGGTTTGGATGCTGTCTGACTGGAAAAGCTCTGTCCAGTGGAGGAGCCCAGTTACTATGTAGGTCACTCTGAAAGTAATGCCCCCTATTTATTTCCATGTAAACTACAAAGATACAAAGAGCACAATAATAATATTTGATAAAGCAAATTCTTAGCAACAAACACTATTTTTCAAAAAGTCACTACCATTATCTATGCATTTTCACCAGTGATGAACGAGAGCCTGCATGCCCCTTTTGTAAAAATCTGTACCACTGGAGGTGACCCACTGTCGCCACTGATGCCCACACCACGCACCGCCTCACGGTGCTCACATGCACTGTTTGGTCTCCATCAGCATTCTGCAAGCATCAAATGGATGTGTGTGCCATCTTTTCTGCATGGAGGAATTCAGTGACACACCTTTGCTTCATACATACTTCCGTGTCAGACACCATTTGTCAGACTGCCCCTCTGCTGCCATCTATTGCACAGCAACAACATGTAACAGATTATTGTTCGGAAGGTTCAGCCTCTACTGCCATACCACCTGTGATGTTGCAGGCCAACAAAGAATCATAGGATCATTTAAGTTGGAAAGGATCTCTAAGATCATCTAGTCAACCATCAACCCATCACCACCATGCTCCTAAACCACATCCCCATAACTCATCAGTTATGCAAACAGAGTCCTGGTGTGACGAGCAGTGTTTCATACAGAGGTGTGGGAAAGGCACCTAGCGATTCCTCCTCACACTATGATTCAGACTCTAGAAGGCTGGTGAAGCTCAGGGACCCTGGGATGAACCTCCAGATGCCCTAGAGCCTCCCGGCAGGAGTAAGGAGACACCCAGGGCCCAACAAGCTCTGATTCCCCACAACCCACATCAGGCCTTGCCACAGACAGCTGCCACTCGCTATATCAGCCTGCTCAAGGTCCCATCCAACCCGGCCTTGAGAATGTAATCTAATATAAATATAAAATAAAATAAAATTATACAGAAGTGCAGAGCTTCTGCAAGCAGCATGGGGGAACAGGCCCCGCAGCCTTCCCACCTCCTTCCCCCTCCTCGTGCCGTCCCTTCCGAGGCGCTCCTCCTCCCCCTGCAGCGCTGCGGACGAGGCGACTATTCGGGCACGGCCGGGCTGGGCCAGGCGCGCTCCGCCGCTTCGCCCCCTGCCCCGCCCCACAGCCCGCTCGGGGCGTAGCTTCGGCGCTCCGCCCCGGGGTGGCTCGGAGTAGGCGGGCGACTCCACCGTCCTTCCCCGCCCCGCGGGCTGACCCCGCTCGGGAAGGCGGTGCGGTGCAGAGCTGCAGCGGGGCCGAAGCGGAGCGGAGCGCGGTAGAATGCGCCCGTAGCGGCAGCCCCGGCTCCGCCACCCGGTTGAGTGCAGGCCCCGCGGCCGCGCCTCCGCCGCGGTGTCCGCCATGGAGAAGCCGGGGGAGGGAGAGCCGCTCTCCCACCCGCTGGAGCAGCAGCCCGAGCCGCCGCCGCAGCCGCCTGGGGAGAAGCGCTTCAGGCTGTGGTACGTGGGCTCGGCGTGCCTGGACCGGCGCACCACGCTGCCCATGCTGCCTTGGCTGATGGCCGAGATCCGGCGGCGCGGACAGCGGCAGGAGCCCGGCGGCGCGCTGGGCGGCGGCGTGCCGGCCCGCGAGGTGCTGCTGCTGCTCGGATCGCCCACGCTGCGCTGCGTGCCCGCCGGCCCCGCCAGCCCCGGCCCCGGGCGGCCCGCCAGCCCCGCGCCCGCCGTCTTCATCTTCGAGCACAAGGCGCAGCACATTGCCCGCTTCATCCACAACAGCCACGACCTCACCTACTTCGCCTACCTGATCAAGGCGCAGCCCGACAACCCCGACTCCCCCATGGCCTGCCACGTCTTCCGGGCCACCGACCCCAACCAGGCGAGTGGGGCTACGGGGCGGGAGCGGTGCCTGGGACTGCGAGGTGCCGAGCGACCCCCGCCCCGTGCAGGGCGTTCAGTCGGACCCTTGGTGGGCAGGTCGCGTTGCCCCGACCGCAGTGTGGCGTGGGAGCTGGGCAGTCGGGCGGTGCTGAGCACCGGTGGTGGAAACTGTTTTTTTGGGGCCCGGCGGGTCATGCTAAGGACACCTGGCCGTGCTCAGGCACACTCCGGCAGCCCTGGGTCTGGGTGGAGGCAGTGCTGGGAAAACGCCAGCTGGGAAAAAAAAAAAAAAAACGAACAGTAGGGCTCTTTTTCTGCCTCTTGAAAGGGCTTTGGCTCACGCATCACATGTGCAGGAGCAGCTCCTAGAGGTGTGACAGGCAGGTTCAGCCATTGGTTTAGCATAGCGACAGCAAAGGCCTTTAGACAAGAGTACTTGCTCTGAGTAAGGCGAGACACCTTTCCCTGTTTTTTCAGAGGCAAAGAAAGTCTGTGACCAAAAAAAAAAAAAAAAAGCACTTTAAAAAGTGGAGGAAAACAAGAAGGATGTGGAAGGAGTATAGTGATAGGACAAGGTGTAATGACCTTAAGCTAGCAGGGAGGAGATTTAGATTAGGCGTAAGGAAGAAATCCTTCATTGTGAAGGCGGTGAGGCACTGGCAGAGGCTGCCCAGAAAAGCTGTGGGTGCTGCATGTTGAAGGTGCTCTGTGCCAGGTCGGATGGGGCCCTGCAGCCTCACCTGCTGAGTGGCAGCCCTGTCCATGGCAAGGGGTTGGAACTAGTTGAAGGTCCCTCCAATCCAAACCATTCTATGAAAAACACATGCAAGTAGAAATACTACAATTTACCAAAACCAGAGAGCGTACCAAAAGTTTTTAGTGTATTTATTTTGATTTGAGCAAAGACGCTGCCAGACCTTGTTATGTTGGTGAGATTTAGATTGTGTATGTAGCTGTAGGTTGTTCTGCCTTCTGGGACAGGACAGGAGGCATCCCAAGCAGAGGTGACTGTTTAGCTTGTTGGCAGCTGCAGCCCTGCTGAGCTCTGCCAGGAGAGGGGGTCAGGAGGAAGCACGCGTAAGGAGCGTGGAAAGGAGGCATGATGGCTGGTGAGTGTGCAGCCAAGATGTCCTTTTATGAGTGTCACCATATGGGCTGAAGGAACCGAGACTGCTGGCAGGATGCCTTGGATTGAGCATTATTTATTGGAATAGCTCTGGTCTGGTGCCGTGATGTGGGACCTTGTGCTGTGAAGTACTGGCTATAAATTAGTCTTGCATGTAGTATTTCTCATGGTTGCATTTACACTGAAGATGCTCTTTTTGATTAAACCATTTATCTTTATGTCTTTGTTCCTTGAAGAGCACGTCTTTATGTGTATAGCAATAGTGCAAACTGATACTACAGATAAAGACTTAATATTGAAGGAAGGTATTATTCTGAATCCATTCCCTTTGTAAGTTCCTATCTTGTTCTGACAACATAGTCTAAGTTTTATCTGCGATATATTTTTTTTTAACCTTTTAACCATTAATAAAGAATAGGAGGTCCTCAGACAAGGATTGCTTGGCTCAGGCTCCTAGGCAGATGAGCCCTAACGGGGATAGTAAATGCACAGCCAGTGTTTCAATTCATGGGTTTCTAACAGACATTTTTTCAGGTACCAAAAAGGAAATAATGCAGAAACTTATTTCCTTCCTAAGTTATGTTACCAACTGGAGGGGCTTGGTTGGCTCAGTCTGTGCAGCTCTCTGTCCCGGGTCTCTGCTTATTCTCAGTTCTGAGTGGATGCAGCCAGGCTGCAAGTTGCTAGCTCCTAAGGTCTTCTTTTGGAGCTCATTTATTATAAAACAGGTGGTGTTCTTGCACATTTTCAAGATCTTTACATGTGTACACACTTCATCAGAAGTGCATGCTTCTGATTCATTGTGGCTATGAGCTTCATGGTGCATATTAGTTTAGAAATTAATCTGTTATTTTAAGGTGACTTTGTTTTCAATCTTGGGCTGTGATTCCTTCCAGTCAGCACAAGCTGGCACTGCTGCTGAGAGAAGGGGTCCTGCTCTCCTCCCCTCAGCTGCTCACCCCTTCCTTCTGGCCTTGTCCTTGTGCCAGCACAGTATGCACAGTGAACAGGGGATTTGCCAGGTTGGCTTCTGAACACTTTTCTTGAACCATGGTATTATTGGTGTGGTGGTTCAGAAGCACACTGTAGTCACTGTGGATGAAGGAAGGATTCAGGAGCTGTTTTGTGGTCTGTGGATTAGAAGACAACTGTCCATCATTTTCACTGGTGAATGAAGCCATCAGAGTAAGATGGCAGCAACTGGCTTTCAAGATAATAGTGCTGGTGAAGTAATTCAAGATGCAGCATGGTGGAAATTTTGGCTTTGAGCCCATTGCTTTGCCCACCAGGTATGTTCCACCATGTCTAAGGTGCAAGTGCATTCTCCGTTACCATGAAATGAGCTGTTACTCATGAAGGAAACCAATATGTCATTCCAATTCCTGCACATTTTTAAAGTAGATGATCAATCAAAAGCCAATGCAGCATATGTTCTGATAACATCAGGTAGGAAGACAGCATCTTTTAATGTTATTTGTCTCTACTGAAGAACATACTGGTGTGAGGTGGTACATCCTTATGTTCTATTTGAAAACCTGCAACTTGTGGGTAGAGCAGAAAAGCAGGAGTCATTGGATGGATTCCTGTTTTGGAGCAGTACCTTGGCCTCAGACCAGAGCTCAGTAGTCTGTATGGGGGTGAATGCTAAGATACTTTTAATAGGGGGTCCCTTTCTTTTACTCTTTGACTCCAAGGGGAGGGAAAGCTCCTGTAGCTCTCTGGCTGGCTGGAGTGGGAACAAAAGTTTTTTATTCTTTTCCTCTGCAATTACTGCAGTGTTTGCTGCTCCTGATAACTTTTGAAAGCAGCAGCCAGCTGAAGTAGGTAAGGGTAGTTGTCTGGCTTAGTGCTGGCAAGCAGCTTCTTTAGCAGCAGCCAGAGATGTTTGTTCTGTGCTGCTGTCATTTGAGAATTATGTAGGATGTACAGAGTCTGTCTGTAGACTTAGATGACAGCATTGTCTCTTTTTAAATCTGGCAGATTTTTTTCACAACCACAGGAACAGATCGGGTTTTTTTGGTTGTTGTTGTAAAGCAAGTTAGTTTCTAAGTAGAGCAGGCATACCTTGCTGTCAGCCACCAAGAAAAGCCCTTTTGAGTAGTGTTTTCAACCAATCAAACAATGATTTTTTTTTAAATTTTTTTATTTTCTTATTTTTTTTCAACCGTGGAACACCAAACTTCTTGCATAAAACAGATTTTGATTGAAGCAGATCGATATTGTTTGACAGCTGCCTTGAGTTCCCTGATCTCTGGGAGGAGGCAAAGGACTGATGTACTTTCATGCTTTTTTTTCCTTACACTTTTCTAGTTGTTACGCTTTCTTCTTAATACAAGAGCCCTTCAAATGAGCTGTTATTTTTTTTTTAACTTCAACTTGCATCTTATATCTAATCATACTGTAAATGATTGTTATCAGTGAAGATGCATAATTGTGCTTCCTCCAGTAAAGCAAAAACGTACTTAGTGCATTTTGTATTTCTTGTAGAAACTTTATAAACAGTGATCTGTGTACACTGCCGTGGGGTTTCAGAACCAGTCTGAACTGGCCTTGAAAGAAAACTTCGCTACTGCATGGACCTCAGTATGGTTGAGTTTTTGCATGTCTCGAATGTAGCTGTGGTGCTCTGCTGTAGCCATGAGTTTGTGGGACGAGGCTGTCTCAAGCTGAAGTGGAAGTGGTGGAGCATTTTGCTGACCAAGTAAAATTGTGGTAGGAGCTGGAGAGGCAGAGGGCTAGAGATAAGAGCAGAATGCAGCCTGCCTGTAGCCTGGATCCATGCTCAGTAGTCACTGCACGAGGTCAGTCAGATTGGTTTGTCTATCACAAGTGAGCATTAATTGTGAGATACATTTCAGCAAAGCAAGGCCATAGGACAGCTTGTTGTGAAAAACAAGACAGTAGTACAAAATCTTTAGTTTTCATTGTCTGAAGGAGGTTTCTATACTATAATAAAATGACCCTGTAAGGTTTATGATTAGAAAATATAAGTTAGAAACATTTGAAGAAGGTTAGTGAACTTCCTATTCAGATTTATTTTGTGCTTTAATTTTCACGTGACTTAGGAGCATGGGCTGAATCCATGCAAATTCTTGGAATATTCAATTACATACGTATAGCACTGTTTCTATTAATATTAATGAATGTTGCACAGGTTAAGTCATCAGATAAGTTGTTTTTAATAGGAATAACAAATATGATGAAAAAAAAAAACATGGGCTTTGAGGGTAATGAGAGAGATGCATGGCTTGGTTAGGTAGACTTGAGCATATTTGGATTGCAGAAGAAAGAGATGAGCCTTGCTTTCCCAGTCTTATCATAAAAACAAGATTTGGAAAGATCAAAACAAAATATTTTCTAAGATTATGTGGGTTAGAATTTAATTAATCAGTTGAGAAACTGACAAGCTGTGGCTCAAAACAAAATGGATGCTGAAGACTTGCAGTGAATGAAGAATTGTTCTGCAAGCAGCCTCATTATCTCCAGCCTACATGGGCTACAAAGGCTCAGATGCAAAGTCTTGCTGTCATTGCTTTGGTTTAAAAACGTCTGACAAAGTTTAGAAATGGAACTGAAAGTTGAGAGCTTAAGGTTTCATTTTTGTTTTCCTTAACGTCAGTCAGCACTTTTTTTCTTGATGAGTATATTTCACTTTAGGCTTGTATAGCTATCTTTAATTTCCAGTTCTGAAAAAAAAAATTGTCCGTGATAATTTTCTGCCAAGTCTTAAATTGAGGGAATAATAAAACCAGATTTGTTAACTGTTCTTTTGTGCTGCTATGTAGCCTTTTATTTCTGATTAATGTTTAGCAAAAAGGAATGATTTTGAGTGCTCTCTAACCTGCTGAATTCATACGTTTATTTCATATATTTTTCTTTTTGCAGTTCCTGAGAACCACCCAATTATTTGGGTACAGAAGGACTGTTACTGGGGACTGCATTTTCAGAAGGATAAAATAAAATATAATAGCATGATAAGTATATGAAATAATATAAGCTCACTGAGAGTGGCCGCAGGCAACATACTGATCAGAAAAGAAGGCTGTTTTAAAGAAAGCAAATTTTGTGCACACCAAATCAAACTTTCTTTTCTCATGTTATTTCTATGTTTTTCTATTCTGTTTCTCAAATTTCAAAAATAAATAGAAAAATAGCTGCCAGAAAGTTTGGCTAGATTATGTATATGATGACAATAGGGAGAACCTGACTTCTAGGCTGATTTCTCAGACCAAAGTTGGTGTTTAGGAAAGTGAATGTTAAAAAAAAAAAAAAAAAGTTTTGATTTCTGTCAGCCATTGTAGAATGGTAACACGACTGACTGCTTCCCATCTCTGCTTTTTCTTAGAGGTTGGTATTGCTTTTAATGTGTACGGTCCATCCTTCTTTGCATCTCTTCCACTCGTTTTTCCAATTAACTTGGATCTCTCTGAGTATCTTGAGTTTCTCTGAGGCAGTGAGGTGAACTCAGATGAATTGCAGAGGCCAGGCATGAAGGCTGCTGTCTAGGCTGTGGGTCATGGAACTTTTAGCAGTGCTGGTTTGGTCCCCTTGTGGCACCAGCTGTCTGTCCTTTGCCACCTGGTTCTGGTTTTGTGGTTTCGCTTACTCTCTTGAGTTCAGAGAGGGGGGGGAAAGGAAAGTTTTTCTGTGTAATAACTTGTATTGTTTGTCTCATCAGTGAATTATGGCACTGTATGCCTCCACTGGCTGCAGTGTTCTGGGGCATCTTTAGAGACCACAAGGAGATCATGGGGTACAAAGGCTAGACCTGCTGGTTCTCTTGTAGAAGTCATAAACCGTGGGCAGCCGGACAACAAAATGAAGGCAGTGAAGTGATTCTTAAACAGGATCTGTGATGTTCTGTTCTGTAGACTGTAATACCATGCCTACCACTGTATTCTTTTGGGCATAAATAGGTGCGTCCAGACCATATATAATAAGATGCCTTCCAAATAAATCAGAGAGTCAGTAATGCAAGAAACTGTATGGTCATGTCATAAACAGTGTATCTGCTCTGAGGAAGCCTTCAAATTGTAGGAAGACAGTAAGGAGCGTTAGAAAGGAACCGAAAGCTTGAAATGCAGAGGTGGTTGCATCAAGGCTGCACAAAGGATGTGACTTCTTGTGGTTACCAGAGAATGCACGTTGCTTTTGTGTATGAATGTGTTCATTGGTGAGCATGTTTCCCCTTTCCAGATGTTTTAATTAGGTGACAACTGGTAGATCAGTGAGGCGGGCAAACAGACACGGTTGTCCTGTTGGTCTGAGAGTAGTCTGGTAATTCAATCTTCCTCTCAGCATTTGTCAGAGGTAAGCCTGTTTGTACCATCAGGGATTAGTTCTAGTAGTATATTTAGGGCTACAGGGAAAACAATGTTAAACAAACAGACAAGCCACCAAACAAACAAAAACAATCACAGTCTAAGCTTTTTAGTCTTTGCATGCTTTCAGGGCTTGAAAAACCCAGTCAGTCTTTATTTTGAGCACAGTTGTGCTTTACCAGCACAACATCTACTGGCATCTGAAGCCGTGCTCCCTTCTCTCAACTGCTCTGCCTGGGGTGAAGTGTGATGTCCTGCTGTGACATCTACTTAAAGCCATCTCTCTTAGGAGTGAGACCACTACTTGGTCCTGCCCTCCCTGCCGCAAGGAATTAGGGCTTCTGTTAAGTTAATTGCTGTTTTCTGGAGTGGTCGTGCTGGTGGGATTCCTCTGTTCCTCTTAGTGTTCTCTCTGGGCGGAGAAGAACCATGCAGCAGAGCAGTGCCCCGGGGTCATCTGTTCCTCCTGTAGTGCAGTGTTGTATGCTGACTTCAGCTGCAGTACTTAACATATCTTTTCTGTTCTTATACATGTCTTCAGTTCCTTAAGTCAACTGAACAAAAACCTGAGGTGTACTTCAAAAGCTGTCATACCATGAACACTGTTTAGACAGTGCAGATTATGTATAGTAAGTACATGTAAAACATGTCTTAAATTGTGTTTTTCTGTTCGGAGCCTCTGAAAGGTGTCACATTAATAAGCAATTACCTGCATGCATTGCAATTCTCTTCAGCTTGAATAAGACAGGCAAAATATTTCAGCTGATTAACTGCAAAAAAAAAAAAAAAAAAAGTGATGTTTTGCTTCAATGGATTCTCAGTTGCATTTAGAAATTCTACTTATTGCTTCCAAGGAATCTAAATCACATTTTGTGGCTTTGTTAATTACTTGTAACAGTGAGTTATCTTCATTTCTGTTCAAGTGGATTGTTTTCTCACAGAATTTTTAGTTTGGTTTTCTATCATTCTATTTCTTTGCACTTAAAGAATGTCAGATTTCTTCTGAAAATGTGGAAGGGTGATATGGTAAAGTTTTCCTTGCTCTGCATCTCTGGAATCACTGATTGTACAGTATTGGGCTTTATTGAGTATTGCACTTTACTGAGGGATTACATTAATTTAAAATGCAAACATGACAGAGGATCCTTGTTCAGAGTTCAAAGGCTATATGAAAAGGCTTGTAAAAGCTCCTAGATGGTGAGATAAAACCAATCCCACACAAGCTTGTATTTTTTCCAACTCCCATTCTTGTCACTGTGGTTTTCCTCCTGCTATTGCCACTTTTATTTACTGTGAATTTCAGTCACATAGTTCATTTTTGCTCACTGATAAACCGTAACAACCAGTCTGCTCAGTTAAAATGACCAGGGTTATGTTTTAATTCATTAATCTTCTTGACAAGAACATGTAGATCTGCACAGAGCTGTTTAGAGATCTGTGATCTATCTAAAAACATGTTGTGGTAAGTAAGAATATTATCCTCTGGGGCATAGCAATGACTAGCTTCCAGACTGTTCACAGTTTTGCTTTTCCTAGCGAGACTAATATTTAATTTTTTAGGATGCTGATGTTAAATATACTTTGTGTACTCTGTGACTTCGATATGGGTTTCCTGTTGTGTTCATTTTAAACAGGAAAAAGCGGTGTCCCATGAATGCTGTGAGCAGCCAGTGGTCTGTGGGTTCTTGAGTATTCCTAAACCAGAGTAAACATTCAGACACAGAGCTGTAAAAGACTAGGATGTGATATTGTAACTCACTGAAACATTTATATATGCCTTCTCATGGCTTGTTTCTTGCTTTGCCTTAATTATTCTTAAAACTGGAAATCAAATTATGCTGGAACTTCCAGAGAATAATAGAACTAGGGTAGCACATACTAATAGGGCTGTGTTTGCCAGAGAGAAACAAGTTGCTTTCTTTAGGACCACTCTTCTGGAAGTGTGGAAACAAAGAAATCTGGTTGTGCGCTGTGCTGAAGTTTGGTGTATGAAGTTGATGTGTATTGGGTGGACTGCAGTGCCCTAAAAACTCAGTGATTCCTGCCTGCCCTACTCTGTCATAGCATGAAAAATTATAGCTTGGTAGTGTATGATATAGAAATTAATTTTTCCTAGCACACAGATCTGAAAGAAACAGTACTGTGTGTACAGAGTGCTTCTGTGCTTGGCAGTGGAAATAAATAGTCAATATTATGGTACTTCTGTGGCAATTTAGGCAGTTTGGAACATAGATTCCCTTGCAAGCCTTTAGCGTTGCAACAGGGAAAATAAACAAGAAAAAAAAAACTGGAATAAGCAGAAAAAGGTAATTTCAGATGTTGATGTCTTTAGCTTGCAAATTCTTTAGGATCTTTAGGTAAGATTTCAGGAGACATGCTACTCTTCCTGTAGCATTTGGTTTAGGCTCACATACAGGACTTCGTTTTTTGTAGAGAAAATTTCTAAAGAATGTGCCTTCTGTAGAACAAACTTCTGGTATGACATTGTGCTCATACTCAATGGGAGTCACTTAATTTTCTGTGCTGCAGGACTGCCAGCTTGAGCACTGCAGAGCAGTTTGTAAATAGGATCATCTTTTTTTGTAAACCATCTGCAGGTTGGATGGGGCTCTGAGCAGCCTGATTTAGTGGTTGGCAGCCCTGCCCGCGGCAGGGGTTTGGAGCTTGGTGATCTTTGATATCCCTTCCAACCTAAGCCATATCATCATTCTGTGAAGCACACGCGGCTGGTGCGTGGCATATGTGTGCATGTGCTCAGATTTAGCGCTGAGGAGAGTTAGCACTGGGGAAATTTGCTGACCTGGAGATGAGAGCAATTTAGGTGCAAGGCAACATGACTAAAGCCAGCTCAGAAGGAGAGGGTTTACATCCTGGCATGATGCCTTTTCAGGCCTCGGATTCCATCTCTGTTTAGTACAAGGAAGAACTAAAAATAATACCTCCAGTTCAGTGTGGTGGCATGAAGTTTGCAAAATGAATGCATTTCCCCCACAGTGACCTTCCCTCTTCAAAATCTCCAAAGAAGAAGGAGATGGAAAAAAAAAATTACGAAGAGCATATTGCTCCGTCCATATGAGTTTTGTTTCTTGTATTTCTTCTCTTTTGCTCAATCTGCAGTTGTCCTTAAAATACACAGTAACACAGTTGGGGTATGAGAACTGTGGAGACCAACCCAAGGTGCTGAATTAGTGGGCTTGGTGTTTCTCTGTGTAATACTCTGTGTGAGTATTTTGTTCCTATGTATTCATCCACTATTCTGCATTTCAGTAGTTTTATGTCATATCCTTGCAAATTTTTGTTGTTGCTGTGTGGGAATTTGAAAGTGAAAATTATAGACAGCTTGTGTGTGCCTACACAGCCTCATACACCTAATAAGGTAAAAATGCACTGGTAAATTGCTTATTGCTATGCTACATATTTCAGTCTTTTTAGGTAATGTTTT
Organism: Phasianus colchicus; assembly: GCF_987193195.1. Taxonomy (NCBI): domain Eukaryota; kingdom Metazoa; phylum Chordata; class Aves; order Galliformes; family Phasianidae; genus Phasianus; species Phasianus colchicus. The sequence goes on from NC_143436.1 coordinate 156,287,821, forward strand.
GAAGCGTGCTCACGTCTATATATTGACTTTTATTTGGATTAGATTATTGGCTGCAAGCAATACTATGTCAAGTGTAAGGTTTGAACTTGGGATCACCTGACTTTCTTGACCGAACATTCAAGTATTACATATGATATTCTTCTTTCCATCATTTTTAAGGTACTCAAGTCTGCTATTATTTACAAGATACAGAAAAGGCTTCATTTTAACCCTCTTCTGGCCAGTTCTGTGGGAATAAAGGGCAAGTTCCATGGTGTCCTGCTACTGAAGTGTCATAATTCACTTGAGCATCCTGTTGCCTTGTGGGCCCTCCAGCTGTGTTACAGAGAGCAGCTTGTGTAAATTCAGTGCATCCTTGTTTCTCAAGGGCTGCTGTTATGTGGCATTGAGAATCTGCACTAAGCTGTGCAGAATCTGCTTCGTGCTTTCAATACCTTTTGGTTTCAGAACACTACTCAGACAGCGGCTTGAGTCTGTATCTTGAGGACCATGCTCTTAAATCAGGAGTCATTTCCAGTAGTCATTCTGCCAGAATTGTGCAGTGTTTCCCAGTAAGGTCACCAGCTGTTGGAAGGTGATACTGTTTTACTGGTCTGTAGCACGTCTCAGGTTTTTGTACTGCTTTAAATATTACCCCGCAGTCAAATACGGCAGTCTCTTGCTGCTACTCTGTCATAAAAATTAGTCTTGAAGTTTCTTGTTCCTTCTGGTGCTACTGCTATTAAAATGTCAAAATACTTTTCAGTTCTATTTGATAATCAGGTGAATAAGGATGTGACATGTTTCTAATTCAGATTCAGTGGGTGGTGGTACTGTCATTTGGAGCTCAGGGGAGACCTGGGGGAACATGGCAATTTCATCTGGCACATGGATTAGCTGGCCTTGTTTGCAGGCACTAGGAGCATTCCTTAACAGGAACGTGCTTGCTGAAGGGTTGTTTTCTCTAGCTGATACACATGAATGGCCACAGTGAAGTCAGGGGTAGGAACTTCGGCATAAAGATAGGGGAATCTGCTGTAGAAATCAGAGCTGCATACAGAAAAGCAGGGAATGCAGATTGGCTGCATACTTGTTACCAACAGGTGCATTAGTTTTCAAATTTGCAGTTGTCTTCAGTCTTGCTACTATGTGGGCATACAAGGCTACTGTTTGTTATTTTCTTGTGTAATGACTCTTGCTCTTCTGTTTTCTCAAATCCTTGAAATTGTCCCAATCTAAGGACTAATCTATTTGATGCAAGAGTTTTCAGTACTCCACGTAGTACTGTTAGCTACAAATACTCACCTCTGTGCTTGGGGAGATCATGGAACAGATCCTCCTAGAAGCTGTGCTAAGGCACATACGAGACAAAGAGGTGATTCGAGACACCCAGCATGGCTTCACCAAGGGCAGATCTTGCCTGACCAGTCTGGCCTTCTGGAGTGACAACTTCTGTGGACGGGGGAAGGGCAGTGGATGCCATCTACCTGGACTTCTGCAAAGCCTTTGACATGGTCCCTCACCACATCCTTCTCTCTAAATTGGAAAGGTGCGGATTTGAAGGATGGACTGTTTGATGGATGAGAAATTGGCTGGCTGGATGCAGCCAAAGGGTTGTGATCAGTGGTTCTGTGTCAAGGTGGAGGCCAGTCACAAGCGGTGTCCCTTGGGGGTCGGTGCTCTTCAACATCTTCAGCAGTGGCACAGATGATGGCATGGAGTGCACCCTCAGCAAGTTTGTGGATGACAGCAAGCTGAGTGGTGCAGTCAATACATTGGAGGGAAGGGAAGCCATCCAGCAGGACCTGGACAGGCTGGAGAAGTGGGCCCATGAAAACCTAATGAGGTTCAACAAGGCCGAGTGCAGGGTGCTGCACCTGGTTTGGAGCAATCCCAGATATTTATACAGGCTGGGGGAAGATCTACTTGAGAGCAGCCCTGTGGAGAAGGACGTGGGGGACCTGGTGGATGAGAAGCTGGACATGAGCCAGCAGTGTGTGCTGTAGCCTGGAAGGCCAGCTGTGTTCTGGGCTGCATTAAAAAAGGGGTGGCCAGCAGGGAGAGGGAGGTGATTGTCCTCCTCTACTCAGCTCTTGTGAGACCCCATCTGAAGTACTGAAGTCCAAGCCTGGGGCCCTACTGAGGGAAGAATGTGAATCTCTTGGAAAGAGTCCAGAGGAGGGCCACTAAGATGATCAGAAGGCTGGAGAACCTCTTCTATGAGGAAAGGTTGAGCTTGTTTAGACTGGAGAAGAGAAGGCTCCGGAGAAACCTAATTGTGGCCTTCCAGTACTTGAAGGGCGCATATAGGCAGGAGGGGGAGTGGCTGTTTACGAGGCTGGATAGTGATAGAATAAGAGAAAATGGTTTTAAACGGAGACAGGGGAGGTTTAGGTTAGATATTTGGAGGAAGTTTTTCACTCAGAGAGTGGTGATGCACTGGAACAGTTGCCCAAGGAGGTTGTGGATGCTCCATCCCTGGAGGCATTCAAGGCCAGGCTGGATGTGGCTCTGGGAAGCGTGGTCTGGTGGTTGGTGACCCTGCACATAGCAGGGGAGTTGAAACTACATGATCATTGTGGTCCTTTTCAACCCAGGCCGTTCTATGGTTCTATGGTATGATTCTGATCCAGGAGCAAAAAGGGAAGGAAACTTGCTTTTTCCCACAACCCTCCAGGATTCAAATTAAAACTTAAAAGGAGAAAAAAAACATTCTTTTGCATATTGCTGGTAGTCGAGCTTTATAGTTACAGTTATCAGGATGATGATTTTGAGTTATTTCATATTGCATTCATGAGGGTCATTTCTGTTGGAATAGCGGTGTTCTAATGTTTTACCACATTAAGTCTACTTTGTTTGAAGTTTATATTTTCACCTTCATGCCCATTTAAAAAAAAAAAAACACAACAAACAAAAAAAAACAAAAAGCCCCACTACTTGGCATATGGTTATTTTTAAATCAACACCACGTGGCTGATAAGAAGCGAAAGCTTGCTTCTTTTATGACCACATCAGTCATATCGTGTTTCAGAAAGAAGGTATGGTTAATAAAAAAAAAAAAAATAGAAAACAAACACAACAGCCAGCTTTGGAGGAAGGGGATGCTGTGCTGTGTGGTGAAAAGCTGTTGTGTTAGCAGAGTAACTCCTGGAGCATGGCATGAACAGCTGAGTCATTTACTGCTGGTACTGAGACAAATTGCTGCTGAAGGATGGCTTGTTACTGCTCAGCTGCCCCTGCAGCTGGTAGATGGCCTGGCTGAGAGTAAAGTAAACTTGAGCTGTGGAAAAAGTAAACTCCAGATAAGTGTAGTCTAATCTCTGGAACATTTAATTTGTTCAGCAACATTCTCTAATGACTGAGCTTTTAAAATGTGCAAATATTCATGACGTTGAGATAATCATGGATTTCTCATTTATTTTTCAGTATCAACTTGCAAACAGTAGTTAAAGAGTACTCTTTTTTTCTTTGCTGTTAACGCAGTTACAGTTGATACATTAACTTGTATAGTTGTTGGAAGTATCTTAACAATTACTTCTGTGCATCTTAATGTCGTACATGACTGCTACTGTAGATCACTGTTCTGATGTTTTGTATAGCTAACGAGGTTTGAGTGTTTGTAATATAAACCTAGTAGGATGCTTTCCTTGCAACTGAGTTAAAATTAATCCTTTTGAAAATTTATACTCAATTCATGGTCTTTGAACATCATGTCTATTGGAAGATTGTTCTGACAGATCAGTTGCTGACAACTGTTTTCTTTAAAGCGTGTCTAACTCCTAATAACTATAGTTCTAACCATCAATCAAATGTTTCCCTATATAAGACACTGTTCGAAAGTTGACTTGATGATGAAGTGTGCTTATACTTTGTTTAACAGTGCCTGAGCCTGTAGCTCTCAAATGTTTATTTATTTATTTATTTATTTTTCCAGGCAGATGGGCTTAAAACTGAATGCAAAGAATATCATAACCCTCTGCCCCAGTGCACTGTGGCAGCAGGAGAGCAGTAGAGGTTTTCATGAGCCCTCTGTTCTTTCACTGCTTTTCAAGAAATGTCCAAGTTCACAAAGAGCTGAAACAGCATATCACAGAATTTCAGAGTAACATTTCTGTTCCATTTCAGAGACTCTGTGGCAGAGTAGGTTAAAATCCTGGGGGTAGAGGGAACAATTAGGGATCTGTGATGTTTCTGTGGTTGTGTTTGTGCTGGATGAACCTTTAGTGTCAGCATGGAGGAAGGGCAAGCTTGTAGTGTTCTGTTTGACAGTCAGACTCTTGATTAATTGTCTCTGACAAGTACATTTCTTCCATTTTTAAATCATGTTATTTCTAAAACCAGGCATGGTTAGTTGCTTGTTTGCTCACATAGGTAGCGTTGCAAATTTGCAGACTAAATAAAAACTGCCTGTGATTTCTTGTGAGTCATGCCTCCCGTTAACTTCAGTAGTTTATTCACATGAATTACATCTGGACCTTCACAGATTGAAGTACTGTAGAGAGTCAAATCTATGCTTATGTCCAGTAAGCTCAGAGTACTACATTAAATCTTCATCACACATTTCACTTAGTCACTTCCTTCTGCTGACTTGGACATTCTCAGCCTGTAGTAGAGTATGTGACAGTATACATCAGTGCATACCTCTTACTCCAGCCCAGCTAGTATGAATTAAGAAGTGGCATGAGCTGAGGAAAGAGAAGATAGAAAATATGCGCTTTATGGCTGCAGCTACTAAGGATGCTATTGCATGAAAACATACTTGAATGAGTCACATATGGAATTAGATTCATGAAGGTATTATTTTTCCATGACATTGCAGTTTTGTTTGTTTTTTTTTTTTTGAAGTTGGAAATAAATTTAATTACAGTAGATACAGTCTCTTAGAGCTGACTACATTTAGAAGAAAGTAATGATTTTATGTGTGTACTCTTTTTTTTTTTTTTTGCCTACATGTGCAAATGCTTATTAGGACTTAAAAAAAAAAAAAAAAAAAAATCAGGTATTTGCAGAAATGATAGTACCAATAGACAGTCACCAGTAGTAGTTAATGTTCCAATGTAGCAAAAATGGCTCTTTAGAGCCTTTAGGGTAATCTCATGCCCCAGCATTTCTCTAGCTTTTCTGTGAAAGAAGATTTTGTCTCTGTTAAATTTCTCTGCAGCTTCTGCCGTTACTATATTTTCTTAAATGATTTTAACTTTCTTCTTTCTGATTCTGAACATATAACTTTGAATCGCACCCTTCCATGCATTCTCTGACAGAACAGCGTAGAACAGAAATGTCCACGCCTTGCAAAAACAAATACATGGGAACATTTAGAACTTGTAAAGTAATTTGAATGCTGTCAAGCATAACTTGGTGCACAGGATTGTTCTAGCTGTTTCTGTAGTTTAACATAAAGGAATCTACAAAATGCAGTGCTTATGCCTGCTTTGAATGAATGTAGAGTTCCTGCTTGTAGAACAGATCTTAAAATGTTCAGCTCCCTGTATGTCATGTAAATAATTCCTTTTCTGTAAGCTAGAAGTCTAGAATATGTGGCAGGAATCGTATCTGTGGTTTCTAATAAAGTATTTTACTTCAGGTTATTTCCCAGTTTAGAAACAACCTTCTCTGTGACCTTGCAGTCGTGCTGCCTTGTTCAGAGCTGCAGTTCCTGTTTTGACGTGACATGTAGTTACCCTGTGTTACAGCTGAGCTGACTCTACAGATACAGCTATTGTGCAGAGCTCTCCTATTTTGGCAATGTTTTATACACTTAAATACTTAGAAGTGATGATTCTTTCAAAGCTTATTTCTAAGGGTGCTGACCTTTAGGTGTTCTTGTGCAAGTCTGGTTGACTTCAGGGAATTTGCTCATGGGTATAAATTTTCCAGAAATTGGCTGGAAGCCTGAGATTCAACTTGGGGGGTTAATCTGAAGAACAGTGTAGTTGGGGGCTCTTTTCTAAATAAAGTCCAGTAGGTTTATGAAAGATTGTATTAAATCTTAATTTTTACAGAGGCTTTTAAAAATTAATTTATTCACTAGCTGCTTTGAAATATGCTTTAACAAGAATGTATCTAGAATTCTTCCAGCAGACATACTTCACTTGACTATCATTGAATCACAGGGTTGAAAAGAATCTACAAAATCATCTAGTCCAACGATCCTCCTATCACCATTACTACTCACTAAGCTACTAAACCAGATCTCACAGCACCACATCCAGACATCTCTTGAACACTGCCAGGGATGGTGACTCCACCACCTCCCTGGGCAGGCAATTCCAATTCATGACCACCCTCTGAGAAAAAAAGTTTCTCCTTATGTCTGATCTAAACCTCTTCTGGTACAACTTGTGGCCATTTCTTCAGGACCTGTTTGTTTCCTGGGAGAAGAGGCCAAATCCCTCCTCACTACAACCTCCCTTCAGGAAGTTGTAGAGTGCAGTGAGGTCTCCTCTGAGCCTTCTTTTTTCCAGACTGAAAAATCCCAGCTCCCTCAACTGCTCCTCATAAGATTTGTGCTCCAGGCCCCTCACCAGTTTCGTTGCCCTTCTCTGGGCATGTTCCAGGGCCTATAGAGTATTAACTTGAAGAATACTATGAAGTATTAGCTTGAAGAAAGTACAAAGATATTCTAAAATGATGCTATTATTTGATTTAGCACAAAGTGAAGTACTGAAGGACATACTATTGGCTCTTTCTTCCAAATAATGTGTGTTTGTGTTATTTTCATTTTTTTAGATTGTAGTCTTGTGACATTCTCATAACGCTGGGTTATCTGCAGACTAAGTTTTTTTTAATCAGAATTCTGCCACAGATGTTGACAGTGATTGGAGCAATACCTGAGGATGGCAGAAAGCACAAAAAAAATCCAAAGTGAAACAAACCAAAACTGTAAAAAACAACTAGGGGGCTTTTTTTTTTTTAAACAAGCATTACGAATGCATTATGCATTGATGTCCTTATGAAATGCCTCAAAGAATTTTCTGAGCTATTTGTTAGCATCTGAATGTTCTACAAGAGCTTGATTAAATTCATTTTTACGTTTGTGAGAGTAAGGGAGGAGGTGCCTCAATTTAAGAAAGAAAAAGAAATCTCAGAAGGGGATTTCTTTGACTGAATAGGCATAAAAAGTACCCGTTACTTGAATGCTTGACTTCAGGTATTTATTATTTGTCTTGTGAAAGCAGCTTGTATACTCAACTTTCTACCTTTGTCTGTTCCCTCTGTAACATCCCAGCTCTGACTCCAGGACCTCAAATCAGTCACTCAGAATCTGAGAAGCTCTAGAAGCATTTCGAGTACTTTGTTTAGCACCACAGAGGACCACAGCAGTAGAAGTGGCATTCTCTTTCACTACAGTTTATCTCCTGTAGCTACAAATTTGTCTTCTATTTTTTGTTCCTTAGGCCATGTGCAGCTAACTTGCTTATAACCAGAACAAGAGGGTCATCTTCCAAAGCTGTTCTGGTTCATTCTCAGATCTTGTCCATTTTTGTCAGGAATTAACCAGGGTTTTTGTGGGGAGAAAAGAATCTCTCTTTTAGCCACCAGTCACTTCACATGAAGTCCAGAGCTTAAGTAATTTCTAGCTTGATCATGGAATGGCTTGGGTTGGAAGGGATCTCAAGGATTATCAAGTTCCAACCCCCCTGCCACAGGAAGGGCTGCCAACCATATATAATCCATGTTTAATCACCAAGCTTTTAGAAAAAGAAATTTAGAAGAAAAAAAACTCAACAAAAACAAACAAACCCCTCAAACCAACAAACCTTCATGACAGAAAAAGCCCTAAAAAATTGTCAACAACCTCACTGCAAATCTGTGTTCCTTTTGAAGTAATTGGATAACTATTGTAGAAGACTCTCATCCTCCAGAGCTAATGGGTGGCGGAGGAGATATTAATATTTTCCAGATGTTTGATGAGAAAAAGCATTTCAGACCCTGGGATGAGAATTCCAGTGAGCAGTAGGTTCTCCTTGTTCTCATGTAATGCATTCTGCTTCCAGCTTAGCTTTGCCTAATTTTATTCCTTTGTCACCATGCCGCCTCCTCTGTTTGCCGACTGCTGCTGTTAAGCTTGTTTGCACTCCGTATGACTCAAATGTCTCAGATCTTTTTCTGACCTCTGTTTTTGTCAGTGTTTTTGTTTTGGCAGTCCTTCGTCTGTCACAGACCCTCATCAATCTCTGAGGCTTGTTTTTACCTTATTCCTTCTGTGAAATCTTTAGCTAGTCTCTACTATTTTTCAGCTTCACCTGCAATTCAATGTCTTTTCTCAGTCCTCTTTCTCTTCCCACTCCCAAATCTGTGGACTTTCAGTATTGCTCTGTAATGAATTTCACTCTCCCTTTTCTCTTCACCCTTCTCTTGCAAGTTTTTTTCCTCTCCTTAGCCATAACTTCTTTTTCCCCATATCTCTACATATTTGGTTCAAATCCTATCCCTGCAACGCTCAAATCATATGCATTCTTACAGAAATAGCATTGCTAAGGGTTGGCTGAAAGTACTTTCGGGGTCTGGTGAGCATCCAGGGAATCTTCCCACTTAATATATATTTATTTATTATCAAACATCTGTTAGCTAATGTCTTGCCAAACTGAAGAGCCTGAGTATCCAGATGCCTTGGAAGAGTTGCTTGGAGTGAGTTTTTAATGTGAACAAAAACCAAAGGAAAAATGTGATTCTTTGTTAGCAGTGATTGAACTGTTTCGAAGATGTCAGTCCTGAAAGCTGGATAAAATTGTGGTCTAAATCCAGTGCCTTGCAGGATGTACTAATGGCTAACCTGAGCATGCTTTCATTGCAGGAGACATATGCAATCCTGATTTTAAAACTATTGATAGGAAAAAAAAAAACAACCCAAAAACAATCTAAAATGATGCTTTTTTTGTAGAGAAATGTCCATTATTTTAGTTTGCTGAAGATGTCATTTAGTTCTTCATGTAGATTGTCTGGGATGTTGATGCTGTCTCTTCCTCAAGACATTTTTATCTCAGAAGTGATGAGAATTTTACTAAAAATGTGGGGGGGAAGTGGGGGAGAAGGAAGTTGAAGATGAATGTGTTATGAATTAATTTAATCTCAGACATGGGTTTGTGGAATGAGCAAGCATGCTTGTACTTGGATTAATATAGCAGATGTTTCCATTTTGTGCTTGAGGTTATGAAAGGGATTAGGAGGAATTGAAGTCCTACTGTTTCCCTTTAGTACTTTGAACATTAGATAAATATTTCTATCTCTAATACCAAAATGCTCATTACTAAAAGACCCTACTTTTCCCTGAATTACGCTTACAACTCCATAATACAGAATGATAAGCCAATGTTTGAAATCTGACAAGTAAAATCAATTACAAACTCTACTCTTTTAGATAAGATTTTCCATCCTGTGAACACAGGCTAAATAGAATTACAATTTCTGCTTGTTCTAAAATCTGGATGCTAGATGTCATAGAATTGTAGAATCATAAAGATTGGAGAAGATTTCTCATGTCATGTAATCTAATCACCATCACCACCATGGCCATTGAACTACATCCCTAAGTGTCATATCTACACGTTTCTTAAACACCTCCAGGAATGGAGTCAAATAGATCTATACGAAGAGTTGAACGCATCAGAAGATAAGCAGCTTATCTCTCTGGCCTCTTGTCAGAGTGCAGGTTTCTTCTGAGAAAGGAGAGTAGCCGCTTACAAGGATTAGGTGTATTAGATGTGGGAAAGGTGTGTGTGCCCACTTGAATCACTGTTGTTAGATATGGTAGGGTTTCTCCCTAAGTGTGAAAATGAGAAAGGGAGATGAGGAGGGTGAAATGCCAAAACAACCCTTATTTTGTCACTTATAAGACAATGGTGAAATCCACAGCTGTCTTTAATGTTTGGAAACCAGCAGGCTGAAAACAGAAGTTATTCTTAAATAGTTGTGTTTCTTTGAGTTCACCAAAGCTCTGCACTACTGTGATGCAGCAGCCACAGATCTGAAGAATGATTGACTTTGTTAAGTGGGTCTTAGTGCCTGGCTTATCAAATGCTGAGATTTCTAGTGCTGCAGAAATTTACTGATTTAGAAGTATCATTTCCATTCATGTTTTACAAGAATAATGTGTTTTCTGATGCGCTCTGAGCAATAATTGCATATGGTGTTTTAAACACTGGAGTGCCATAGGTTCTCTTCACATGGACTAGCAGACCAGCTAGGTCTAGGAAGGAACTAGAATTTTCATTGGTACATGAGGGTCTAGAAACATTGTGAGATCACTTTCAGGAGGGACAGAAGATGATGATGCAGTTAGCTGATCCTTTTACTGAGTGTCTCCTAGCTGCATTTTGAAACTAATACCAAGTAGCAGAGCATCTTTCTGGTGTGACAGTGTTAGTACAGAGAAGTGAAGGTCATCAGAGCTGAGCTCATCCCTTTTGCCTTTGGACTAGACGTTGGAGACAGAATACTGGGTCTATATATTGTATGCAGCCTGGTGAGTCAGTGAAGCCTATATATGTGAAGTCTGGTGCTGAGCCTCTTATTGAAACTAGAGAGTTCTTCTAAAGAGCTACTTTTCAGGTCAGAGCAAAACAAGGAGGTAACTGCATGGCTTTAGCCATGAGCTAAATGCAAGTTATTTATTTGGAGCACGATACAAATTCTCTTTATTTATGGAAAAGAGGAGAATCCAATTTATTTCCATAATATTTCAAAACAACAAAACTGCTGATTTAGAGGTGCTGGGAGATACTAGAGTTGATTAATCCTTTATTCAATTCAATAAATGTAATTTTGTTTTTAAGAAAAAAGTATTCTGATAGCATTAAAAGTATTTTCATGTGTATTTTAAATTATTTCAGTAATGCTTCTGTTAGTAAAAAAACTATTATAGTCTGTAAAAATTTCTCTTAGCTGCATTTGGATTTGAGACACTATGGTAAGACTGCTCTATGCCTAGCTGAAAGTAACCAGTCTCAATTTTGAGACTAGAGTTCCTAGTAAATACATGTTTATCAAACATAATTTCAAAAATGATTACTAATTTACTGAGCTTCACTACAAAGGGCACCTTTTTATAGCCCACATTTAGTAATTGGCCTAAGTACACAGTAGCTACTTATAAAAGTCTTTAATATGTTTTAACAGCAAATGTAGTTCTCTTTTAGAGAAAAGGACTGCCAACTATATTCTTTTGGGACAGCTGTTGAATTTTTGAGACAGATTTCTATCATTTTTTCAGATATCTTCACATCTCGATTGTAACACATCTAGATTGTATCTGTAATTACAGAGGTACCTGTCTGCACAAGCTTCATATCTCTTGGAAGATTCCTTCCATATTCATTGGTATTGACTGCTCTATTCATTTTCACGTGTGTATGTATATATATATATAATAAAAGCACAATGGATGATGTTTTTTCATTTTTCCTAAGTTCTGAAGGTCTGGATTGCGCTACAGAGTACATCAAGATGTTGCAGCCTTGCATCCAGCCAACACCCTACACTGCAGAATACCGTATCTTCACCCTTTAGAAAAGAATTTCTCCATTGACAAGGAACAAAAACTATCATGAGTTATGATTTCTGACTTTTGTGTGTGTGTGTATATATATACATATAAATATATATTTACATACTCGGACTGCGGTGTATGAAAAGAGGAGACCATTCATTAAGATTTCTTTACTGTGATTTTTTTTATTTTTTTTTTTTTAGCAGTTAATGAGCCAATGAAGTTTAGAAACCTTTGGATCAGGCTACGTAATAGGAGCAGTTGAATGTTCAACAATTACTTACAGGTCATCATTTCAGTTAGGAATGCAACAAGAAGGATTTTTTTTTTTTTCCAAAGGAGGATGTTGTGGATGCCCCATCCCTGGAAGCATTCAAGGCCAGGCTGGATGTGGCTGTGGGCAGCCTGGTCTAGCGGTTGGCAACCCTGCACATAGCAGGGGGATTGAAACTACTAGATCATTGTGGTCCTTTTCAACCCAGGCTGTTCTATAAGATTGCCTTACATACCCAACAGATTATCAGCCTATTTTAGCTGCTCAGTAAAAATTCTATATAGCCTTAGTGTAAGTCTTGCAAAAATATTCAATCTTGCACAGGCATTCTAGGCAAAGTAGTCTATTCTAGTTTTCACATAAAAGATTGTGACAGAGATTTATCTTTTTGGGGAAATATCCCTAGGGATTGCTGTCAGAAAATAAATGAGGTTCATAGTTGGTATTTTTAATGTGGGAGAGTCAGGGTGTTTTTCAGCTCATAAATCTGGTTTCCTCCGTCTATGGCACAGAGTCTGGGTTTGCACCGCTTCTTCCACCTCCTACATCCTTTTCTTTTTTTTCGTTAGGCATAAAGCCCACAGAACAGAAGGGGAGTAGGTCTGAAACCCAGAAGATACCCTGGCCTGAAGCCCAAGCCCACTTGAGCATTCAAAGAGTGTTGTGGATTAAACCCACCTGGCAGGTGTATTACTGCTGTGTTGTCACGATTTGTCATGTATTACAGAAAATAATCAGGATATGCCTTGGGAAACAAGGCATACCAAGATAAATCCCTTTTCCTCAGCAGTTGGGCTTGTTTTCTGATCAGAATATTTTTCATCTGCTTTGCCTGTTTTTGGAAGCAGCTGTTTGGCAACCAGCTGTTCCCAGATTCCCAGTGTGGGAAGATCCAAGCCACATCCCATGTCAGTGATGCTGTTCTCCCAAGCTTCAGTCTGATCTTCAGAGCAGTGAGTCAGAGTAGAACTCCTCACGTGCATATCCCTAGGCTCATATGTTATGATTGATCAAAAGAAAGCCCCCAGAACACCAAAATACTTCTGTGGAACATAACCTCCAAGCATCCTGAGCAAGTATTTATTTTTATGCAAGAACTTTTCCTAATGTATTAAAGATTAATGTCTATATAGACATATAATCCAGAATAAATATCCTGTGGTGCTAAAGTAAAAAATTCCTCTCCATTTAATGATAATCACTTGTATTTTTAAGTGTTCCCCAAATAGCTCTAAAATTTGGTATTTAGCTGGATGTTGTCCCATGGAATAGTCAGAGAAGAATATGATACTGTTCTAAATCACAACCATTTGCTTTGAATTTTCATCAAGGAAATCTGTTCATTTGCTTTACTGTTGTACTTTCAGGGGTGAGGCCAATTAATTATTCAGGCTGATGAAAGTACTGATTAATCTCAGAAATATTAACATAATTGAACATGCAAATATTTGTTGAAGAAGCCATAAGTTTGCCCCAGAGCTACTGAAAGTAAAAATATGCTTTAGTTTTTATGTTGATGCCTTAAGGTATGAACTGTGCACTCCTGTTCCTCAGTGCATGTAGCACACTTCATTTTAGGCTATTTATTTTAAGGCAAAGCATAGGTTTAGATAATGAGTTTCAGTACAGGCACAAATTACTAGCTGTGTAGGATTAGCTGTAGTACTGGTGGTCTAGGATAAAGAAAAAACCCACCACCATGAAATTTGCAAATACAAGATAGCTTGTTCCAGCCATGCTGTGTCAAAAAGGGTGATGTTAGTGCTTAGATTCAGAAAATTTCAAGAATGTTTTTTTTTTTTTTAAATTAAAAATATTGAACAGGAAAAAATACAGCAAGGAAAAAAGAAAGTAACGTATCTATATGAATGAATTCAGACATCCGATTTTTTAAGGGAAAAATACCCTGAAATCCAAGGTAACATTGACTGTGTGACTTCAACATCTGTAGCATGGTGCAGCCTGAGAAACAGTTTTTCATTTTGCAATATTAATTTGCATTTTATAGATCCCCATGAATTAGGGTTCCCAAAGTTTACATTAAAAAAAAATATAATGTTAACCAATCAGGAAGTATTGATATGAGTAAGAGTGCCAGTGAGTCATTCTGAAGGGTTTTCTTTCAATACAACTTGAGAGTCCGATCATAAGATTATTAATATTTTTGCAAGTATCAGAGCTCCAAGAATCCAATAAATTTTTAACCAAAAATGAAAAGTTCATGTATAATTAAGAGTATGGTGTCAGAGTGCTTAACTTTTCTCTGTCCATTTCAAGTATGTGACAACACAGAAGTGATATGAGTGCTTACTTCCCAAATTTACTCAAGTTTTCAGTATCTTTGCTCACGATTAGCTAGAGATTGCAGGTTCTTTCACAGTCAAAATAAGCTTCCAGCTTTCAGCACGGGGATTGAAGTTGGTCAGTTGTCCTCCCAAGGTTTCTGTGAAGCAACTGAAAGTAAACCATCTCATTCACATAAGTAAGGGGGATATTAGCGTTAGCCCAGAATGGTAATATTTGCTTTTTCTCACATACAACAGTCATGAAATACAGAAAGTTCTGCATGTTTTGATGATTTTTAAATCCTCATGGATATAGCCACTTCCAAGGCAACCTTTTCACTCACTACTTAGATGTATGACAACACACAAGAAACAAATGAGAGTAGGAGGTACTTGGAGGCAGTGGATCTTGGAGTATCTTCCCCATCCAGTACCCGGAGGAGAAAAACATGTATTGCTCTGCTTACTGTTGCTATCTTTATTTAAATATTTCCCTATTACAGCCCATATACTGCTTCTCTGTTGGAAAACTTGAAAGCATTAGTCAGGATTTTACAAGGAAAATACCTTTGGACATGGGGTGATCAAATGAACATCAGTGGAGTGACTTCCCTTCAGGCTCTGTTTTACAATGAAGATGCTGAGGTACGCAGAGAGGAAGTTAGGAAGGCAAAAGCCCAACTTGAATTCAGATTGGCCAAAGCAGTAAAAGAGAATAAGAAATCCTTTTGTAAGTATATCAACAATAAGAGAAGAACCAGGGAAAATTTCTATACTTTACTTGATGCAGTGGGGAGTGTGACCACTGAGGATAAGAAGGCGGCTGAGGTCCTCAACACCTTCAATACATTTGCCTTTAATAGGCAGATCAGTAATCCTCAGGGTGCTTTATGCTCTGATCTGGAAGTCTGGAATGCTATGCAGAATACACCCCCAGTGATTCAGGTGGAAATAGCTAGAGAACTCTTCCTCCATCTGGACTGTCACAAGTCCATGGGACCGGATGGGCTCCAACCTCGGGTGCTGAGGGAGCTGGTGGGGGTGATTGCCGAGCTGCTCTCTGCCATCTACCTGCGCTCCTGGTTATCTGGAGAGGTCCCAGAGGATTGGAGGCTTGCTGATGTGACTCCCATCTTCAAGAAGGGCTGTAAGGAGGATCCAGAGAACTACAGGCCTGTCAGCCTGACCTCGGTACCAGGGAAAGTTATGGAGCAAATCATCTTGAGTGAGATCACATAGCATGTGTGTGGCGTCCAGGGGATGAGGCCCAGCCAGCACAGGTTCATGAAAGACAGGTCATGCTTGACCAACTTCATCTCCTTCTACGACTTAGTGACCAGCCTGGTAGATGAGGGAAAGGCTGTTGATGTAGTCTACCTAGACTTCAGCAAAGCCTTTGACATGGTCTCTCACAGTATTCTCCTGGGGAGAATACTAGCTGCCTGTGGTATACCCTTCTTTGGGAAAGGAACTGGCTAGTGCCCAATGGGTAGTAGTCAATGGAGTTAAGTCCAGCTGGTAACCCGTTACAAGTGGTGTCCCCCAGGGGTCAGTACTGGGGCCCATCTTGCTTAATATCTTTATTGATGACCTAGATGAAGGGACTGAGTGTACTCTCAGTAAGTTTGTAGATGACACCAAGTTGGGAGGTGGTGTTTATCTAGATAAGCTGGGCTGAGGTGAATGGGATTCAACAAGGCCAAGTGTCCTGCACTTTGGCCACAATAACCCCATGCAGAGCTATAAGCTTGGGGCTGAGTGGCTGGATGACTGTGAAGAGGAAAGGGATCTGGGGGTGTTGGTTGATGCTCGGCTGAACATGAGCTGACAGTGTGCCCAGGTGGCCAAGAGGGCCAACGGCATCCTGGCCTGCATTAGAAATAGTGTGGCCAGCAGGAGCAGGGAGGTAATCATCCCCCTGTACTCAGCACTGATGAGGCTGCACCTCGAGTACTGTGTTCAGTTTTGGGCCCCTCACCACAAGAAAGACATCGAGGCCCTGGAACGTGTCCAGAAAAGGGCAATGAAACTGGTGAGGGGCCTGGAGCACAAATCTTGTGAGGAGCAGTTGAGGGAGCTGGGATTGTTCAGTCTGGAGAAGAGGAGGCTCAGAAGAGACCTCACTGCTCTACAACTTCCTGAAGGGACATTGTGATGAGGAGGGATTTGGCCTCTTCTCTCAGGCAACAAACAGGACCTGAGGAAATGGCCACAAGTTGTACCAGAGGAGATTTAGATTAGACATAAGGAGAAATTTTTTCTCTCAGGAGTGGTCAGGCACTGGAATAGCCTGCCAGAAAGGTGGTGGAGTTGCCGTCCCTGGCAGTATTCAAGAGGAGCTACGAGATATGCTTTAATAGCTTGTAGTAGCAATGGTGATGGGAGGACACTTGAACTAGATGATCTTGCAGGTCATTTCCAACCTTGTGATTCTATGATTCTCTTTCAGTGCAAGGCAATCTGCGGGACTTTCTACTAAGTTCCTAATATTTCTAACAATCAGCAGGCTGCTAGCTATGTTGTTTCAGTTTGTGTGTAATCAAAAATTGTGTGTAAATCAAAAAATTTTGATTGAAGGGGAAGGATGTCAGTTATTTAAGACTTCCTCAGAAGTTTTTCAGAAATTAAAATGCTTTAACAGTGATATTAGTTACACTGATAAATATTTGCATTTAGGCAAAAGCCTTAAAAAAAAAGTCTGTTTTGGATATACTGATTTTACTGTTGCTCTCAGTTGCCTAACTTATTTGCTTAAGGGAAGTCAGGCAGCTTCCCATGCTGGCCAAAGGCAGTACGTCAGCTAAATACACTGGAAGGTAACTTGACACTTTTTAAAACTGAAGTTGTATGAAATAGGGATAAACTGTGAAGATGCTTCTGCTGTAGTAATTGAGTTGATGTTATTTATACTTCATCTGCTTCTATATTTAATTATATTGCAATATAAGTTCCAGTTGGAATACAGTTACAAGCTGACATATGATGCTTTTAAGCAATAACACAGTGCTGTGCTTTCCTGGAAACAATAGAATATCAGATAAAATATGCCATAGTTGACAGGCAGTATTAATTTTGACAGTAAGTTTTAAAGCTGTGTAGTTAGGAAGAACTCTAGCAGATGCGCACATTTGCTGAAGAATATGGATTTGCAGATTATCGCATGTGTTATGACTTGCAAATTGACAACTTGAAAGCTTCTCCCTTTGCTGTGACTGCAACTGTTTTCTCTGTCTCCATGATCTGAAAAGCTGAAAAAATGCTAACAAAGGATCTCTCAGATTTGTTAGCTAGTTTTGTGATGCAGTTCTATAGCTGCAACTGAGTAATGGCACATTGCAAAATGGTACATTTGCTAGTTACCATGCAAAACAACCCAAAAATGAAGAAAATACTTATTTGAGAAGGAGAGAAAAGTGCTGGATTATATGATGTCTATTATAATGTTTTTATTTTAAAATAAATTTGAGAGTTTCTTAGGCATAGACTGAACTGGAGGGAGAATGAGCCAGTGCTGAAGATGGCTGGAGGAATGGCAGCAAATGCCAGAAAGCTCTGGACAGCTCAGGAGGGGAGAATAGCTCAAGGACAGCTCACATCCAAGTCTGAGTGTCTGTAGACCAAGTCACCGTCACTCCACAAAGCTGTAGAGTAAGAGAAGTGCAGACATCTGTTTACAAGAAATGCTGACATTCCCTAAGCTTTATACTTAACTGATTTTTTTTTTTTTTTTTTTTTT
Organism: Phasianus colchicus; assembly: GCF_987193195.1. Taxonomy (NCBI): domain Eukaryota; kingdom Metazoa; phylum Chordata; class Aves; order Galliformes; family Phasianidae; genus Phasianus; species Phasianus colchicus. The sequence goes on from NC_143436.1 coordinate 156,305,583, forward strand.
TTTACGATATTATTTCATGTTCTTGTGAGTGTATTGGATATGTACCATACATAATTTAAAAAAAAAAAAAAAAAAAAAAAAGGCTAACTGGTTGTCTTCAATCCAAGCTCATTTTTCTAAGGTTGACTTAGCAGGACTGCCAATTGGGGAAAAAAAAGAAAAAAAAAGTTGGATTAAATTATAGAATCATAAAGGTTGGAAAAGACCACTGAGATCATCTAGTTCAACCACTGACCCATTGCCACCATGCCCACTGACCATGTCCCTCAGTACCACATCTTAATATTTATTGAACACCTCCAGGGACGGTGACTCCACTGCCTCCCTGGGCAGCTTTTGCCAATTCCTCACCACTTCTTCTGAGAAGAAATTTTTCCTGATATCCAATCTGAAAAGGCAGCTAGCCAATGAAGTACTCAGAAGGAAACTGCAACTTTAGCCAGGCCCTTGGATTATCAGGGTAATTTCTTACTGCTAACAGAAAAGTGTGCATTTTAAGGAAAATCAGCTGGAACTTCAGATATACAGTCTATCTGTACAGACAGACCTACTGACATGAAGAAGGAACAGTTGTAATAAATATGTCATATACAGATCCTGCACATGGTTGCTGCCATAGCTGCAAAGCAGTGAAATCTTTGCTAAGTAGATAACTATAAGCTGACTATTCATACTTAATCATTACAAGTCCAGAGTATACTTGAGATCAAATGGTTTTCAAGACAAGGCATCCCATGATTGCAAAGAGGATTATTATTTTATTTTTTAGGCTTGGGGTTGCAAAGGCTCTGTAGAGCAGTATATCTTCTCAGTTGTAACTCATACATTTGCCATACTTATACTTTTTGGAGGTTTATACTTAGTTTTTCTTTCTTCCTGCAGAAACAGAAACCATTATTTGTTAATTCATATCTATCATCCAGCAAATTAAAATATATTAGTTGTGTTTTAAAATAAATGATTTTTTCTAAGCTACAGGACTTCACAATAGGAAATTATGACCAAATATGTAGTTACTTAAATGGGTCTGGTATACTTAAACTGGGATAATATGGTATCTATTCTGTAGTAGCATGGATCAATGGTTACCAGATCAAGAAACAAAGAATGGAACAAGAGCCCATAAATGATTGTATGCTACTTAGAGAGTAGGTTTTAATCACCCATATATGAACTTGTAAGAGTTGAGAAATTAAGCAAGTCTTTCTAATAGATGTGGTACAGCAGCTTGGGTGAATAATTACATAGAAATATTCCAGCTTGATAGGTAGATTTCTAGCAGGCATTGAAATTTGGTCATTGTAATTCATGAGTTTTTGTAGTACATTAACAATGTGTCAGCATGTCAAACAGGGCTGTAGAAGTACTAGTAAGGCTTTAAAGGAATGAACACTAAAAGTATTTCTAGGAAGAAATTCTTCAGGCTTGTTTCAGAAATTTGTATCTCATCATTACTTAGAAGCTCAAAAACGCAACTGAAGTAAAAGAGATTTAGTAAAACATGTTAGAATATAATCTAAGAATATAAGAATCTAAGAATGTAAGATCAGATAAACAAACTTACCAACTTGGAAAAAAATTGAGGCATTGCTCCAAACAACTGAGGTGCAGAAGTTTTTTCATTGTCACTGTACTAGCAAGACGCAGTTGGCATCTACAGCAAAGAAACTGTAGTCATGAAAACACACAGGACTGCAGCATAAAATAAACAGTGTTTAGAAACTATTTTTAAGTGTTTTTCAGATTGAGGCTTTAATTTTCAGAGGAAAAAGTAGAAGAATATTTAATTTTATGATTATTTGAGTTGTTATTTTGTTGAAAATAACACCTCTATTTAGGGATGTAGCAGTAAGCCTTACATCAGTAAATTTTCAGGCAAACATAAGGAATGTCATTTTCAGGTTAGTTTATAAACCATCAAGCTTTGAAAGTAAAGCCACTTATAAAAATGAATAACCATACCTTTTATAGTTTTATAGAACTAAGTTCTCAAAGTACCATCTCAAGCAAATATCACCTGTAGTAAATCCTTTAAGTAAGCTTTTGAATGTGGTGTCAGGTGTTTTCTGTGTAAAATCTTGGCCCCCACCTGAATGGCATTCAGTTGCTACTATCCCTGGAGAGAACTGGGATGTGTGTTAGACTGAGCTAATGTGAGTATACCTTTAGGAGAGGGATTTGACCCATTTATTGCTTATGTATGTTTCAAATGGAAATACATAATGCTCTTCAGGATGTTAGCAGATATAAAAAAGCAGTTTTTCTAGAGGTAGGTTGTGTTTTTTTTTTTTTTTTAATCTGATTTTTTGTTTAGGTTGTATTTTAGTGTATGCTTTCTAAACCTGTGAAAGTTGTTTAGTAATTTAGTAGTTATTTATATAAACATCCTTTCCTGGTTTCAATATTTTAAAAGTTTCTTATAGTTTTATTAGAATGCACCCAGAGCTGACTTGTAGGATGTCTTAGCTCTTTTCTCCTGTCCTTCTACTCTCTCTGTTCTTTACCACTAATAATGCTTTGGTGTAATAGGTCATTTATTTCTTATGTTTTTCTTCATGTAAACTGACTTATTTCCCTTGTGAGTATGAAGTTAAATTCTGCTTTTTACATTATATTAATTATAAAAGCTATTGTAAAGAATAAATCCATAAATTTAGTGTTGTTATACTTAAGATTTTCTGTCGAAATCATTATTGTTATAGTACGGACTGAAGCTACAAAAAAAAATTTGGAAGTCACAGAAGTGGTCTGTAGTAGATGGTCTGCTATTTTGGAACTCTTATTTTCTCACATAAACTCTGTTCTCTAGTCATAAAACTATTATTCATTGTTTTTCTCTATTTGCCTTTGTTTTTCTGCTCATGCTGTTGCTGAATTTCCATGATATTGCCCACGTAATAAGATTGTTTAGGATAACAATGGTAGAATAGGTTCTTCAACTGTATGGGTTGTACTTGCAGTGCATTCTAGATTAGACCCTTTGGAAAACAATCCTAAAACAACAGCCTTCAGTAGAAAACTTTGATTAAAACAGTTACGTTGTTGGGATGACTATTATTTCTGTGTAGATTTTGTATTGAATAAAAGCTTGTATGGGATAAGGAAAAAGAAAAAAACTGAAAAGTTGTTGCATGTGCATTTCTTTATTTGTACAGATATATAAGTTACCTAAATACGGAGGTTGGTGGGTACCTCGGTGCAGTGTGGTATGGATATAGCTGGCAGAGCTCAGACTCCGGTGCAGTGGAACTAGTTCTTCAAGGGTCTATGAAGATGGGGGAAAATAAAAGGAGGACCACTTTGTGCACTGTGGTGTGTTTAGAAGGAATCTAAGCTTGTATTTTATGATTGCCCATGCTGTAAAGTAAAAATAAGAAGTAAATATCCTTCCCTTAATTCAAAGGTTCACAAGAAGTTGAACCTTGTCCAGATGGCTTAACATTGCAATAATTTTTGATGCTGTAACGCTCTGTAAATGTAACAGAGTTGTTAAAGGTTATTGCTGACTACTAACTCAGTCAGCAGGCTGGGGAATAAAAACTGGATTCTTTAGCATGGATGTTCTTGTAGCCCTGGGAGATGACAAAAGTTGAAGCTAAGAAAAAATTCAGGTGTAATGCAGACATCCTGAGTTACTGATCAGTCTGTTAGCTTTCTGGATCCAAAGAGATGGTACTCTCAGTTGTTCTAGCTTGTATCTCACATTGAGGCATATGTGAAAATTAGTTGAAAATCGTATTGTTGTGCACTGTATTTCACAAAATGCTACCTTTATAAAACAACAGCTTCTGGGGTGCATCAGTTCATCAAACAGGTGTTTTGGTGTTCACAGAGGTGTGCATCTATGATATGTTTTGAACCCATTGCCACTTAACTCAGTGTGTTACACTTAATGCAGTTTTGTTCTCCCCTCTGTACTGATACTGAAAAGCATGCTTTTTTAACGTTCTGGGAGGATAATGTAATTATGAACAGCATATGCTGGATGTGGTGGTGTTTTGTGTGAAGTACACAAACCTTGAGTGATAGATTTAATCTTATTACAACAAAGCTGATAGCATTAGCAGTTGAGGACTCTCTTGCACAGCTGAACAGCTAGAGTCAATGCTGCATTGCAGAGGGTGATGTGAAAGCATAAATAATGACGTGATACTGTCCTAAGAGAGCATCTTTTGCTGATTGATGTACTTCCTGCTGATGCCATCTATTCTGGAAAGCTATTCTTGAGTCCAACACCAAACAGATCAGAGGCCTGTGTTCAAGCTTGCCTGGCTAGCTCCCTTGAAGAGGGAATGGGCATTGCCCACAGTGCTGTGCACCTGCTTGTAGTTTGGCCTGTGTTTCTTGTAGAGAAGGCACAGGGTAGGTAGGTAGGTAACACAGTGCTTCACAGTGTAGATGGTTCACAGTGCTTCCAATGTGAAGTGTTCTGGGTTGGAAAGCATAAGCACTATGATGGTATGGTGTTGAAGGAATGATATAATGTCCTGAAAATGGGACAAAGGGAAGATAACGAATGGTTAAGGATGAAGAGCAGCAGGTGAGGGTTAGTACTGTGATAGTAAGGAAAAAAAAACAACAGTAAAATCTTCTACTGTCTTACTGTTATCCCTTCTTGTAAAGGGGCTCTGCAGCAACAGATTATTGTTCCATAATGTCTTACGTTTGAGGAGGGCAACTCTGTAGGACTATGAGAGCCAGCAGAGATCCTGGGAGTGAGTTTGTATACACTGCATGGCTGAGCAAAGATGAAGACTGAGACTGGAACTGGAAGCAAGTACCAAATGGAAAGGCAACAGCCAGCATTTCTAAGAGATTTTGACGGCCACTGAAATGTTGTGGCCTCACTTCCTGTACTGTGTGCAGGTTTGAGTGCACACAGAAAGATATAAAAGTACTAGAGAGCAAACAAAGGAGAGTTGTGAAGATGGTGAGGCTCCAAACGGCAAGATGTATGAGGAGCAGCTGAGGTCTGTTCAATGCAGAGCAGAGGAGCTGAGGGGAGGTCTGATGGTGGCTGCAGCTCCTCACAGGGAGCAGAGGGGCCATGCTGAGCTCTGCTTTGTGTGACAGCAACACGGCCCGAGGGAACGGCATGGAGCTGTGTCAGGGGAGGGCAGCTGGGATCTGCTCCAGAGGGTGGTCAGGCACTGAACAGGCTGCTCAGAGCAGTGGTTATGGCAATGAGCTGCTGGAGCTCAAGGAGCATTTGGACAGTGCTTTCAGACATAGGGTTTGGATTTTGAGTGGTGCTATGTGGAGCCAAGAGCTGGACTCAGGTATCCTTGTGGATCCCTTCCAACTCAGGATATCCTATGGTTTTCCTATACAAGAGTTTTAGTCTCAGGATTGTCTCTTCAGAGGCTCAGTTCATATTTCTGAATGAGCTAGAAGCAATTGCAGCTGCTCAAGACTGAAACCACTCAAGTATGTGAGGCAAAGGATTGAATTCATCATGGAAAAGTTTCTGGGTGCTTGGAGTGAGCCTTAAGTGAAGTTGACTGTTGGAATTAATAAAGCATCTAAACCTAATTGAGTCCCCACACCACTGTAAACAAAATAGTTTTACTGGTGAAGAGGCAGCTTCTTTCTCAGTGAAGAGAGAACTATAGAGAGCAAATTGATAATGCTGATCCATCTTCCTCAGTATGTGATAAATGTGTTTTGGCATCCATTTCTGTGGATCATTTCCTTTCATTTTATGCATGAAGTAGGGCATTATGAAATTGTTCATTTTATTGATACAAAGTATAACAACATTTGTGAATCTGAATTTGGTTAGTAAAGAACTTAGATAGAAATAGTCAATCCATCTTACCTACTGTTTGTACTCATTTTGACTAGTTTGGCTTTATAGAAGCATAGGCGTGGGTTGAAAAGGACTACAATGATCATCTAGTTTCAATCTGCCTGCCATGGGTTTCAACCCCATGGACGGGGTTGCCAGCCACCTGACCAGGCTGCCCAGAGCCACATCCAGCCTGGCCTTGAATGCCTCCAGGGATGGGGCATCCACAACCTCCTTGGCCAACCTGTTCCAGTGTGTCACCACCCTCCGAGTGAAAAACTTCCTCCTAATAGCTAACCTAAACCACCCCTGTCTCCGTTTAAAACCATTCCCCCTTGTCCTATCGCTATCTGCCCTCATAAGCAGCCATTCCCCCTCCTGTTCATATGCTCCCTTGAAGTACTGGAAGGCCACAATGAGGTCCCTCCGGAGCCTTCTCTTCTCCAGTCTAAACAAGCCCAGTTCCCTCAACCTTTCCTCATAGGAGAGGTGCTCCAGCCCTCTAATTATCTTAATGGCTCTCAAATGCCTCTGTGAGGCTTGGGTTTCACTGATTTTGCATTTAATTAATGAGAAAAATCTGAAAAGTCTGAATTTCAGAGCCAGAACTATTTTGCTAATAGTATCAGGAAATGTTTTCACAATAGGGCTGTCAAATTGCCTGCTGATTTCAAATATCATGATTTTTTTTAAAAAAGTAATATTTTTCTGCCAGAATATGTGAAATTTCACACTGCAGTTTAATATTAGTAATGAAATCACTTCTCTGCCAGACTGAAAAATAAATCTCAAACAGTGGAGTCACCAACTATCCCTGAGTACAGCTGTGAGATATGTTTACTGTGAGTGCTGATGTTCTCTTGTTCAGTGTTGGTTCCCTAATGCTTGTTTTTCATAGCCTGCAGGTAGAAATGTGTGCATCGCTAATCCTGATGTTACAGCAAATTCAAAACATTAAGGAGATTTTCAGACTTTTCAAAATAAATTGCTCTGTAATAATTTTGGTACTTGTTTTCTTCTGTGGTGTCTTGGCATTATGATTTGCCTGGTTTGTGATAGCATGCATGGAAGTGAGGCGCAGTTGCTCGGCTGCAGGAGTTATAAGGTCAAATATTGAATTCACACTGGGACTTAGAGAGTCTGTTATGCAAATACTAATGTAAGGTATACTTGGTTATGAACTACAGACGTATTAGGAAAATTACGTGGTAATGGAAATTGAAAAGTTCAATAAAAAGTGCATTTATTATCATTTACAAAATACTAGTCTTTGGCTCCTTTTCTTTATCAACACTTATAAATGAGTTTTCCCATTGCTTATTTCTGCACTTGATCTCACTGGACAGCAGAAGTGGTTCATGCCACTCGAGTTGTTAAGAGTCCACATAATATTTGCACAGACACTTATTGATATGTGCTTCAGCTATGCCCAATTGGACACGTCACAATCATAGTCTCCAAAGTTTTGCAGAGTGGGGATTTTAACCTAATCTGTGTCTGTTCCCTTGATTGCACCAATGAACAAACTTCACTCTTCCATCAATTTCCGCTTAAAGAAATACAAACAGAAGTATAAATCTACTTAAGGTTTAAGTGTTTCTGCAGCAAAATTTATGATAAAGTATTGTGTGCTAGAAAAATGCTGGAGACGATGAGGAGAAAAGAAGGATGATTATTGCAGGAAGAGCTGAAATAGACTATTTAAAAAACCCCACTCGGTCTCAGCATCAGTGTGTTTAAAGAGTAATCTTTGCGTTCTTCTATGTCAGTTAATATATTTACCAAGAATCAGTCATATTCCCTCCTTTTTTATAATTTATATAAACTCATTGTATCTTTCAATTGACTTGTAAGGATTGCATCTCTAGTGAGGCAGGAGATAGGGTTGTATTGTTTGTTTGTTTTAGTATTTCAATTTCAAACAGTTCTGTATCTGTTCCTTTGTGGTGTTCAGAGTGCCTTAAGCAACATACATATGGTGCCAAACTTCCACATGTTCCAGTGCTTTTTTTAAACTTTAGAACCAAGAGGAACTGCATGTAGTCACAAATAAATGCTTGAAATGTTGAACTTTGCTCTTGTAATGCTTAAAGTGAAGAGTTTCAGTCTCTGATTATGCTGCTTAATTTACAAAAAATGATGAACCCTTGGTTGCCTTAGCTGTAACACGTTCTTCACTTGTGCTTCATCACATGGTCTATAGTGGCTTTTGAGAAGCTGCTTGTATTTAGTAGTTTACTCCTCAGGTACTTGCATTTATTGTTAATGCAGCAAGCAGTTAGGTATGTATATATCACTTATGTAGGGCACTACTAGTTTATTCTTGCCTTCCCCCTCTCCCACCTCTCTGTTGAGAACAACAGAGCTCCCATCCTGCACCCTCCTTGCTGCAGCATCCTCATCCCACTGCTCCTGTATGGTGCTTCCTATCCATCTCATGTGTCCATGTTTGCAAGTGTGGAGCTTGCAAAATGCTTCCAGCACTGTGTAAAAGAGGCCCTCAAACTGCTGTTCACAGAGGTAAGCTGCAGCTGAGTATCTGTGTAGTAGCTGTTTTTAAAAAGTAAAGCTTTGAAGTGCTTCAAATAACACAGTGGTATGTGTACCTTTTGATAAAAAGGATGTTTGATACAAATAGGAGAAAATACTGAAATATTAAGATAAGCAGATTTTGCCCTTATGAACAATGATTCCCAGGGGAGAGCTGACAGTGATCGAAGTTTACCAAAGCAAAACTGTACTTTCTCCCAGTTCATAATGGCTGAATAAACAAACATCCTTGATTAAAAAGAAAGTGGGCAAAAGCACATTAGTGGCTGTTGGTGTTACTGCCCAGTTCTGAAGGAGACGAGTATATTGCTAAGCCCACGTCAGCTCTGTGCCCTGTGATGAACATCAGTTCAAGTATGCCTGGGTTTTCATCTTAACTGTTTTTACTTAGGCTGAGGTTTTCTTCCTCTTCTGGAAAAATGAGGGTTGGATTTTGATCGAGGGGAGTGGTCCATAATGGAGCAGAACTTAGTTCATCTCATGCCAAATACCAACACTTGATATCAGTGATCTTTGACTCAAATATTGCTCTTGGGTACATTTATCATTTCAACTGTTCTATAACGTGGCAAGAAAAACAGTTGTGAATAATTGTTAGCAGAGAAAATCTGCGAACACTGGGAGCTGAAACAGTTCTTGGAGCTGTGTAACAAAACCCCAAAATGTTGGCAGTGTTTTGGACCTGGCAAGGAATTTTTTTGTTGGTAAACATTAGCAGTGGTTTCAGAATGGTGCATGTTCTTTTCACTCTGTGTGTGGTACTGTATTAAATGCACATGGAAAATGTAGTCTTTAAAAGAGGTGTTTTCACCTCTCTCCACTCCAAACAGAGTAACTGGGGAATGCATAACTGATAAATTCTGACGCTGCGAATTTGAATTCCACCTTTGACTGACTGGCAGTGACACCTTGGGTGATCAATTTCTACTCCACATTACATGAAGCTTTTCTAATATGGAGGAGACATGCCAGGTGGCAGCCCTGTTGTTGAACTTGCATAAGGTGGATGCCTAGGATTCTCACACCTAACAAATTAGTTCAACACCACCTTTGAGTGCATCTCCTCTTAAACCTAAGCTCTCGTCCATTAGACAGCACTACCTATTTGGAAAGCCTTGAGACCAACCCTGAGATGGTACAGGTCAGAGCACAAGACATATTCCAACTCTTTTTCAAACCTGTCTGCTTTGCAACAAAGGTACAGGGAAAAGTGCTCAGGTGCTGACTGCTCTATAGTTACTGAGAAATATCTTCTGGGCTTTGCTTAGATAGACTAACATGGCTGATCATCAGCTGCAAAAATGTCAGCTGCTGAAAAACTGTGCATTGAAGAGGTGCAGTCTGATTTCTGTTTGATCATTAAGACACTTAAGTATTTTAAGCCTCTCTTCCATTTAAGCTTCTTTGGTAATATAGTTTGATTCAAAGAGGCAGGATTAGATATGAAGTTCTTTATTAGGAATTTTTGTATAATGTAACTTCATATCCAATATACACAGAAACTTTCTTGTGATCTTGTAAGTGACCTCAACTTAGTCATTTATTCTGTAAGTTATTTCCCTTCCATTAAATTGGCTGCATGCTTCCTTTCAGATGCTTAGATTCATCTGTGGGATATACTGAAGGATATCAAAAGGATCCACTGAATGGTGACACGGTACTCTGACTTCATTGTTCCAAGTACTGAGATTTAGGCAAGTTGTTAACCTTAGTGTTATCAATAAGTATAGGTGCCGCACCTGCAAGAATAAACTTGTCTTCTCTCAATCTATCTGAAAACCTTTCTGTTTTGGGTGCATTCAACTAGTTCAGGTTTTGTAATTGGAGACACTGTGTTCACTACCTTTATCAGTACATCACTTGGTGCAGAAGACATTCAAATTTATGCTGACGGTTTTGCAGAATCTACAAGACCAAATCACTGATGTAGCAGTAATATTTTATAACACTGTGAGATAGTTATTTCCTTGACTTGTTACCATTTTCAAGAACAAAGAACTGGTAGATAGTTCTGTGCCAGATAGTGTCATAACTGCTGCTGTACCAATAGCAGCAATGCTATTCTAGCAGAGCTATTGGATGGGAACAAATCATGGCATCTTTTGGAATAGTTAATGGTATAATAGTTGGCTTCTGACATCACAGTAAATGGATTTTCTGTTTTAGGTGGTACGGTTGACTGGGTGTATTCTTAGTCTGTTTTGTTAGTGGTTTGTCTAATGTAAAACACTAGGGTCTCGCTGAAAGTCTGTCTAAAATAAAAGACAAAATAAGAAGTTGTGAAATAATGGAAGTAGGTTCTATATATGTCACACATGTAGCAGGGGTGCTAAATGGAAAAAAATGTACTCTGCAGTGCAATAATGGCTTCTTTGCAGGCATAATTTCATTGTAACTATTAACCAGATTGAATTAACTCTTTCTCTTGATTCTTAGAGTGGTAGATGTAGGCTAAAGGAAAGGAGTTTCTTGTACAACTGACATTTGTGTAGGGGTAGTAGAACTTGAAGCTGCGTCTGATTCCAGCTGTCATGCTTTCTCCTCCCCCACATCTTTTTCCTGCAGTTCCATTTTATTCATCAGATAATTAGTACACATGAATAAATTATAATAATAATATTCCTCACCATCTTTTATTTACCACCCACTAAATTATTAACCCAGTATCATTATTACTGGGTATTACTTATAATAAATAGCCATGTCTAAAGCATAAGATGTCATGTTTTGTTTGACAATCTCAGAACTATTGCATTTGTGAATTGCTTTAGGTCACTTTATCAAAAATACGAGACTCAGACTAAGTTTTAAAATGTTATGTGACTATCTTGGATTTAAAGATCCCTGGCTAGCCAAATGTGGTGGTGCTACCACTGGCCTAAGGAGGAGTAGGACAGGAAGGCTTGCACTTGAGAAACCAACTGATGACTGTTGGTCACTGTGTTGGTTTTCATGTGAAACTTATTGCCCACGTTCTCATTGGATAATAAGAGAAGTCTGCATTGTTGCAAAACAAATCTTCTGCCATTTTGTGAGTTATGGACTTCCTCGTTTTGATCCACTTCTGTTTTAAAGAGATAAAGTTGTATTGTAATCTGTGGATGCTCCGTTCCTGGATGTGTTCAAGGCCAGGTTGGATGGAACCCTGGGCAGCCTGGCCTTGTGTCAGATCTGGAGGTTGGTGGCCCTGCCTGTGGCAGGGGAGTTGGAGCTTGGTGATCCTTGAGGTCCCTTCCAACCCAAGCCATTCTATGATTCTTGGGCTTTATTTAAGGGGAGAGGGGAATCGGATCGAAGTAGAGAGGCTTTTGAACTTAGACTTTAATAAACTAAGCAGTACTTACATTCTATTTTTGTTTCACATTATGGCAACAATTTTTTTTTTTTGTTTAAGTGATAAAGTAGTGGAAGGGCAGCATTTGAGCAAACAGGTTTGTTTGCTCTTTCTCTCCACTGTTAGCAAATACAATGAAGAAGAATTCCTCTCTAGCTTCCTAGTCAAACAAGTGCAGCAGCAGAACAGAGAAACCTCTTTATTCCAAAAAACAAGCTGTGTCCACTGTCAGGGATTAGGTAAGGTGATTCACTTAAATAAACAACTTAAAAAATCATCCATCACCCACCCAAAAACTTCTAGACTATGTAGCTGGGCTATTTTTGCTTAAAAAATTTGATGCAGAAAGTTGTAGCACAAGTTGTAGTAATTCTTGTACCTTTTTTTTTTTTTCTTTTTCTATTGCATGGGGTTTGCAGTTACTGTATGAAAATCTTACTGCTGTACATTGATGTGCATCAGACCTAGAGCACTGCATGGAAGGCATATAAAATGCTGATCTAGTGGCTGAATTTGAGAGGTCTCTTTCATTGAGACCTGCTTACTAGGAACCATTTTAGAAAGCAGCTGATCTGGACTCTTCTAGACATGGATGTGAAAGGAGACAACTTAGAGCCTGCATCTTCACTAAGCAGAAACACTGATGGTACAGGAGGTTGGTGGTTTACTGACAGAATGAGCAAGGTTTCCATTTTTTTCATCTGCTTGAACACCTCTGAAAAGTGAGTTATTTTTCCTCCAAGCAGATAGACTCTAATGAATTCAATTTTGTAACCTTCACCTTTTATAGGCAAACTTGCTAAGCAGATCTGCTAAATAAAACAACCTATGCTTGTGAGTACAATGAACACAGTAGTAAACAAGTTCACTTTTTGCCCTTCATAGTATGATGAGGAATACTTTCTCAGTTTCCTCTTTGAAGATTAAACACACTTGCACAGGGTCCTCAATGAACTCTGAGAAAGCAACAGAACAATAGGAACGAGGCCGGGCATTGCAGCTGCTCAGCCCACCTCTGTTCCTTTGCCAAGTGCTCTGAAGCCCACTGTGCGTGCTGCAAGGTTTATTTACTGCACCTTTGCATGTGGGTGGGTGTTTCTTGCTCTCTTCCTTGCTGACCTCAAAATAGAATCCTGCTGTCCAGTTCTTGGCTGTCTGTGTGGGAAACTGGTAGCCAGTAACACACAGCTGACTGGCCGCTGCGTAAAAACATGAAGGTTGAAATGTAAAAGGCTCCTTTCTGTTAGAGTAATGCACTGGTGGTGCACTGAGGCATGAGAACAGCCACTGCTCCAAAGCAGCAGATGTGGAGGCAGCAGTTAGTGGTTGCTACATGATCATTTTCTGCATTAAAGTTAGAAGTCTTCCCTATTAGTGCATCTATCAGTTGATCATTGTAGCAAAGGTATGCAATAGGACCTGTGCTGTCCTTTCAGTTCAGGGACTGCTACTGCGTTGGAACAGTGTGATTAAATCTAACAGCCTATTTTAACACTAGAAGAAGATAAGAAGTCTGTTTTAGAATATATGGATAGTAATGCCAGTGTAAAGCATCTCTATTTTTTAACCATCTGCAGTGGGCCAACCTTGTCCAGCATCCAGACATGCACCCAGTCGCTCACTCCTCCCCTCCAAGTGGGAAGGAGGAGAAAATGAGATGGAGAAATGCATAGGTTGATCTAAAGAGACATCACTTACCAATTATCATTACAGCAAAACATACTGGACTGAGAGAAAATTATATTTTTGCCAATTGAAATCAGTTTGGATGTTGAGACACAGAGGCAAAAAGTAAAACACCTCCCCTCTTCCCTTCTTTCCAACTTCACTTCTTCATTCCTGCCATTCTCCAACACTACAGGGCAATGAGGAATCCAGGTCCTGGTCAGTCTATAACAGTTCCTCTCTTCTGCTCCTTCCTCCACATGCTTTGCCCATGCTTTGGTATGTGTCCTTTTCACGGGCTATGGGGGAATCCTTGCTCCAGCATCTGGAGCACCTCCTCCCCTCCTTTCTCTGCCGCCTTGGTGTTTGCAGGATTGTTTCCTGCACTTCTTACAGAACTGCTTGTGTGGTGCTTTGCCCTTTACTCACCATTTCCCTGAGGCACTACCATGTTGGTTGCTGTGCTCAGCCATGCCCTGCGTTTTTACTCAGGAAATGGAAAGATCAAATTACACCAAGCATTGGATGCCTCATTCCTTTCAGGGCTGTCTCTGCTGTCATCACATCTGTTTGGCCTCCTTTGACTATCAGTACACTACCTGCAGTGTCTGTAATGGGGCTCAGTACATGTGCTCCTGGCCTGTGGAAATGTAAGAGTGCCTCAGTGCAGGGTGTTTTATCATAGAAAGGCAGTGTATGTTATGCTAGATAATGGAGAGCAGTGTTCAGATAAGCGGTGAAATAATATAAATACAGCTTTGTTCTTAAAGTGATTAAGGGATGTCTTCTATTAAGGCAGCTCATTCTCCTACTCAGTCTTTTAGATATTTTAAATGGCCAATGGACTTCAGAGCTCTGAAATTCCATTTTTTGCCAGCTTTTGAACAGCAGCTGCTAGAAAGAATCTCCTAGCCATAGGTTTTTTACCCATATTCAGAGAAAACTTGCTCACAAAGCCTGTGAAGGTGCTGGGTAGCTCTGGTGTGGGAAAACTTTTGATACTTGTAAATGAGCATTTGGAATTCTTTTACCTTTTATAGGCATGAGCTTCTAAGTAGACCCTGGGAAAAAAAAAAAAACACACACACAAAATTAAAAAAAAAACACCACTGTGATGTTGCAATCTTATTTATTTACAGCTGTAAGGCTGCAGAGAGACCTGATAGCAGCCCTTCAATATCTAAAGGGAAGCTGTAAGAAAGAAGGGGACAAACTCTGTATTAGGTCTTTTTGTGTCTTTTGTGATGGAACAAGCTGAAACAATTTCCATTTAAAATGGGAGATTTAGGCTTGATATAAGTTTTTTTAGAGTGATGGAGTACTGAAACAAGTTGCCCAGAGAGGTGGTTTATGTCCTGTCCCTGGAGACATCCAAGGTCAGGCTGGATGGGGCTCTGATTAACCTGATGGAGCTGTGGGCGTCCTTGTTCTTTGTAGGGGAGTTGGACTAGATGACCTCTAAGGGTCCCTTCCAACTCAAATGATTCTGTGATTCTAGGAAGGACAAATATGGCAATGGACATTAATGGTGTGATACCCTGAGAAAATACTGGGGAGATCTTTAGCATCACAGCTTTCAGGTGTGTCTCTTCCTTGTTGGCTGCATGTTTAGCAACAACTGTTAAGGAAGCTTTTCAGCTGGCAAAGGTTCTACCTTTCCTCTTGTCACTACTCATACAATTCTTTATGCCAATTTTAGGCTTTCCCCTTGTGCTCCCTGCAATCAAGGTGAAACATACAGTTTCGCTTTTTGTTCGTTAACATTTTGATAAATGCCTGGAGCATGTGTGTGTGCTTTTAGCAGCTGGAGTTGCTTTGTTCTTTCATCTCTTCCCCTAACTAATTTCAGCCCATAAAATATCAGAATTTGCTCTGAAGGTCATGTCAGTGGCCTGTGGGGGGAAAATCCTGATTTTTGAGAGGAAGGTGTTCATTCCTTAGGTTTTATCAAGGTGTGGCAATTTGTGAAGCATATGTATCATGAGCAGTTCCTAACTGCTTGAGAGTCTACAGCTGATAATTGGTGTAGCTATATGTTAACAATACAAGACTCCTGGAAAAAAAAATTGCCTGCAAGATGACTATTTCTGGTAAAATAATTTTTACAGTCAGCTTATATTACAGCAGCATTACCTTACTTTATTCTTCATTTCCTGCCTATATTGATAGGTCCAGAAAAAAAACCAAAATGTTATGGCTATTGTTCTTTACTTATATCTGAACTGTAAAGTCATCAAATATTTATCATTGGAAATAAGTCTTGTAACTCTTACATTTTGTATTGCACTTTCATGTGTTACACTTGGATGTTGTTATATGACATATTTGTTATGATCTAATGTGTCTCTTAGAAGTCTGCCTTGAAATTAACTTCCTTCTTACCTGGTTATCCACCTGAGCCAGACTGATTTCCAGTAGTGATGAGCACTCAGTCTTGATGCTTTAGGGAACTATTTGGAAGACTGTTGTTCTGCACTCCTACCTAAAACTTCAGACCGGTCAACCTAACCAGTTATAGCAGAATTTGTTCTTTGTTCCTGTAATTAGCTGAGCTTGCAGGTAACACTTCTTTGTAAACTCTTCTTTTAGCATGTTCTTAACATGAACTGATTTCTAATGGGTGCTTGAAGTACTTTCCTCTTGTGAAGTTAGTACAAAAAAGGGCACAAGTTTGAATTTGCTGTTGGGTAGTATTTTTTTACAATACATGAGAAAATGCTGTTGAGCCTCACGATTTCTTTGCGGCAACTCTGTGTTCTTCTGGATTCCCTATCCACGGTCAGCCTCAGGCATCATTTCAATTAGACTAACAATTATTATGAGGCTGCTACTAATGGAAAGTGATACTGTCTCAATTATTATATGCTGGTGATTGATTTGAATAGCTCTTCATATGTAATGCATCTTTGAAGCAGTCACATAGGCTGAGCAAAGATTGAGATAAGCAGAAGGATCCTGGCATAGAATAGGTCCTTTCGTACCTTTTCACTACTTGGGAAAAGTAAGCATGTGTAAAAACAGAGATTATAGATCAAACAGAGAAATGAAATCTCAGCTCTGCACTGTGTGTAGTAGAGGTCAGTTGTCTCGTGTCGTAGAGGCAGTAGAAGCTCACTTACCATCGCCTCATACACTCTTCAAAAGAGCTGTAGTAGTTTTACTGTGATATAAAATTAAATATCCAAGACTGAGCTAGTCGTGCCCTGTGTTCCCATGAAGGGAAACATGTAAAAATCATTTTACAAGAATTGAACTGTCTGAGTAGGGCAGCCTCAGCCAGGCCACTGTCAACTCTGACTGCTCTTGTGTACCACTTAAAAATGTTTTACTTACCAAGCACTTTATTTGGAAGAACAGACGTTTGCTTAAGTTTTTATATTGCTTTTACTTACAGTTTGTCATTGCATTAATATACATCATAATCCTTTTATAGTGGCCTCATCACACACACAAAAAATAATCCATTTTTTATGTCAGCTTGATTCCTGTTTATCTAAAGATATGAAGATGTTAATATATTGAGCTTTACTCACTTCTTTTCATGTAACAGCTACAAATCCATACAAACTAAATTCCATCTTAGTCTTTGAATTTAATTGACTTTCTCAAATGAATTGGACATTTTTCACATCTTGCTGGCTAGCTGGCTTCATGTGGATTTCTAAACATTTGCAGTTTTAATAATGCTCTCTTGGTAAGCTGTGAATCTTTTACTCTAACTTCGTTGTAAAACTCAGTTTTGAGCTATGCTACATATGATTGAAAAATGCCCCAACAGAATAAATCTAACTAGTGTGCATATTTCCGTCATCTTTAGAATTAACTTCAAAGTGGAGATGGTTATTGTGTCTCTTTAGTTAATCAATGTCTACTGTATGGAAAAGTATGAAATTGTTTTGGAAGGTCTTACAGGTGACACAGCATGCGAAAGAAGGTATGCATGTCAATCCCCCCACACAAGAGACTGAAGCTTGGAGAGTAAGATGTATTTTGTCTTCCTAGAGATGATGAGCAGATATATAATGAAACGTGCTTACCCTCATTGAGACAAGTGACATGTGTCCTTGCTGGATTTGCAAAACAAGTTTCAGCCTTGACTTCAGGGAGAACAGGACATCCAGACATGACCAAGAATAAATTCCATTGTAGATAATTCCCAGATAGGGGAAATTCCCTTGGGGGAGAGAGGGTAGATGAGGAGAAGGGGGAGGAATGTAGTTTACTCCTTCAGAGAGCTTATTTTTCTATTCCCATCAGTAGCCTCATGTTTACTGTTAACTTTCCTCAGCAAATTGAGTTGCAGTTGCAGAAAGTATTTCATAATCTGAACTGTCTTTAGTTAAAAAAAAAAAAAAAAGTAATAAGTTTCAGCTGCTGAATGGTGTAACTGGATAAAATGAGTCCTAAAATCAGTCCTAAGAGGAAACTGTTTAAGAAAGAATAACTCTTGCTCCTACTTCTTAAACTTGAAGTTATTTAAAGCCCACTCTTGCTTTGCTTACAGCTGAGCATGAGAAGTAATATCCAAGCTGAAATGACTTAAGAAACTCCTGTGGTGTTTTGAAGCAAATGGGATTTGCATTATCCTTTAAAATAACTTGCTGTCATAAGAATTCTGTTAGGTCAGTGGTGAAAGCACTCTTCCCTTCTCATTCGTCCCTGTGTGAGTCCTAAAGTGAGTGTTTAGATTAGAGGTTAGAAACAGCCATATCCCAGAAATTGCTGTGTTATGTTTAAATACATTTTCACCAAACCCTACACTGAGTCTCTGCTGCCCTTCTCCTGTACGTCAAGGAGTATACCTTCATGCATAGGTACCCAAGTAAAATTTGCTTAGGAAGATGGAGATGCTGGCAGAAGTAGTGAAGCTGTGAGGGCTTCCGATTCCAGAAAGCCTTGGAGTATTTAGGATGAGATAAAGCCTTTCTTGTTGTGAACACTGTTAGCAGTATTAGCTCTGTAAGTTCACAGAATATAGAATAGCTTGCATAGTTGGAAGGGACTTCAAAACCCACTGCCGTGGGGAGGGATGCCACCCACCAGCTCAGGTTGTCCAGGGTCCCATCCAACCTAGCCTTGAACACCTCCAGGGATGGGACATTCAGAGTTTCTTTGGGCAGCTGCGCCAGGGCCCCACCACCCTCTGAGTCAAAATTTTCCTCCTAACATCTAAGATAAATTTTCACTGTTCTAATTTAACACTGTTTAGTTCCAGCCGACTTCCTCATCTGACCTGCATAGACAGGAGCCAGCCCCAGCAGCTGGTTCCCTCAATCCTTCACTTAGCAGGAGCTGCTGGGTGGACTACCTTACAGTTTATGCTGTTGGGCAATTGCTAGCTTAGAAATAACTCCCATGCCTACTGAAGTGGGAAAACAAAGATTAGTTGGGAGCACTGAGACAAGGAGTATCTATCAGCAGCAATTAGTGATGCATTGCAAGCGTCCTTTTACCTGAGGTAAAGATAATGTTTGCTTAAAAACAAAGCCTCCTGCCCCACTAAATGTTTTCAGCTCCCTTCCGTCTTGGTTCTCTGTATTGATTGCATATTGTGTTCTCTGCCTTATATGGTAGCTGCTTGCCTTCATGCCCTTTGCCTACGGTTTTACAGAGCTTAGTGTAACAACCAAACCAAAACAACTGTCTCATAAGCTTTTTGGGAATATATACAAATGGTCTCCTGGGTCTTTTTCCCTTTAGATTGCTCATTTTGTATATCAGTGTTGGTGCAGTAATCTTGCTTTACTGTTTTTCTTCTTCTTTGACTGGTGTCAGAGCTTTCTGGGAAATAATTTTCATTTCTATTACCCCTGAGTCCTATGAGCTGTGCTTTTTTAAATTTAGTTTTTATTTTTATTTTTATTTTTTTTACTATTGATGGCAACTCTGTAGCTATTTTGGAATTCCTCTGCATAAAAAATTAAAATAGTGCTTCCAGCTATTAAATCTGAGATACTCTCATACATTCAGCTGTCTGGATTTAATTTTGAATGTCTTATCTAACTGTTCTTTTCACAGCTAATATAAGCTTCTGATGAAATCATAGTATTATAACAGCTAGAGATTGACAAGATTAGACTTGTGACTCCCAGCGAGAGCAGGGCTGGGTGTTTTGTGGCGTGCTAGCTATGCCTTTCAGCATGGTGTTAGTGCTTTTTCTATCCCCATCAGTCAGGCAAAGCAATGATTCAAGAATTGGATTCAAGGAGTGGTGCTGGAGGAAATCAGGTTAAGTGAATGCTTCCTGCTCCACCAGGCACCTGGAGCTCTAAGCAGCTGAGAATTCAGCATCTGGGTCAGTAGGGCTTTCTGAGGCTCTTTTATTCCTTGTATTTATTGTAGGGTCATTTGCTGGTCATTATCTGGGAAACTGATTGTACTGCTGTTTGCTTAGGTGTTTTATAATCTTCTAAGATAAAGCAGTTCCTCTTGTAAGGTGTGAGATTTCCATGGCAGGTGGAACTTGCACAAGTAGATGCTTCTAAGCTGCTAGAAAACTAACGAACATTACTTGACAGAAGTAGAGAAGCTGCTGAAAAGCTGTTACAGTCCATGTTTTTTCTCCCATGTGCACACTGGCTGATAAATACTGGCTTATCTTTCACAGTTTCCTAGTGAATGCTCTTTCTAGCAAAGAAGTCCTCAGAAGAAGTTTCAAGAAAACCTTTAAAAAAGTTTGTAGTCTTATTGTACTCTCATTACTGCAGTTAGGACTTTCTGGGAAAACATCAGGTGGGAAAAGACACAATTCTTTGTTTTTGATAGTTGGGTTAGATGATCTCTGGAGTCTTTTCCAACCTTAATGATTCCATGTTTTTGTGTCATTAAGGAATTTCCAGCATTGTTAAGGAGCTTTGTTGCAGTTATTGCAGTACCTGGCCATGCCCTGGGCTAGAGCCAGTTCTCTTAGACAGAATGGAGTCTCATTTTCCCCATCTCCTAGAGTTCACAATGAATTAATAAACACATAGCGTCATCGTCTTCATTGATAGAATAGCTGCTGCCCTTCTAACAAATGAGTTGTAAATGTCATGTTGCATTGAAGTCAGGTGCAGGTGGTTTTCAATGAAAAGTGGGCTCATAGTCATTCTAGGAGTTGTGGTTGAGGAGCACTGAAACCTTGATCTCTCAACTAGGGAAATGCCACTTTAAGGGGGTGTGCTAATTTCTAAGTTTTTAAAGTTAAAATTTTGAGAATTTTTGTCTAAATTTAGTGAAGTAAAAAAAAAATTCTGCTTAAACATCATATATGGAGCACTTACTTGACTTAGTACTTATACCTTAAAGCTAGAAGGAAATTCCTTTTCTTCTGATCTGCATTTGAGACTTGCCATAAGTGGGCAAAATGCTTCAATGAGCCGTCCAACTATAGCACTTTTTTTCTTTTTTTTTAAAGGAAATAAATCAAAGAATCACAGAGTTGGAAGGGACCTCAAGGGTCATGAATCTCCAACCCCCATGCCACAGGCAGGGCCACCAACCTCCCCATTTAATACTAGACCAGGCTGCCCAGGGCCCCATCCAATCTGGCCTTGAACACCTCTGGGGATGGGGTATTCACAACCTCTCTGGGCAGCCTGTTCCAGCAGCTCACCACTCTCTCTGTAAAGAACTTCTCCCTGACATCTAACCTAAATCTTCCTCAACTTAAATCCTCCCTCAACTTAAAATCATTTCCCTTTGTCCTGCTGTTATCTACCCTTTCAAAGAGTTGATTCTCCTCCTGTTTGTAGGCTCCCTTTAGGTACTGAAGGGCTGCAATGAAGTCACCCCACAGCCTTCTTTTCTCCAGGCTGAACAAGCCCAGCTCCCTCAGCCTGTCCTCACAGGGGAGGTGCTCCAGCCTCCTGATGATATTTGTGGCCCTCCTCTGGACCCTCTCCAGCAGCTCTCTTTCTTATGGGGTTTCCAGACCTGTGCACAGTACTCCAGATGGGGCCTCACAAGAGCAGAGTACAGGGGGACAATCACCTCCCTGTCCCTGCTGGCCACCCCTCTTCTGATGGAGCCCAGGATGCCATTTGGCTTCTGAGCTGCAAGAGCACACTGCTGGCTCATGTTAAGCTTTTCATCCATCAGGACCCCCAGGTCCTTCTCTGCAGGGCCACTCTCTAGGACTGCTCCTTCCAGTCTGTATGGATGCCTAGGATTCCTCTGGCCCAAGTGCAAAACCTTGCACTTTGTTGTGCTGAAACTATTAGGTTCACTCATTGAATGTTGAGGTCCCTCTGAATGGCATCCCTTCCTTCCACTGTGTCCACTGCACCAGTCAGCTTGGTGTCATGAACAAACTCGCTGAGGGTGCACTCAGTTCTGTCATTGATGTCAGTAGGGAATGTGTTAATTGCTTGGGAAGTCCACATGACCGTCTTATACAGTAAGCTCCTTTAAAAATAGGGCATGTGTTTAAAAAATTTCAGAGATCCAAAGAGTGTCATTGTCTTTAGTAAATCTTTCTAAAAAATGAAGTGCCGAGTGAAGTTCAGAACAGTGTTTTGAACTTCATATTTCTTTTCTGAATTTGTGCTTTCATACTTGAGGAAAGCATGGGGTAAAACAGTGGGAAAGTTCAAGATGAATGGATGTTGCAAGCAAGCGCTAAGAGGCATTCAAGGCCAGGCTGGATGTGACTCTGGACAGCCTGGTCTAGTGGTTGGTGATCCTGCCACGTAGCAGAGGGGTTGGAACTAGATGATCATTGTGGTCTTTTTCAACCCAGGCCATTCTGTGGTTCTATGACTACATCCTGCACTTGGAAACAAACCTGGGAATACTTGCATATGCTCACAATATGTAACTGGTAGATTAATTGAGGCTTACTATTCTATGTGTTCTAAGGAAGAACATACAAATCTTCAGACAGTTGTGTTTATCTGTACTGACACTTCTGTGGATTGCAAAGTATTCAAGCAGTGTGTATGTGAGTTCTGAAAGTGGAAAAGCAGAATTTTGATTGGCCTAAACTTAGGAATAAAATACCATATGTACCTTCCTCATGGAAAGCAGTGTTCCTGTTGCACTGCCATCCATTCAGTTCTTTGATATAGCCTGGTGGAGTGCTAGCATGCAAGCATAAAAAAAGGCATCTGTTGTCTGCGCAGGCATCCGAACAATCTTGTACCTCTTACACATTCTTTCCTGTTAAGTAACTTGATCCACCTTCTATCATTATACTGCTTATTTAAATTTGGGTACTTGGCACAGAGCATCTTGTGTGTGTGTGTGGTGCATAGAATGCGTTAGGTGATCCATGAGTTTCCAGCAGCACATTAAGTAACATGGCAGGTTCTCCAAGTGAAAGTTGTGCAGTTTTTGTAGGCTTTTCTATCTGGTGACTGCATTGAGACCAAACAGTGCAAAAAATCCTTGGGTTGATCTCAAGTAAGATTTATTTTGATGAATTATTATTTTTTTTCTATTTAATTTTTATCTTGCCTATCAAAAAATCTCTCTCCTTTTAGGCTGGTATAATGATATTCAGGTCTGCCTTCAGCAGGAATGTGTAGTGTCCTAAAGATGTAGCATGAGTTTGAATAGCATAATAAAACAAGTGCATTGCTTCATAGTAATCCTTTAGAATGACCTGGGTTGAAAAGGACCATGATGATCATCTAGTTTCAACCCCCCTGCTATGTGCAGGGTTGCCAGCCACTAGACCAGGCTGCCCAGAGCCACATCCAGCCTGGCCTTGAATGCCTCCAGGGATGGGGGTCTACAACCTCCTTGGGCAACCTGTTCCAGTACGTAGTAGCAAACCTAACTGGGTTCTGAATGGAGACCTAGAAAACAGAATAGGCCAGGCAAATAGGTGAACTGTGTCTCCTGTAAGCACAACTTTACTGAGTGCAATCCTGAAAGGGTTTTTGGCTTACTCTGTGTTTTGCTGTGCTTTGGCATGAACAGCAGAAGTGTAGAAGCACCAGCTGCTAGGATGAGTGTCAGCTAGAAGCTTCAGAAGCTGCTTCTGCTGGGTCCTTCTTTGCCAGAGCCCATGTTCTGTCCTCCTTGCTACTGGCTTTGTTTTACGTTGCAGAAGAACGATCCAGATTTGATGGAAGAAGTCTTATTACTGGCTGCTGAGAACCTGACTTGGTGTTCTATAAGCTGTATTTTTATTTTTATTTTTTTAAGTACATACACTAAATGCAGATGGGTTACAGAAATGCTGAGCAGTTCTGTTATTCTTTTCCTTTGCAATAGCATTTCTCTTGACTGCAAAACCTTATTTCAGTAAAACTGAAGATGTTGGTATTCCTTCAGCACTAGTCAACTAAAGGACACAAATTCTTCTGTTCCAGTTTCTAAGTATCTGACATAAACAAAGCCCACAAATCGACTGTGTGACTGCCTACACTGAGTCACTCCGAAGTTGGTCTTTTTATCTCTTTATGAGAAAGATGCATTTTTAATAGCGAGCACTTGAGGAGCATTGTCCTCAGTGTGTGATGCAGCGGACTGCAGCAGAGGTGGGAGTGCAGAAGGGCTGTGTGATCAGCGCGGTATTGCCTGGATGGGTCTAAAAGCATTTGTATCGGAGAAGATCGCAGTTACAGCAGTTTGTTTCCTGTCTTTCTGGGTTGAGAAAAGTTACTGATATATAGGCTTCAGCTGGCATTCGGATGTGTTTTGATGTGAGATTAAGAACCTTTCTTCAGTGTGGAATGCCTGATATGCAGCAGGATATGATACGTGGCTTATTTGTCTCTGCCTGTGCTTTGCTGCAGCGGCTGGCTTTTCCTCTCCCATCTTGTGGCTGTGCAGCTCAACCCTATCTGAAATGGGAGTCATGTCTGTCTGATTCCTGTACAAAAGTTGCTCATTTTTGTGGTTTTTAGTCAATGGATGTTGAACTTTCAATAATGAACAAAACATTGAGTATGGAATTCTGGGACAGCATCTTGCTTCTCTTTGTTCCTCTCTGGTTTCTGTTTGTTTTCAAATATGCACAGATCACCAGTGGGACTGCAGCTATTCAAATACAGGCAGCTCCCAGTCCCAGGCCAGGAAGCGCTTGGCCTCTGAAGCGTAACGTCTGCTGCGCTGCCAGGCTGCGAGCTGAGCGGTAGATGTGCTCAGTGCTGCCAGATGACCACCGGCTCCTCCCGAGGGGGGATCTTCCCAACTCACTAATAGCAGGAATCTGCTGCCGAGTGTTTGTGCTCTCTGCACCAAGGTTCGGTGACAGCTTTGCCTGAACATGCCTCTGCTTCTGAGCTGGAGCCCATGCCGTAAGGCAATTACTACTTCTGGGCATTTGCTTCTTTCTTTTCAAAGTGTGCTGGTAAGATCTGATGCTAATGGGAACCGGGTGGTAGAATGAGAAAGGCAGAGTGGCTCTGTGTGTAATCTCCTTACTAGAACTGCTGTCATTAGGCAGCCAGAGTTATTAGGCGTATTTGTCAGATTAGTCCTTCATATTGATGGCTTTAAGCCTTGTGCTAAGAAGAGAGGCTCTGCTTTGTTCCTGAATTCCAGCCTGAAATTAGCAGAGATCAGAAACAACTAGAAAAGTTGTGGCATAATGAAATCCTCTGTAGCTCTGTACGTGAAACTATCCAGCAAGTGCATTTTGCTTTTCTTTGCGAAATTCATAGCGTTAAAGTGTTGTTCTTGCTTAAAATGGAAAGTGTTAATTACTGCTGTCTGAATGACAGCAACAAGGGGAGCTCCACCTTTGTTTGGTGAAGGCTGCTGTAAATTCAAAGAATGTTTATTTTTTTTAGCACTCTGACTTCTGTCACTGCTATTCAAGAAAGCATGCGGTATCTCCATGGAGATACTCTGCCTGGAATTGTGACAACAAAAAGCATGGCAGAGAACCACAGCATGCATGATTTAGTAGACTTGATATACTTTCTATTTTACAACTTCTAGCTATAAGTGGTAAGCACCTAATAGTTAAGTTTCATGTTCTTTCTAAAACAAGGTTGATAAAATTGGACGTTATTATAGCAAAAATCTCATTGTGTGACATGAGAATTTCTAAGAAAGTTTCAGTTTGATGTTAAATATTTTCATGTGGTCCTCCTTTGCTGACTTTGTTTTTAATTAAGGCAGATGAAAGAAACTTGCATTAGAGCAGTCAGTTTAAATGATGTCCCCCCATCATGAAAGTACATTTCTGTATTGAACACAGTTATGCTTCCTGATGTATAGTAAAATGATTCTTGCTCTTACTGTATTTGTATGTACTTCGTACAGTTTATACATGAGGAAGGTGTTTGTTCTCCTTAAGTGACCCTCTTGCAGGTGTGGTGAGATTTAACCTGGCAGCAGCTCATCTTCATGCAGCTGTATGCTTACTTCCCTCCAATTGGGATGGGGGAGAGAATTAAAATAAAAGATAGAACTCATGGGTTGATTATGAAGACAGTTTTTGGACAGAAAAGGGAGGGAAAATAATAGTAATAATGACAATAAAATAGTAATGATAAAAGAGTATGCAAAGCAAATGATGCTCAGTGCAGTTGCTCATCACCTGCCAACCAATGCCCAGCCATTCCCTGAGCAGCAGCAACCCCCTGAGCCAGCTCCCTCAGTTTTATTGTTCAGCACAGTACCATATGGTATAAGATATTCCTTTGGCCAGTTGGGTCTGCTGTCCTGGTTCTTTCTCTCCATCTCCTTTTGAGGATCTGAAAAGTGCTTGACTTAGTGCACCACTTAGCAACAATCAAAAATGCTGGGACATTATCAACATCTTAATTCTCATCTTAAAACAAATAAACAGCACTGTTATCAGATGCTAGGAAGAAAGTAAAGTATCTCAGCTGAAACTAGAACATGTAGTCACAAAGGACAGGGTTGCATGGAGACTCTGAACTGCAGAGCTGAAATCAGCAGATCTAGATTATATGATTATATTAATATACCTTTTTTTTTTTTTTTTCCCTCCAAGATTAAGTGCTGCAGCATTAATCTAAACTAGCTGGACAAATAGGTTACGCACCACAGTAGTTCATGTTTGTATGACTAAAACTGTGGGTTACCAGGTGCAAATGGAATAGCTTGGAGGTCCATGTGGCTAAAGTTGTTGCTTTTTTTTAGTTTCAGCTTACCAAAGCCCTACAGTCCACTGGAAAGACTGTAATGCCTATTTCTTATGTTCAGAGCTGAATCTTATTGTAGATGGTGCAAAACTGGACTAATGACATCCATTCTGATTTGAGCACAGCTGATGTTTCTTATTGGATCAACACATTGAATCAGATCTAACTAGGTATAGAGTGATTCATACAATGCTGGGCTACTCAAATATGCATGATAACTGATTTAATTTAGATTCCCAAGTGGCTTTTTCCTTAATTAGACTTACCAGATACATCATGTTTCCTTAGAGTGAAATATTGCCTTGTTAAAGTCGTTATAAAGCTATTCTTACTTACCTCTCACCTTTAGGCATTTTATTTTTGTGAAACCAAGTTTTGGAGGCAGTTCTCTTCACACTGAGGATTTCTGGTATGGGCCCTGAAGAAAGGCCTCTGCTCTTTTGAGTTCTCTTGGCTCTTACACATTGCTGAACAATTGCTCTCAACTGTTAGCTCTGGATAACACCTCAATAATTCCACTAAGATTTGGAAGGAGTAGCTATGAACACTATTTTGAGAGTGTTAAAGTTGAAGTAGCACTTCTGTCTCTGGTAAATGTGTATATCTCTCAGCATCCTGGAAGGGAGCAAAGCTCATCTGAAGTCCACACATTCTTTTTGTGTGGCTGTCCTCAATTATTTCGTCCTCCACCTTGTGTTGGTAGTGGGAAACGACACAACCCATGTGTAAGACCTTGACTTTGTTGAGCCTCAAGAGATTCCCCTGGGCACACTGCTCGAGCCTTTGTAGGTCTCTCTGAATGGCATCCTGTCCTTTGGGAATGTTGACTGCACCACACAGCTTGGTGTCATCTGCAAACTTGGTGAGGGTCGATCCCACTGTTGATGTCACCAATGAGCATCGATCTCAGCAGCGATCCCTTAAGGATACTGCTTGTCACTGATCTCCATCCAGACATTGAGTCATTGACCACCACTCTTTGAGTATGATCTCACAACCAGTTCCTCATCCACTGAACAGACCACCTATCAAATTCATGTCTTTCCAATTTGGAGAGAAAGATGTTAAGGAGGACTGTGTCAAAGGCCTTTCTGAAGTCCAGGTAAATGACGTTACAGAATCAGAATGGTTTGAGTCAGAAGGCACCTTTAAAGGCCATCGGATCCAACCCCTCTGCAATGAACAGGGACATTCAGAGCTCCCATCACTGGCTCTTGCCTTGTCCACTGATGCAGTTACATCGACATAGAATACATAGAACGCTAGGTTGGTCAGGCAGGACTTGCCCTTAGTGAAGCCATACTGGATGTCCCGTATCACCTCCCTCTCCGCTGTACACGTTAGCATAGGTTCCAGGAGGATCCGTTCTATGCTTCCCTGACTCCGAGGAGGGGCTGACAGGATGGTAGTTCCCTGAGTCATCGTTTTTTACCCTTTGTAAAAATGTGTGTTACAGTAATAATGTGACAGTGCACTACTCCTCAGAAATCTAGGGAAAGTTAATGAGTGATAAATATAGGCATGTCCTATATTACACTTTTGTTTTCTCCTGGTTTGAGAACAACTGTCCCAGAAAAGTGCCATTGAACTATCAGCTCATACTTTTTCACCTGAGAAGCCCTCTGTGACTTCCTTTGGGACGTAGTCATCTTCTGTTTTTCTGCTTAGCAGTATTGGGTGATGAGACCTGAGAGAATTAATTCTCCTTGCAGGATTCCAGCACTCTCTCCATTGGATTTGTTAGGGCTGAAAGTATGCCTCTGCAAATACACTGCCTATCTTCCTCTACCAGTCTCCTTGCTTGAAGTAACTTTCTTTGAAGTTTCATGATAAAAATTCTGAATATGCTAGGTAAATTATTTGTTTCAATACTCTAACCATTTATTTCCTTTCAGTGTAGGTGAATGAAAAAAATTGCTTAACTTTTTTTGCTCTACTTTAACTGACTGTCAGTGGCATATGTCCAGGAAGATGTGAAGTGTCTATATGGGTTTAAATAATAAGCATCCCATTTCTCCCCTTTAGCTGCTTAATTTCGTGAGACTACCGTAGGAAAGTACTAGAAGTTTGAAACACTTTAGTAAGTTATGTTTTCCTAGCATAGTTATTCTTAATGCTACTAAAGTGATTTCTAAAAATATTTAAGCAGATTCATCCCATTAATTCACTATTTTTAATCTCCATCCTGCTTACTCTTTTGTCTAATTTGCCCTGCAATTTCAGTATTAACTACTAATAAACTAATATTCAAATCCAAAAAAAAATTACACAACCTTGAGGGTGTAATTGTGATGGTGTCTAGGGCTTCTTGCAAAAAGAAAAAAAGTCAGTGAGAAAACCTGTCTCTTGGAAGATGAATTAGCATGGATACTTTGAGAGATGTCTGCCTCCAGCTGAACTGACACAGACTGGGGGGTAGTGCACAATGGGCAGTGGTAAAGCAGCCTGCCAGTGAGAATGAATAAAGATTAAATACAGCCTACTGTCTGCACTGTATCAAGACTAACTTTTGGCCTCATTGAAAACCAAGATGATGATGATGATGATGATGATGTCTGTAATGACAAAAGCCAAAGGTCAGTAGATCATAGAGTAATTGGATTAGTTTTGCAACAAATGAAGTGGAAGGAGACTTGCATTTGAATGCTCAATGGAGGAGGGGTGTGTAACAGGAGATGGTGGTTGAGACCAAGTAATTTTCCACCATGAGTTGCAAAAGTGTTGGCATACAAGATCACTGCCTAATTAGCATGTTTCAGATTGTATCATGACTGGAATAAAGCAACACTGTAGGAAGCAAAGTTTATTTTCTAAGTTGTGGTTTCAAATTATGTTTTCTCTTATTTTTCTTTATTTCTTTTGAAAAAAAAAAAAATCAAATGTTATACAAGTGGTAAGAAGCTATATGAAATACAACATTCACTGCTGATTGATTGCATTGGATAGGTAACCACAGAGAATTGATCTCTCTTGCAAGGAAAGTATTATAGATAGCCTCCCTGCATCTCATTGTAACTCAAATCCTTCCAAATGTATGTGCCACGATGCTATTTGTTATCCTACTGGGAAGGATGAAAGTTGGTGACAAAGAGGCTGGGTTTATCCAGAGGTGGATAGTGTTGAAAGAAGTAAAATCACTTTGATCAACTGTTGGTAGACTTGCATAAGTCTTGGTTTTTTTTTTCAGTAAAGGAAAAAAACAAAAAACCAAAAAAAAACGGGGGGGAAGATC
The DNA here is from genome assembly GCF_987193195.1 of Phasianus colchicus. NCBI lineage: Eukaryota > Metazoa > Chordata > Aves > Galliformes > Phasianidae > Phasianus > Phasianus colchicus. Next base: position 156,335,201 of record NC_143436.1, read on the forward strand.
TTGTACATTAAGTATGCTGATACTGAAGGCAGACATTTGCTAAGGTGACTGGGGTAATGGAGGTAGAACTTAAAAGACTGGGTGATACAGGGAAGAGAACTTCTGCTACAGTGATATGCAGTTTGGCCTTATAGGGATATAATAGGAACCCGTAGGCAAAAACAGTGGAGGAGAAGAGAAATGTTGGTATTCTGTGATGACTGAGACAGCAGGAAAATGAAACATTAATGCTCTGCCATAGGCTGCAGAACAGAGAAGGCAGTATCAGTTAAAGGAAAAAAAGAGAAGATGCAGACATTTGTCAGTAGACTTTCAGCTCAGTGCTTTGGTAGTTTAAAACCTTATATTCTGAAACAGGTTCCTGTGAAAAATATTAGAAATTATTTGCTTTGGTTCCGCTTCAGAAACAGTCTGTACAGAATTTTGAATTTTGAATTTGCTTTTATTCTGACAGCCAAGAAGTAGTGGCACTCTATTGAAAAACTTGTGGGAATATGTACAGTAACAATTGTTTTTTCTTTCTCTGTGCTCTCATCTGTGCCTGCTAAAGAGACCTCTTATACTGTCCTTTAGGTTCCTGATGTCATCAGCAGCATAAGACAAGTCTCCAAAGCAGCATTGAAAGAAGATGCCAAACCAAGTAAGGATAGTGAAGATGCTTTCTATAACTCTCAAAAATTTGAGGTCTTGTACTGTGGAAAGGTTACAGTGGCTCACAAGAAAGCTCCCTCATCATTAATTGATGATTGCATTGAGAAATTCAGCCTTCATGAGCGTCAGCGCCTGAAACTACTCAGTGAACAGCGGAATAATGAGTCAAGTTTGGACCTAGCTCTGTGTGAAGGAAATGCACCAGCTTCTCCATTGGATAGTCCATTTGAGGAGCTGGAAAGTCCAAATACCACCACAGGGCATGCTGTGATGTTTACAATTGGCAGTCAGAACAATTTGACCAGCCTGGCCAGCACCCGTAGCTCCTTTCCAGAGCGAATTTTGGAGGACTCTGGTTTTGATGAGCAGCAGGAATTTCGTTCCCGGTGCAGCAGTGTCACTGCAGTTATGCAAAGAAGGGTTCATGATGCAAACCTGAAAACACAGCCACGTAGAAGACATGCAAGTGCACCCAGTCATGTTCAACCCTCTGATTCTGAGAAGAACAGGACAATGTTGTTTCAGGTGTGTCCTAGGAGTTTGTCACTTGTCCAGTGTGAAGCTGAGACAAGTCTCGTAAGATAAGTAGTGTGTATTCGATGTGGTTTCATGATTTCTCAAATATTTATTCAAAAGTAATTGGAATAAAAGCAGCTGGCTTTTAAGGTAGTCAGCACAATTCACAAGCCCAGATAGATTCTTAAAGAAAATGAAACTACTCATGCTCAACAAAAGCTGAGTTTCTATGGACAGATTTGAGTATTTCATATGTAATTCTGGTTGAGATTTGATGCTCATGCTGATGAGACTTGATGCTGATGTTGGTGAGATTTGGGGCTCAGCTGAACAAAGAAGTATTTTATTCAAAAAAATAATCCGTGACAATTTAGTTATGAATATATCCTTTGTTGTTGTTGTTATTCAATTAAAAAGAAGCTCCTAAGTTTGCAGCCATATGCTTGAGCCAGCTCCTTTATGATAAATTGTGCTGATGTTAAACTTGTCTTTCCCAGATAAGTAGCATCTCTGCTTATACTGAGGCCTTCTTGTTTGCAGCTTCACAGTCCTTTCTTCTCTTGCCTGAAGTGCATTTGGCATCTTCTGTGCTTGTATTGAGAAAACAAAAGGACACTTAAGGGAGGTGACCCATAAAATGAAAGTAAATAAATTTTGAACCTTAAAATAACAGGGAGCTAAATGCTTGAGTTTTTGTCTTTCCATTTGCGTTTAAGACCATTCTTGCATTTATTCTCTCAGGGAAGTGCTAACTGAAGTGAGAATGCATTGCCCTTTGGGCCATGAATATCACTAGTATTGAAAAGGATTTAGTTGCAAAATTCCCCAAGCTCTATGGAGAAAGTTGTGTATGCTTGAGAAGCAGTTTGGGAAAACTGAAAGATAACTTGCTGCAGAGCCTCTACTTTTTCATTCATAATTGGTATAAAAACTAAAAGAATCACTTTAAGATTAGCATAGTTTCTCAGTTGATCTGTGGAACTGTTGTGGTGCTGGTGGTTTTGAGGTTTTAGCTTTTGATTTTTGGTTTTTAATATACTTTTTAAATCAAACCATCCACAGATTGTGTAGTTCTGCTGTTCTCCTTACTGGATCTTATCATTTAGCCACATTGTATCAAAGACCTTAATAATCTGCCAAATATGTGATCTTTTGCCCAAAATAACTCAAAATGAAAAAGTCCACCCCCCACAGCTGTCTCCTTTCTAAATCTTTTTTTTTCTATTGAATGGAGTGTATTGTTCTTGCTGAAATACTATTACTCAATATAGGCTTAATTATGGCACCCTTACTCCTACTGAGTGAGCCAGTATGCTGAAGGTACTATGTGCAAAACGGAAAGAGGTAGATTTAGACATTTTTGTTGCCATTAGCACTGTGCCTCCAAGGCAGTCATAAACTAGACTTTCTTGTTCTTTTTTTTTTTTTGTTCTTGTCATTGTTGTTTTTTTCCAAGGTTGGAAGATTTGAAGTTAACCTCATCAGCCCAGACACCAAATCAGTTGTGCTTGAAAAGAATTTTAAAGATATCTCCTCATGTTCTCAGGTAAGCATTAATGGGAAGCAATGTATAGGTTATTGGAAGAAAAGGGGGAATGGTTTTAAACTGAGATGGGAGGTTTAAGTTAGATATTAGGTGGTTTTTCACTCAGAGGGTGGTGACGGACTGGAACAGGTTGCCCAAGGAGGCTGTGGTTGTCCCATCCCTGGAGGCATTCAAGGCCAGGCTGGATGTGGCTCTTGGCACCCTGGTCTAGCGGTTGGCGACCCTGCGCATAGCAGAGGGTTGAAACTAGATGATCACAGAATCATAGGGGTTGGAAGGGACTCCAAAGATCATCGAGTCCAAGCCCCCTGCCAAAGCAGGTTCCCTACACCAGGTCGCACAGGTAGGTGTCCAGGCGGGTCTTCAGTATCTCCAGAGAAGGAGACTCCACAACCTCCCTGGGCAGCCTGTTCCAGTGCTCCGTCACCCTCACCGTAAAGAAGTTCTTGCGCACATTGGTGCGGAACTTCCTATGCTCCAGTTTCTGGCCATTTCCCCTTGTCCTGTCTCCACACACTGCTGAAAACAGTCTGGCCTCTCCTCTCTGCCCCCCACACCTTAGATATTTATAGACCTGGATCAGGTCTCCTCTCAGTCTTCTTTTCTCAAGGCTAAACAGACCTAGTTCACTTAGCCTTTCTTCATAGGGAAGATGCTCCAGGCCCTTCAGCATCTTTGTGGCCCTCCGCTGGTCTTTTTTGTACTGGGGAGCCCAGAACTGGACACAGATGAGGCCTTACCAGGGCGGAGTAAAGGGGGAGGGTCACCTCCCTCGACCTGCTGGCCACGCTCTATTTAATGCACCCCAGAATGCCATTGGCCCTCTTGGCCACAAGGGCACACTGCTGGCTCATGGCTGACCTGTCGTCCGCCAGGACACCCAGGTCCCTTTCCGCAGAGCTCCTCTCCAGCAGGTCATCCCCCAACCTGTACCGGTGCATGCAGTTATTCCTCTCTAGGTGCAAGACTCTACTCTTGCTTTTGTTGAACCTCATGTGGTTTCTTTCTGCCCAACTCTCCAGACTGTCCAGGTCTCGCTGAATTCATTGAGGTCCTTTTCAACCCGGGCCATTCTATGAAAAGGAATTGATTTGTTCTTAGCTTGGTTGCCTTAATAGCTTACAGAAAACTGAAAAAATAAGTTGTTTTTTTTTATTTTTTTCAGAATTCTGTGGTGTACTCCTTTATTCAGTCTCAAAGACCACTTTTAAAAAGTTTATCCCATCTGTCTAAATCACAATAAATACTAGATTGCTGCTTTATCCCATTTGATCCTTAATTTAAAAATAGGGAAGATTTTGAGAGATCATGATAAATGTGTATATTAACTCTGCACGAAGTTTGACAGGAAAATGTCACTGGCTTCTTTGGGGAGTACAGCTGTAATAGCTGTATATTAAATTGAGATTGCTTCATAAGCAGTTGCAGCAGACGAAGAAGTGGTTTTCCTTTACAATACTGAAAGCTGTTATTTAAATCAGGGATTACGCTCCTCTGGTAGCAGTTACGAGTAGATTCTGCAAAAAAAAAAAAAAAAAAAGAAAAGAAAAAACGAACAACACTGTCATTTCCAAAGAGCTTAAATACAGAAATGATGAATACAAAATAATCAGCATGAGCTGCAGTAGTGGTAACTTTCGTCACTGGCCAGAAAGCCAAGTATAAACTGTTCTGCTTTGGAATAGCATTGGATTTAATTTTGGAAGCAGCTTAATACCCGTTCAGGATGCTCTGAGAGTGCTGTTTCTGAATAGCTGATCTCCTGAAAGCCTCTGGAGTGAAGGGAGAAGCACATCAGATCAGCCTTCCAGAAAAACAGTTTACCTGCATCATTTCTTCTAGAGAATATGCTAATAGGTGAACCTAGCTTTCTCCATCTTGTAAATCTGTTTTATGAAAAGTGGATCATCAAGGCTGAGGGATTTGTTGTCCTATATTGCTGTTGTTCAACAGCTGTTACTTGTGACGCTTTGAAGTCTTTTTTAAATTACCTTATCCCATTGCCCATGCACCTGCATCATTTCAGGCCACCTTAAACGTTGTTATTCTAGTTTGAAGTATGCTTCCTGGCATACTCTTAAGATTGCATTTCACCCCTCATTTTAATGCTAATTAGAAATTTTCTCTTGTATGGCTGTGCTACTGGTGTTAATATGAATTAAGAACTGTTCACTTGAAAATCAAAGGGGCCTGCCCAGCTGTTGGTCCAGGCCCTTAGGTGGAGTCTGTCTACAGCTAGTAGTGGAAAAAGGCATGTGCAAATACAGAGTGGAACAATATAATCAGGCAGTTATTTATTAATAACTCTATAATAAACATAGATAAAAAAGGTTCTTAAGGCAGTGTTACAGAAAGCAAAATTGGTAGATGGTTTGACTTTCCTTCCATTGGACCACCAAACTGAATGGTGAACTGAGCTGAATAAAAGTGATGGTTATTACGTACTGGATTCGAGTGTTGTATGTACATACCTAAAATGGGCAAAGAAAACTGTCCTAGACATGGACAACTTTTGTTCTGCTGACTTCAAAGAATCATATTTCACACTGAGGGCCATGGTTAGTGGATGTGGTGGTGTGATGGATTGATGGTTGGATTAGATGGTCTTGGTGGTCTTTTCCAACTTTAATGATTCTATGGTGGAGACAAGCAAGACCACTGTAGACCTCTGACATCTTGCTTTTCCTTCAGTAAAATAACTGTATGTGGTCAGTAATGTCAGGTGATGCTGCATGTTGGGCTTTGGAAGTGGAGGATTTTGCTGTCATTTGGAGAAATGTTTTTGTCATTTTGCATGCCTGAATAACTTAAACACTGGTAATACTAAGGGTTTCTCATTTAATGCAAAAAATACTTTAGAGAAATCGGTTTTTGATTTTGTATTTTTCTTATGTTCAGAAGAAATGAAATATGAAATTTGTCCAAGTAAGGATTTGCTTGTTTAAAGCTCATCAGTATTTCTTTCAAGAACTCTGCTAGCCATCGGGCTTCTCTGTTGTGGATTTATAGGGAAGTGATTTACTATGTGTTGTGTGACTGCAGCTTATTAATGTTTGTTCTCCTGAGCTTTGAAAGCAATGAAAAAGATGTTCTTTTCAGCTTGCATTCTGGATTCTCTTAGTCTGGTGTAATAAAGATGTTTTTATTCTATAGTTTGAGTATGTTTGGCTACGTTTAGTTCATTATCCACACTTTGCATAATTGTCAAATCAGCAGATACAATAGACAGAAGACCCCTGTGTGTGCACTATCAGGCAGCTGAAGAGGTTTCCTTGTTTCAGCTTTGCTGTCCTTGAGGGAACTGAGAAAAATGAGAAAGGTGTGTGTGATTTGGCATTCAGAGTCAGACCATTCTTGAAGAAAAGTGGTGGAGGAACATACTGTACTGTTTACACTTTGGTGCAAGTGTCACGTTCTTCTCCCCCACGCATGTTATCCTGCAGAGCCTGACAAATCTGACAGCAGTAGGCTTGTCCAGGCATGGTCAGCAGTGAGGGAGCTGGCATCTCTCTGATATACCTTAAATAAATGCAATTTCCTTGCAAAACAAAGCAACCCTTTGCTGTTATGTCAATTAAAATGTGTGTGTCCATATGTTTGGGTTTTTAAATTATTATTCTTCTGTAGACTTTGTGTGTTATGTGAAAATGGGTTAAGTCAGAATTAGTGTGGACTGTGGTAAAATAATGGAAGTTGTACCCTCTTGGAATGTTTCTGCACTTAAGTTTCTCTTAAGTGGCACAAATGTAACCTCTGGAATTTTGTTTTTAGTTTTAAAATCTGCTGGGAGTAGCAACAATATGTTCAGTCTGTCACGTAGTGTGTTACCAGTTTTGTCTGGAGTGTTCTCTGTGGGGACAGACAAGTTGTTTGGCCTCCTTCCCTTTTCTATGATATAGGTGTTTTCTTTGGAGATGGATCCAAGCAAACAAGTTCTGCTTTCTGATGTATTTGAACTTGAGGGATTAAACTTTCTTCTGGAGAGAATCTGCTATTACCATACTTAGATGATAAAAACATTGGCAAGAGCTTTAACAATAATGAGTCATGTTCCATGAATTAAGACTGGGAATATCGTGCTTCTTAGGAAGCAGCTGTCTTTGATCTTCTCTGTGCTGTTTTTAGCAAGGCAGTATTCCCTCTCAAGCAGTTAGAATAGCATCTTGAAATAAAACATCAGTAGTAATGTGTAGGAATTCATGAAACTTCTAGTATGTAACCCAGTCTAAAAACAGAGAATTTACTTAATAATACAGTTGGAATTCTACATGTCTTTGCTCATTTCCTGTTCCTTTTCATGTTGTTCAGTCTTTATTGATAGGAAAGAGAAGATCCGTTGCTACTTCAGTGCTACTTCAGTCCCATGTTCTAGAGTGGGCTTAGTGCATGCAGCCTTCACTGTAGGGACTGTTCCAAACACAGAATCTCACAAGATCACAGAATGGCCTGAGTTGGAAGGGACCTCAAGGATCATGATCTCCAACCCCCCTGCCACACGCAGGGCCACCAACTTCCCTCTTTAATTCTAGACCAGGTTGCCCGGGGCACCATCCAACTTGGCATTGAACACCACCAGGGACAGAGCATCCACAATCTCTCCAGACTGTTCCAGTACCTCACCACTCTCATTCTAAAGAACTTCGCCCTGACATCCAACCTAAATCTTCCCTCCTTCAACTTAAAACCATTTCCCCTTGTCCTGCTGTTCTCTATAGCCTTGAACTGCTTTGTTGTCTTCCCTGAATATCTGTTCTCCTCAAGGAAGACATTCAGGTCCAGATCTATTGTTTTGTAACTACAGCTTTATGTAATTTCTTAATGCAAAAAAGAAAAAAAAAAACTATAAAAATGAACTATTGAATTTATATAATAGATCATTAGAAAGACATATTTATAGTTTCTCAAATTTTTGTGTTGAGAAGTGTTGGAGTCCGGTGACTAGTTTTGGTTTCACTTGGGAAACTAAACATGTTTGTAAAACAGTTCACTAATGCTGATTTTTAAACTATTTTAAACTCAATATTTTTCATAAAAAACTCTTTTTTAGGGTATAAAACACGTTGATCACTTTGGTTTCATTTGCCGGGAATCTGTTGAACCTGCATTAAGTCAGTATGTTTGCTATGTGTTCCAATGTGCAAGTGAGTCTCTGGTGAGTATTTATAAATGATCCCAACATCTCCATCAGATTATGTCTAAAGCATTTCTGAAACCATGGGAATTTCTGTTCTACTCTATAAACTGAGCCTTAGTGGTCATGTCTCACACCTCTGAACCTCAGTTGTGAATTTAAAACTAAGGTATAGGAAATGCACACGTTCTGTCCTTCTATAGACTTATGCTGGTGCTCTGCTGACATGGATGTCAGTAACAAATTGAAAAGGTCCAGGTGGATGGGTTCATTCATTTAAGCAGCAAGCATGTTTGGACTCTGTATTTGTAACTCTTGCATTTCTAATTGTTGAGACGCTTGGTTCCCTATTAATCATAGTTACTTGTTTTGAATCAGTAAGAAAGCTGATGGTAAAACCCAAACAGATTTTTCAAGATAGTATTTCTATAACCTGTTTTTGCATGTGGCTTCTGAGTTTTCGCTGTTTCCTCAGGAGAGGAAAATAACAGCATCTAATCAAAGAGGGAGAAAACCTGAGTTCACACATTGTATGTGTGCAACTAAAAAATCCAATAAAAATTTCATAAGTATGTATTTGTTGGCTGAGGTACCCAGTGCTAGTGATTTAACTGATAGAGGTAACTGCTTGATGTGAGACTTATGAGATCAGTGGAATCTTTGTACTAACATGAAATGCTACGCAACTTATTGATAAATATGACCGTGCGCAATTTGGCTCAGAGGCCCTTAAATTGTGGTCTCTGAAGAAAAAATATCTGTGAATCCTTCTACGTGGTTAAATACTGTTTTGCATGTGAATGTCCACATTGCAATATGATGTAGACGTTCCGACCTACCTTCAGATGCAATCCCTTGGACATCAGCAGCAGTTTGACTTTGGCAGTGTGGAGCTGCAAAACATGGTGTTTTCCAAACTCGGTGCTATCAGGCAGGCTGTGTTAGTTGACTTTTGTTCATTGGCTCTAAACCTAGTTACAGTTCCCATGATTTTGGTATAGTTAGAATTTGTATGTTTAGTACTGTTCTGTTTATCTTTCATTTGAGGTATCTTTGCTAGCTGACTCTTAACAGTAATATATTGGTATTATGAAATGGACATTCATTTTACCACAGCCTGCCTTATTGCTAAAGAGAGCACTTAGGAACTGCTGTCCATGCTTAAAACTCTTTTTATAGAAGTGAATGGGTACAACCTAAAATATTGTCTTCAATCTCACCTCCTGCTAATGCAAAGGCATGGGTACACAGCTTTTAATAAGGATTGTGTTAGCCTAAAATACAAACAGGGAGACTCACATGGTGGCCAGTCTAGTGGTCTGGAGTAAAGTGAACAGGGGGGAAGCTCCTGTCTGCTGGCAGGGTTAGGTTTGTGGGGCTTTGTGCTAAAGGGTGAGTGGTTATTGGAGAAATATAATTGAGGGGGACTAATGTAGTTTGCAGGAGAAACTTGAAGCTAAAGGGAAGAAATTAATTTTTTATTTAGCCAGTAACCATGAGTTATAGTTTGATATTAAAAGTTACACTTTTAACTGAGCTTTAAGATGGTGAACATCTTATTTCAGTGGAGACTGAGGAAATACAGAGTCTAGGATAACCTTTTTTTGAGGCCGGAAATGTGCTTGCAATTGAACAGTAGAAACTTGGAAATGTAGTTTGAGATCCTTGCACAGAGTAAATGATAAACTCATTTCCAAAATTATGATTGTGTTATTGTTTTTACTATTAGTGGAAACTTACTGTATGTCTCTGAAGCTCTTTTCAAATGCACTGGCAGGTAAGTCTCTAGAATCAAGTGTCTGTGGATGCAGATATATCCTAGACACAATGTAAGTTAGATGTGAAGGCCCTTCTAAATACAGACTTCTATCTTCCACCCTTGTGTGTCCATTTACCTTTTGAAATTATCTACATCACTAAATCCTCTGTGTCAGCAAAGTAGTTGGAGGTTTCAGAAAACTCCGGTGTTGAAGTTCAGGTAGCAAACTCATTGCCTTTGTCTTTGGATAGAATGGGCAGAGAGCAGGGGATAAAACCTTGAACTCTAGAAGACAGCAGACAGGTTGTTTGATGGCAAAGCACCTGTCTCTGGTATAAGCTATGAACCTTATTTGATGTATATGGCATGCACTGTTGCTTACATGTTATCTTTTTGCTCTTTCGCCTTTAGGTTGATGAGGTAATGCTTACCTTGAAGCAAGCCTTTAGCACTGCTGCAGCTCTTCAAAGTGCCAAGACGCAGGTTAAGCTGTGTGAGGCCTGTCCTATGCATTCATTGCACAAACTTTGTGAAAGAATTGAAGGTAGCAGCTGAATTTGTATTGTAATTTTTTTGCCTGATTATTCTAAAAATATCATACTGTTTATGTAAAATTTAATTGTGTCAATCATGCACTTTCAGTTTAATTGATGTGGGAAGGAAGAGAAAAGTATCCCAATAAGCAGGTCTTTCCATTGCTTTCCACTCTGTGCAACTGACTGGAGGTGACTGCAGTAATGAGCAACTGAGTATAATACAGATTGGATTAAAAGTACATATTTTTTTATTTCATGCTTATCTTAAGTGTTAAGAGAGACAAAAAAGCCAAAGTTCTCCATTTCCTGAAGATATGCTCTTTCAAAATGGATCGTGAAGAGACAGCAGTGATCAAGAGAGGATCTTCCTTTCTCATGTATTCATTCTTGTGGGAGAAGAATAAAATGGTGGGAGGTGGGAGGCATTCTTAGTCTTTTTTTTTTTTTTTTGCTTTGTTTTTTAATTTTTGTGTTTGTTCTCCTAGATACTTCAAAATCTGGTTTCCTTTCTATCGTAGGAAATAAATTATTAAGATAGTGACTTAAGGAGCAACTTATGAGGAGGCCTTATAAGGAGAAACTGAAGGAGCTGGGATTGTTCAGTCTGGAGAAGAGGAGGCTTACGGGAGACCTTATTGCTCTCTATAACTACCTGAAGGGAGGTTGTAGTGAGCTGGGGGTCAGCCTCTTGTCTCATGTAACTGGTGACAGGACTAGAGGGAATGGCTTCAAGCTGTGCTAGGGGAGATTTAGGCTGGACGTTAGGAAATACTACTTCTCTGAAAGAGTGTGGTCAGGCAGTGGAATGGGCTGCCCATGGAGGTGGTGGAGTCACTGACCCTGGAGGTGTTCAAGGAATGTTTGGATTTTGTGTTGAGGGACATGGTTTAGTGAGAACTATTGGTGATAGGTGGATGGTTGGACTGGATGATCTTGTAGGTCTTTTCCAACCTTGGTGTATCTGTGTTTCTGTGATAGGAAATTAATATCTAATAAAGTAAGTCAAAACAACTACTTGACTTTAAATACGAATCCACAACTCTTTTTGGTTTCTGTGGAAGTGAGGTATTCCAAAGCCCATGCAAAATATCTTATAAGACAGAATTAAAAAATATGAATAGCAGCATCCTATTTTTGTAGTCACTCTGATATGTCTCCTTGCAAAGAGTTTTAGGCAGAAATAACCAAGTATGTTATAGCAGTCTTGTATCTCCTGGTCTGGTGATGATAATGATGATAATTGCTACTTATCTCCCTCTAGTGGATGAAAAGAAAACAATGAGATCTTAGATGAGTGACATTCAGTTGACTTTTTTTTTTTCTGGATTCAACAGTAGATATTCAGAAGTGAAAATTTATCTGGGAAAGTCTTCCCTGAATAGAAAACTATAGAGGCTTCCATCTGAGGCAGCATAATTGTCTTGATAGTGTAGACTTTCAAGACTGGATTAAGCATCTGGTATCGAAGTAAAATCTCTCCTATGGTAACAAATTGAATACCATGGTAGAATTTTCTTAAACTTTTGCTTAGTGACTTAAAGATTTCAGTGTCTGTTTTGCTTTCTTCTTCTTTTAGAATCTAGAATTTTACCATAATCAAGCCCAGAACTTCATGGCTTTAAAAGATTTTTATCTGCTCTGATTGCAGTTCTGTTAGGATAATATCTAGCTTGGGTGGAGGAGAATATATTTTTATCTGATCTAGGGCAGTTGTATTCACCATGGGTTTTTGTAGATGCCTAGAATAAGGTCTGAGGAAACGTGGGCCTTTTTGAATATTGGAATTTTTTTTCTTAATTTCTTACAGCTTTTATGCTGCTCTTGTTTTTAAAGGTGATGTTCTCTGGTATGGCCTCTATCCTTTCCTTTCCTTGTCCAGAAATTCATCTAAACTTTTCAATTAAAGCCTCTGATAGCTTCTTTGTATCTTGTGCATTGAGTATCTTTCAGACCTTATTGATGGACTGTTCCACTCTTTGTCCCCTCCTGTACAGATGTCAGGCTTCCATCTCTTGATACTAGGAAGGCAGATGTCAGTGGAGCATCACAACCTTTTACTGAGGAGCCAGCCACTTAACGGCTGTTAGTTCTATTTTTACTGCTATCAAAATGAGCCCTGTGCTTTAGAAAAACTTAAAACATCTATCAAATATGCTGCCGATATACAAATATCGCACATCAAACTTTTATGAATTTAAATGCAAGTTTATATTTGTTTATACCATTGTTTTGTTGTTTTTTTTTTTTTCCGAAACTGTCCTGGGAGTCCAGAAGCTTTAATACTCCTTTCTCTTCTCAGGACTTTATCCACCAAGAGCCAAGCTTGTAATTCAGAGGCATTTGTCATCACTAAGTGATAATGAGCAAGCAGACATTTTTGAACGTGTTCAGGTAATAAATTAGAAGCTATTGTCTCAGATTTGAAAAAGCCCGTGCCAAAATGGACTGGATGTTTTTTCTTTTGATTATATGGGTTTTTTTGTTTGTTTTGTTATGTTGTTGGCGTAGAATTTACTGTTGTTCCATCAACCATCATACTGAAATAGTATGCTTTAGCCTAATCTAATGCGTGATACGCTGCTCTCAGACAAATTTTGGTTCCCAATTCTTCTGAGACTTCTTCTGTTCTTACCCAGAGGATATTTTATGTTATCCGTAAACATTTTTCTCTACCCACAAGTGATGTGAGAATGAATTGAGAGCAGGTAGATATGCAGGTGTCAGGCAACTGGTTGGCATTTTCAGAAGCTCTCTTTTGACCTTAATTCTGAGGCAAAAATCTGGTGCAAGAAAATGTACTCAAGTGAATGACCTATATAGTAATTCATGCTTCCAAAGGCTACACTGCTTTCTAGCAGCCTCAAGAAGGGAATGCCTGTTTGATTTTTATAGGTTCTTTTTTCCTTTTATAAGTTTAGACAACATCAGACAACCTTTGAAAACAAAATGTGTAGTGTTAATACTCCCCCTCCCCTTCACCTCCACATCCTGCAACGTTCTCCATATGGAATTTTTTGGTCTATTTTACTTGTGAGTAGGAAGGCACACAGATGATGATGTAATGTGACTCGTTAATTGTGCACTTTGGCTTCTGGAGTGTCAGTGTGTTACCTTCAAAGAATGTATACATATGGAAGTGAAAATAAGCAAATAATGACTTGAAAGACTAATTTTTTTCTTTTCTTTGTTCTAACAGAAAATGAAGCCTGAGAATGACCAGGAAGAAAATGAACTTGTGATCCTACATCTACGCCAACTCTGTGAAGCTAAGCAGAAAACGCACATTCACATTGGTGAAGCTCCATCGGTAAAGCCTGATTTCATGCGATTCCTCTCCCTCCTCCCATTCGTATTCAAGTGTAACCTAGACTACCAGAAAGGTTGTTGCTAGAGTTCATCTGGGATAGCTGAAACTGAGTATTGTAATTGAGAGAAGACGGAAAAAAAAGTAATTTCATTTAATTTGCTGTGACATGCTTAGGAATAGGAAAAGAGGGAAGAAGACAATCAATTATTTTTAGGTTTGTTTCTTTACAGTACAAGAATACTACATCTGTCTTCTTTTTTCTTTCCCTCCTGATCCCCATTCTCAAAAAGTCATTTCTAGAGAGAGCAAAATAAGAATGAAGGGGGCGTTGGTGTCTGTCTAAACTACTACTTTATCTGGCAAGGGAAATAGATATCAATATTATTAAATGAATATTCTTTTTCAAGATAGTCTTTAGGGAATAGAACGTACCTTTAAGTTCTTTTTAAATTTATATTTAAAATAAAGAATAGGAATGTATTGTCTATTATGTAACTTGGTTTAGTTCCAGACTTTGGAGGTCTGCAGTTGCGAAAACAATTGCCAAAACTGAATTGTGTCCTTGTTCATATCAACAGACTGCGTCTAACAGTGTGATTCCAGAAAACACCACCAGTGGTGGCAGGTTTAAACTTGATGTTCTGAAAAACAAGGCCAAGAAATCCTTGACTAGCTCTCTGGAAAATATCTTCTCAAGGGTAAGATTAACAAATTGTTGTCAGCAGTTTTCCCAGATATCCTTGACAGTAAAGTCCTATCAAATTTTGTTTGTTTGTTTGTTTTGTGGCCTCAGTTTAATAGATATGTGATGAAATTACATAACCGTTTTGATATGCTGATGGTGTCTTAACTATACTAGAAAGCTTATGATAAGGCCACACAAACAGTTAAAAAGGGCACATTTCTGAATAATTAGCATTCTTGCAGGTGGCAAGTGAATTAGCTGAGCAACATTGGAGATGTTGCTTCAGAAGTGAGAAAAGAATCAGAATGGTTATATCCTATATAAGGATATATTGCTTTTTTTTTTTTTTTTTTTTGGAAGTGATTAAATGCACGTACAGAAACTAGAGAATTTTTTTAAACTGCGAATTAACACCTTGCTTCTCATAGCTAAAGCTCATGTTGGTCATTAACAATCTTTGGAAAGTAGTAGCTAAGGGGTCCTTTTGTAGGAAAAAAAATCAATTTGTTTAAGAAAAGGAGGGGAAAAAAGTAGAAAAAAAGGGGAAATAAAAAAGTATTGCTCCTCATATCAGTGTTGCTAACCAGGTATACAATGTGGATAATTATTGGAAATCTCTTAAGTTAATTTGCTTTTTAACGAAAAAGTCTGAATTGCAGGTTTTGCCCCTTGTCTATATGCAGAAGAGGGACGTACAGAGAAGTAACAGAAGAATGTGTCCTGTGTGTCACTACAAAGAATGGACAGAGAGCTGTGATACAAATTATGAGGTCCAAATATAATTTAAGCAGTGAATGTGAGCTCCTTCTGCTAATAGTTTTAGAAGTATCATAGTACTTCTAAATACCTAGAAGGGGTATTTAGGGGCCTAAGCTGCACTTGTCCTGCAGCTTTATGAGCGCGCCAATAAAGTAACCTGCAAACCTGAGATATCACAGATATTCCATATTACGAAATCAAAACATTATTTGCCAGGGTGAAGCTTTAGAATGGCTTATACTTACGTGAAGAGTGAATTTGGCCTAGGAGTGACTCTAGGATTAATACTCACCTGGTCAAATCTGGGTTATGTTTTGTTGCAAATCTTACGCATTTGGAATTTGGTCTGAATATAGAAAGAGAGCAAAAGAGAGATGATGTTCATAAGATCTGGATAATTTCATCAGTCTGAAATACCATCAGTTGATGACAGCTACAGTCATGCCTATGCTGAGTCTGATTTCTTTCTCATGTCTGAAGGACATGTGACTGGAATGTGATCTGACAGTGGGGTATGAACTCTGCAGTAATTGTGGAAACAGCATACATCACTGGGAATAACCCAGGAAAGCTGCTTGGCCATGTATGGATACAGTATTTGTATTATGTGAAAGAAAAACCTTTTATGAGAAATGCACTGCTGAGTTGAAATATCTCAGAAGGGAGATACTCATTGATTGCTGTTTCTGATACATTATGTTCCTTTCTCAACAAGGCCACTGTGCCATGCTGTGCTGTATAGCACAAAGATCCACTTTCAGTCTGTGATTTAGTTTAACAGCAGTGGACACCCAAATCCATGTTGGGACCATTTTAAATTTGCTTGTTTGTGAAGCAGACTTGCTGTTAGAAGGATTGTCTCATCTTTTGCTTGTAACTGCTAGAGATCAGGAACAGCATCGTGTTGCAGTAAATTGTGATGCATGGAGGGGTTCATCATTGCAGATCCTTTTAAAGGTCACACAAATGCAAGAACTAGAAAAATAATCTACAGTGCAGTTCAGCCACTATTAATGTGGTTAAATCAAGTAATCAGTGGGTGGTGGGATGCTGAAACAGGCTCCCAGTGCAGTGGTCATGGGCTCAAACTGCCAGAGTTCAAGGAGTGTTTGGACAATGCTGTTAGCCTTAAGGACTGATTTTTGGGTTGTCCTGTGTGAAACCAGGGGTTGGGCTTGATGATCCTTATGGGTCCCTTCCAACTGGGGACATTTGATGATTCTCTGAGTATATGATTGTTTCTGTACAGTATATGTGTGCATTCCGTGTGTGATACATGTCTACATGTGTTGTATAATGGCTGTTTTACAGTTCTTACTCTTCATAAGTCTATTATAACAAGTCTAACAGATCACAGTTAATTCCTAAAGGTATTTAGGTACCAAATACCCATTAGTATAGTGTATTCTTGTTTTGTTTATTTGTTTTCCCTTAAGCCATCTACCAGTTACTTGGTATTAATGTTATGGAATGCTAATTGTACATGACTTACCATCTTTATTTTAAAGTGTAATTATTAACTAAGAGAGTAGGAAAGAAAGTCAGTTGTTATAAAATTGGCATTCAGCATCTTATTGCATATTTAAATAAATAAATAAATATACACAACGCATACATTTGTGTGTGTGTGTGTATATATATATAAATAAAAGTCAGTAAATATGAGGTGAGATTCAAGCAGCCTTAATCTTAGCAAATTAGAAATAATTATATGGTGGTCAGGTATCTAAGAAGACTTTTTAAGTGAATAGCTTCATAGCTAGGAAAAATAGAATCATGACATTTTAAGCTACTTGAATGAGTAGCTGTTCACCACTCACCATGGGGAAACATGCTGGGTTTTGTGTTCCGGCATCTTTCTCCCAAAGGAATGCCACTTTTTCACTTGTTTGTTTTGCTGGAATTATCTTGTTTTTGTAAGGTTCGAACTGAAAACGGGCTGTGGTTTCCTAACATGTTATCTCAGAAAAAATAAATACAACCTCTTTTTGACCTTCTGAACACATTTCTACTAGCCCATGCTGTACTAACTTCTGTTGTTGTTTCTTCTGAATCAAAAAGCCTTTCTTAGTGTGCCAAAAGCATGTTTTTAGATCTAATAAGAAACTTCCAAGTTACCCTTTGCTCCTATTTTATTGTGAGGGTCAGTGAAGAGATCCTTTTCAGACAGAGCATTCTTTGGTAATGAGCTTAAATGGGATGATGTACTTAAGGGGCACTCTAAGTCTTGAAAATGAAAATAAACCTTACCAGGGAAAAGTTGGCTAAATAAACATTGCTAATGTTGACAAAACGTCCCTTGTAAGTTACAGAAATACCAAGAAGGGCTACTGTGCCCTGTCTGTGTTTTATCCAAAGCCCAGAGAGTTTTTTTGCCTGTTAAAGTGGTGGAAACAACTTACTTCAGCAGTCAGTAATGTCCAACATTAAATGTTGCCTATGTTTTGAGGGTGTTGAAGGCAGGTAGAAGGAAGTAGAAAGTACTGCTGATCTGTAATCTCCTTCTGTGAAACCAGATGACTCTGAACATCTTTGGCCAAGATCTGTTAATGCCAGTTTCTATCAGCTTTGCCTCAGTGCTAACCTCAGTGCCTTTGAAAAGGATTGCTCATATCCAACCTTATTTGGTTGGATTTGCTGCCAAAGAGCACTTACCCAGTTGTATTGCTTTCTCTACTTTTTCCCAGACAGACTTAATTTGTCTGAGATCTCTAGATATGGTATAAGTTCTCTGAGATCATGGCATGTCAAGTGCATCCGATAGCGCACTGCAGGGCGCTGTACAAAAGTCTGCAGGTTTTCTTAGTCTGACCAAGCCAGCTCAGATGCTCTGCCTCACATGAATGAATATTCAGTTGCTCCAGACAAGAGCTATCTGGTTAAAACTCTTTGGGGAAGAAAAGAACTGCTTGCAAAATCCAGTACTTGCCCTATTATCTGATGTCTTCTATCAAACATATTGTGTGCCTGAACTGTCCTATACTCACCTATGCAACTGCTTCCATCTTTGCTTAATCTTTGGAAAAAGCAAAAAGCCTGGACTAAATTCACTTTTTTTCTTGCAGGGAGCCAACAGAATGCGAGGCCGCTTGGGAAGTGTGGACAGCTTTGAACGCTGTAACAGCCTTGCTTCTGACAAAGTGCGTAAGGAGCTTAGTTCAAATGGACACGCTTTCATGCATGGGTGGTAATGAAGCATGAGTATGCCTCTTTTCTTCAGTTTGAATGAAGTAGCACAGAGCACATCGATTTACTAAACTCAGATAAGAGTTTCCAGTGGGAGGTGGAGGTTGTAGGAAAGCTGGCATATGTGTTGTCTTGGAGCTTCAATTTTAATCTGTTGTTTGATTGCCAGACTGGTGGTGTTTGGGGTATTTTTCCTACGTTTCCTTTGCTTTACGAAAAGCAGGGAATTTTTGGTCAGCTTTGCTGAACCCATTGTTAATGGTCATATCTCAATGTAAGGAAATGCTTTGAAGGTGAGGAATCCTTTCTGTAAGTAACAGTTGCTTTTTAGGGAAGCTAAAATGCTGACCTAAAAACATCTTGGGGATGCTTTGTGGGGGGAAATGGGCAGAACGCTGTTCACTTTCATTTTATTTCCTGTTTTCAATCTTCTTCCTCTGACCTCATGCAGGGATTGGTTGCCGTTTTTCCCAGGAGATGGAGATTCTGTTATGGTTTTCCTGCCACAATTACTCACACACTGGCTGTGTAATAACAGGCTCTCTTCCAGGATATCGCTGTGACAGTGCAGGAAGCATGCTCATGATATGTCGAGGGAACTATACCTCACAGCAGTTTCCCCAGTCTTTTCAGTCCTTGTTTTCTCCTGAAAGAGCCCCAAGCACAGTAGCTGGGATGCTGATCCTTTAAGAGGAGGCCTGGAATAATCAGTATGATTTTGCATAGTATATAAATTTTTATTCCTCTTTTCTCTTTCCGTTTTTGATTGGTTGTTTTGTTGGTTTTTTTTTTTCCTCCAAGAAGGACGCTGAGGTCTCAGCATTACTTAACAAAGGATGTCTGTTTTGGGTGATAATTAGCATACAATAGGCTGTGACCAAGAGGGTGGAGAGGCTCCGGTGCCCCAATGCTGTGTGTGGCTGGTGGGACTAGGTAAGCTCCTGCAGGCCTCATTCCTCCAGCGCTTCCTTCCAGGACGCTTCTCCGGGTGACTCTCCACCGACCACTCCTCCAGCGTCCCCGGTGTCCTCAGCCTGGCAGCCATTTCCTGAGGAGGACTCAGACTCCCCTCAGTTCAGAAGACGCGCGCACACCTTTAGCCACCCTCCCTCCAGCTCCCGGCGGCGGATAACCTTCCAGAATGGCCGGTCCCTGAGTGCCCGCTCCCCACTGCTGCGGCAGAGCAGCATTGAGCCCACGAGGTAAGTCCCATCTGCGGTGTCAGCACACCAGCTTCTGATGTGAGCTGCTTCTGTGCTGCTCTGGGTTTATTCCTTTACTTTCAGCTTGTCTTCTCCACCTCTGAATAGCTTGGTGCAGTAACTGGCTGATCCCCAAATGAGTGACTCAGGGGAAGCAACAAGCCAGTGGATAGATAGCCAGACTGGGTGCCGATCTGTGTGCTTGCTTATTGCCAGCTTTGAGCTTGAGCCGTTCGGCTGTGCCGCAGGCAGGCCTTCCAGAGAAGAGATCCTCAACACTTCTAACAGCAGAGGCTGTAGCTTGAGGATTTATGCTGGGATAAGTGCTGGCAGCTTTGAGTGCTAGTTGCTGTATTAGCCATACTCCTGGAAAGTATGTCCAGAATTAAAACTACTGAAGAATCCCACTAAAAGACTTAATGATTAAATGCCTCCTCTGAACTGTGAGGCATGCAATTTTGCTGTTTGCCATCTGCAGGAGTTTCCATCTGTAACTTCTTTCCCTCCCTATTTGGAAGTTCTCCTGCTAATGTCATGTGGGATCTTTCTGCTTCAGGAGCCAAGCAGAGTTCTTTCGCTTAGTCAGGAGAGGTCCCCATAGTTCACAGTGGACTTACTCAGATTTGCTTACCTTTCTCTACCTCCATTCTGCTTACCTTCATCAGCAAGTCACCAGGCAAAACTCTAAAACCTTTATAATATGGACTCTTTACAAGAAGCTGTGACTTTCCCATCTCTGGAAGTGTTCAAGGCCAGGTTGGATGGGGCTGCCCTGGGCAGTCTGATCTGGTGGGTGGCAGCCATGCCCGTGGCAGGGGGTTGGAATGAGATTAAGATCATTAAAACCCTTCCAACTGAAGCCATTCTATAATTCAGGCTGTATTTTCTGTGCTCTTTCCAGACTGTTTATCTGTTGCAATGCATGGGTGCAATTTAAGCTTTTCAAAGGCTCTTTCTAAAAATGATATTAAATAATCACTTATTGCTTACTTGTTGTCTAGATTAAAATTTCAGTGAGAATGCTGCATCAGCTTGTAGGGAAAAGCAAATAATTTTATTCTCTTGAAGAGAATGGAAGGGGTCAAGTGTAAGAAACTTTTATGCAAGGCATGAAGGAAGACTTGAAATAGCCATGTTATGCTTTGTTTCTAAAGAGATAAATAATGAGGTTGTTTTTTTTTGTTTTACTGAGACAAACTTCTTTTTTTTCTTTTTTTCTTCACTGTTCATGTTGTATGCAAACAGGAAACCCTGAAGGACTTGCTGACTTCATTTCTTTGTAATAACTTTCAAGAAGTCGATGATCAATTTGCACTGTCAGCAGGTTTTCAGTCCAAATTGCTTTGTAACAGCATGGCTCTGGGTTGGGGTTTTCAGTCTCCCTTTTCTTACTCAGGATTAATCAAAATGTTAAATAAGAGAAACTGAATTGATTTTAATGTCTCCCCAGTACATTTTTCCTCTTTTTAAGTAATGTTTAACTGTGTGGGAGGACTGTTGTCTTTGATTAAAATACTCAACAAAAATGTCAAAAATTCCTTCCAAAATATTGCATTTAAATAATATCTACTTTGTAGTGTGTTCTAGCAGTCCACTAAAATTATTTCTGAAAGCAGGAAGCGGGGGAGGACAGAACCCACAGTGTGATTCAGGTTATTGGAGGCAATTTCTAAGGCTATTTTATGAGTATTTCAGAGACTATCTTTCTGAATTCCCTTTTGAGAATAATAAGGCTGAAAAAATAAGGTTTTCTGCCTGCTATGCAATGCTATCAAAATGTTTCTTGAAGTAAATCAAACATAACAATAGAATCAGTGTCAGTGTAAAAACTTCAGTGGTTCAGCTGATATGCTTCATTTTCCAGGAAACAAAGTTACTTTATGTCAAAAGGAGGTACTTGGCCAGTGTTTTTAATTTGGATATTCTGTTGTATCTGATTCCATGCTGACATGTCTGCTGTGTTCTCTTATTGCCTGCACAGTCCTATTGTTGGGATTCAGCGCTTTCACAGTGAGAGTGAATCTGCATCACCTGGTCTCCCTTCCTCTCTCTCTGCCCCTTCTTTCCTGAAAACTTTTTACCAGGGCTCAGGAAGGTTGCTCCAGCACTCAGAAAGTGACCTCTCCAAGAGGTGAGAGCATTGTCTCCTGCCTAGTTCTTCACTGCCAATGGCTTAACAACAGGATTCCCAGTGCAATGCAACATGTGGGATCCTTCCTACTCTGCCTTGTGCTCCTGCATTTCTAACACACTTCCTAAGTATGTGACACTGATTTGCACTGATGAATAGGCTTTTGGGCAAAAAAAGCCTGTTAAGAACTGAGGCTTGTCTGCTGACATCTAGGAGTTGCATTTTGTTTCTTTCATGGTGTTGCAAATCAGCTGCATTGGTTTGTTGCTTGAAATGCAGTGTTTTTTAGGAGTGTTACGCCAATTGGATGCTTTCTCTGATGAATGCAAAGCAGCATGTGTGGCTGTAGTTGTTGAGAATTGTTGAGAGAAAGAGCAAAGTGAGAAGAGTACAGTTCTAATATGGGATGTATTTGGGGAAGGGGGAATGTCAAGTTAGCTGAGTGATACTAGCTGTGATATTTCTAGGAAGAATTGTCAAGTGACTTCCAATTAAAAATGAGTGGGGAAGAAGCCAAGATATAAGAAGGACTTTCTGACATCGGTGTGAATCTGGATGGAAGTCATATTTTTTAGTGTAAAGAATAGGCACTCCTTCAGAATGGTGCTTAAGAAAATGGCTTATGGATTATTCTTCTGAAGCAGGCCCGTAGTGATTAAGGTGGAACTGTCGTTCTATACTTCATTATGTTTTTTTGTCAGTTGCTCGCCCCTGTATTTCTCTTCTGTCAATGACTATTCCAGTCTGTACACTGACAGCTATTGTTCATTTCTGTGCACTGAACATCCTCATCTCTATGTGGTTGTCTTCTGTCCATTTCCAGCAGGAACTTCTGGGGTTGTAGAATATGTTCACATGACCATTTCTCCCTGAAAAAGTAACAGTAGATTGCACTTTAAACACAAACAAATGTTGATGAGACCTTGTTTTTGGATGTGTCAGGACTCTGGTATGTGGGAGTTTCAGTTGTGAGGTGGGTATGGAAGTTTTCAGGAGTGTCTAATGAAATTTTTTTCACTTTGTGGAATGCTACTTCATTAAACTTGCTCACATAAATTTGTCATCTCCATTTTAGGAAAGGCTATAAAGAATTGTAAAGCCCTGCCCTGGTCTGATTAAGGTAAAATGATAAGCAGAGATCCATACACAATCATCAATTTCAATGAGAATCTATATACTACAGTTATCACAAAATATTGATAATCAATTATCCCCAAAATATTGGCACTATAATGATAAAATCTATCTTACTGTGTGGCTAAACTAAACGACTTTATAAGATGGCATCTTATCACTTCGAATCAGTCTTAAATTGTGCAGATAAACTGTGCGACCTTAAGGAACCAAGATGTCTCACAATTACTTAACAACTTGACAACTTAGCAACTTTAACGTGATATGACATTTAGAAAACTGAAAGAGGTCTTGCAGTTACTTAATGACTTTTAAGAGTGAACTGAAGAAAGAACAAGAAAGGCAGAAAGATGGACAGAAAAGAGATCACTGATCTCATTCAAGGAGTTCCAGTGTCAGCTCACAGTGCTGGAGATGGGATGGTGTAGAGTGAATGTGTTTATACAGGGGTGACGACCTCGAACTAGCAAACAGCAACAATGACCTGGATCCCCCCCTCAGGCACCCTTTTTATGCCTGCTGGGTTTGCAGATGTAACGTCCCAAGGTTGTGAACAACTAAGTTTGCAATAACAAGTTTGTCAAAAATAAGTTTATAGCTGAAACTCTGACAGAGAAGGTAGGCCATGGGATCTTGTACCTTGCTGATAATGGCCTCTGACTGGTTGTCATGGCGATGGCCTTGCACAGCAAGTGTTAGAGACACACCAAGCACACCCCACATATCCCAGCTATTGTTGGTTCTTTAAAGAAATTTAATTAATACACCAATTAATGGGTGGCAGTTGCTAAATGTGGGCTTAAGGTATGGTCTAAGTTAGTCATTTCTAAATAATATACAGGTCATAATAGCAAAATGCAAAATATATATCTTCTCTTTAAGCACATTGCATTGTGCTTTATTTTTCTGACGTTTATAATGTCTTTTTCTGGTCTCCTATCTGTAACAGCATGAACAGCATACAGTCAGAAATACATAACATAGAGACAATTATGAAACACATAGTGGGAGGATATTGCAGTTCAAGTCTTTCCAGAAGAGTAAACTAGTGTGCAAGTACAATAAGATGAGACATGCTTACAGGAAGGTTGTGTTGCTTTAATGGCAGAACGAGTGCCCATTCTCTTCACCAGCTTAAGTCCGCAGCTTTTAAAAAGTAAATGGTAAATTTCCTAGATTCCCTGTCTTATTATTGGTTTATATTATCCCCATATTTACTTGAGAAGTTTTTCCAAAACCAGTCTTAGTAATGTGTCACATCTTTGAAGATGGAATAGCTTTTTAAGTGACTCTACCTTTCTACTCAAGCGCAAATGAATAAGGAGGAAGCAGTGTAAGCTTTTGAAATTTGGGGAGAAATTGTCATCACATCCTTGTACAACTAGGCTTTTAATATCACCTGTTGTACACCATATGTCTAATAATAGTCGATATGTAAGCAAACTGGATACCTAGACTTTCCATTCCCTGTTAGACTGAAGTAATACTAGACTAAGCGGCAAGTGGGTTAGTAGAAATAACAGAGACTGATGTCTGCTAATTGAGATGTGCAAGAGATGGTGAAAAAATAATCTCTTACAGACTGCCTTGACTTTTTTTGAGTACCAGTCCAACTTTGTTCCTGTGCTCCCATCTGTTAGCAAACTTAGTTCAAGCTGAACTAATCCTGGAACAGTTTTCGTGAGGAGCCAGATCTATTAAATACAGTGTTCTGAATTTGGGGAACGTAGGTGTTGATAAAAACCGTACTTAATGCCAGGTAGTGCCAAGATGAAATATCTGAGGTACTACTCTTAGTCATTTTGGCTGTGCATGCTACTAAAGGTATGGGGTTTCACAGTAATGGTGTTTTGAACTGTGAGTTGAGGAGATCTTCAAATCTTCAAAAGCAATTTCCATGAGAAATGTATAAAACCTCTTGTGAAAATGGCATCTTGTTAGTTATGGCTCTTTCTGGATACAGCTACAACTAACTTGCTATGATAAGAAAATTACAGTAGTTGAGGGTGAATTCAGCATTGCCAGCTAGTAGGGCTCATTTTAGTGAAGTGAATACTACAAATATAGTAAAAAATGTACACGCTAAACAAGTAATCCCCACGTTGTAAGTGACTGAGGTAATCCAACTCTCATTTTAATTGGCTAATGGAGAATGAAATGTATTTTTTAATCCATGAGCGTTAAACTCTTTAGACTTTCCCCCATTTAGCTTGCAGATTTGTCAGTAAAATTAGGCATGAGAGATAGGAAAGTCTATGGATAAGCACTGTGCAAGTCATGTTTTCAAATTGGGAAATATGTAATTGAGTTAACGCATTAGTTTCTTGCACCAACCTTCTGAACCATTTCATCACATGGTAGGTGATATTACCATTTTGTTCCAGTTTCTTTCTGCTTTTATTCTGTACTGTTTCACACCTTCAGATCTTCTGTTTTTCTTTCTTTCTAAATACAAATAAGGAAATTTTGCTCCTGTTTTGCTCCTGTTTCTCCAATTTCTTTCTCTGTTTCTCCAATTTCTTTTTCTCTGATGCCCTTGCCCTGTACTCAATACAAGGTGAGTTCTCTGATTGCACATCAGAGAAAGAGGAAGTGGTCAGTAGTAGTTCTTGAAATGCCAGGGGAATTTTGGTAGGTGTGATCTAACAGGAAATGAAAGGCCTAGGAATTGTATGATTTGCACATTTCATGAGGTAGCACATATGACTGATGCATCCTACTGTGAATTCTGGGATTTGAATGTCTTAAACAGCTTTAAACAACTTAGTTCCATAGCCTAAAATAGCCAACAACTTATTCTGACTTTCCTGTAAATTTTACTACTGTAAATTGGATGCTGTTCCCAAGACAGCCCATTTAGGAGTGCATCAGTCAAGCATAGATTTTTGTACGTGGCAGTAGAAATTGAGTTTTCTCTTACTTTTTGTGTAGCTTTTGCTTAGTAAGCCCTGTAATAACTTTTCTATTCTAACGTGATAAGTAAGACTTGAAGTAGTGAGTAGAAATTTTGTTTGTTATTCATAGAAGCACGAATTCTTATGATTATTATATCCAACTCAGTACATTTCCAGGAGTCACTGGGCTGAAATAACTTTTAAAGACAGCAGTTTCAAAATTGATTTTGCAGTCTGGATTTTGTATTTTGTAGTCTTTATGTATTTATCTAGCACAAAGACAAAGAATAGTTCCTCCTGGATTATGTAAGAATTAGCCTGGAAAGATTGTCGCTGTAGAAAGTACATCAGGAGTGGCAAATAATTCGGGCTATCTGTTATCCAGAGCTGATTGCCTGTAGTGGTTTTTAGGGGAAAGCAGAGGTGGTTGACTAAGTGTGGGCAAGTGAACTTGAGAACACAGTTATTTCTCCGTCAGTGAGAAATTTTTTATTTTTCATTATTTTTTTTCATCATTTTTATGGGCGTTGTTCTGTAACATGTTAGTTCTTCGCAGGATGAAGGTCTGAGTACAGCTGCTGGTGTGTTGATACAGCTGTTTTCTCCTTCGGGGATGGTGGATTTCCCTGAGATACCATA
Source organism: Phasianus colchicus (assembly GCF_987193195.1). Taxonomy (NCBI): domain Eukaryota; kingdom Metazoa; phylum Chordata; class Aves; order Galliformes; family Phasianidae; genus Phasianus; species Phasianus colchicus. The sequence goes on from NC_143436.1 coordinate 156,361,277, forward strand.
CCCATTCTTCAATGTAACTGCAGTCTGTGGGACTTCAGCTTATCTACTCCAAACCACAGTGATACCTTGAGGCCCACTTAACAAAGGACTCTGTCAAATGTAGGCACCTTCAAGTAAAGTGATTTACCTTTGGGGAAATACAAATCCATATATTATATGTACTCTCTACTGTGTTTAGTCTGTAGTAGATAACAAGCTGAGAAATGGAAGTACTTATTATTTTATAGGAGGTTGGTATGTCCTCTCTGTCCCAGAGTGCTGCTCTTTCAGGTGACTTCTGTGTTCATTGAATGTTCAGTGAAAAAAAAGCAGTTGGTGAGTGTGTAAGAGGAGTTGAAGTTACCAGTGTTTCACACTGCTAATGTGTGGAAGGATATGTGGGAGAGGATCAGTGTATCCACTGCTGTATTAGATCTGTGTACCTACTTCACTACTGCAAGGGCAAAATACTGAAATATTTCTGAAAATGGTTCAAGTACGGAAGTTAAAGCTAAATATCCTTACCTCTGGCAACAGTAAGCAGAGAGTTGTGCTTAGTACCCTATTAAAATAAACTTCTGACAAAGCTTCTCTGCAGCCTCTCGTTGCTTCTTTCAGTAGCATAAGCTACTATGAAATTGTAAATCTGTTTCTACCTGGTGATTGGAGAGGATATTTTTTCACTGTGGTGGGAGTTGAGCCTCCCTTTGCAAAAGTTGTTCCTTTGACTGGAGATTCTAGTAAAACATGAGAACTTTTGACTCCCTTTCTGCTAGTGGAGCATCTACTTCCTGAAACACAGGTAAGAGGAAGGCACAACATTGCCTTCAATAGAATACTGCCATTTAAAATGGCACTAAATGGAGCACTGTGCTCTGTTCAAGCAACATCTGTGCTTTGAGGGGTATTACATCAGAACAAACATGTAAGACTGATGTATGGCAAGGCAAGTTTTAGCAGCTGAATATTACCACGTTTTTTTCTCCTGCTTGAAGTTTTCTTAGCTTTTAATAAACTTAGCTTTTATTCTTCCGATTGAGCACGGTATGAATATTATGAATTCTTCCCAGTGGTATTGTTGAACAAACTTAACAGCACTGTGCTATAAGCTGGATACTTCTGTGTTCACGGTGAAGCTCACACACAGCACTCTGCCTTCTAAAGCTTTCTAGCAAATGCTTCTGCAGTTCTTGTTGTACAGTAGGCAGATTTTTTGTTTGTTTGTTTCAATTTGTTTTTTCTTTTTTAATCCAAAGGTAACTTGCTTTGATCACCCCACCTGTTCTTTATTTTTTGTTTTTTTCTTTTTCCTTCAGTGATGGGGAGGGAAAGAAAAGAGCATCAAACATCTGCAGCAGCGAATCTCTAAATGCAGCGGGGGCCACACTCACACCTCGCCGCATCTCCTGGCGGCAGAGAATATTCTTGCGGGTAGCTTCACCTATGAACAAATCTGCTTCCAAGATGCAGCATCCAGGTTTGTGTGTACTTTCAAGCAGTTGTTGCTGAATAGTTAGTACTACAGTGAGCTGCAATATGTAAAGATATGAAAGGAAAAGGGGGAACAGTTTGATGCAGTGTTCTTGCTAAAACCTCACTGGGGAGAAGTTGTACTTATCTGTTGATTTACTCTGTGACCCTAACGCTTTATTTAAAAATGACTCTGTTTGGAATCAATGTCTCACTGCTGAACGTGAAACTCAGCTATTTTTGTTCTGCTGTGACATAATTTTTCATGATATGTCAAACACTCTAAGTTCCCTCTAATAGCTTTCTGTTTCTTTGCAGATAGTCATGACGGAAGTGAATTGTTACCGCTATCCCCTCTTGCTCCACCCTTGGAGGAAGACCCTCTTCTTTTAATATTGCAGAATGAGGATGGTACAGATAAAACTGGAGAGAAGAAAAACTCAGAAGAACTACAAAGTCTGTGGAGAAAAGCCATCCATCAGCAAATTCTGTTGCTTCGAATGGAAAAAGAGAACCAGAAGCTGGAAGGTTAGCTATTTAGAAAATACCTGTAAAGCTATTACAGATTCTTCTGCCTAACACTGAAAGTTGTACTGGTGTCAGGTACCTCAAACATTGTGTTTCTGTATCTTCTGTGTTAACAGTGCTGGTCCTGTGTCAGTTTATTGGGATCTCTGTCCACCTTCCAACTCTCCAAGCCAGTTTAGTAAAAGAAAATGATATGGGTGGTTGTTTGTTTTTTTTCCCCCTTTTAGTGCATATTGGACAATAGTTGCTATGATCTGGCTGACTTCTCCTGGAATTCTAATGTGAAGTGGAGTCAGGAAAAGGGATGCTATGTGAACATTAAGTATAGTAAACCTTGCCCTCTATATCTCATTTCAGTTCTTTGCAGCACATGACATTTCTGACCAGACTTTCTGTCCCTTGTTAACCATATCACAATGGTAATTTATAAGTATTTGTACCCAAATATGATTTTTGAGCAACTGGCTCTTCAGGTATGTCAAAAACAGATCTGAAGTTGGCCATGCTTGTTGTTAATGGTCAAAGCTCCTGACTAATTAGAGACTGATTTCATCTTAATTCCTCTGATAATCTGAGTTTCAGATGGTCACTTCTTTTCCATATCTTCCCCACACAGCTGAGTTGCTGAAAACAGTTAAAATAAGTCCAGTTCCTTAAAGATATTTTATTATGATTGGTTAAGACTTACACAAATGAACAATTGGATGCAGAATCTGTCCTAGAATAAAAAAAGTTCCTGAAACAAATAGCTTTCAATGCAAGTTAAAAATTTCAAATGTCCTCTCTGCAATTGCTTTCCTCATCTGTATGGTGTGTAACCTCAATATATGATAGCTGGATTCTTCAGACATCATGATCTTTTAAAGGTCAGTTAATTGTTTTTCCTTTTTTAGTGATCCTTACTGAGAAGACAAGGATACGTATATGAAAGTATTTTCTACGCAAGTAGCATGTTATTGTGTACTCTCTCTACTGGCTGTCACTCTGTGTTAGCACAAACTTCTGTGGAAGCTCATAGATTCATAGGGATCATCTAGAGAGATGTCTGTTTTAACTTCACCCAAATTATTATTATTTTAGCAAGTGATCACTCTTCTGTTGGGTACAGAAGTTTGGATGCCTGCTGTAGAGACTAATTTCATCTTAATTCGTCTGATAATCTGAGCTTCAGATGGTCACTTCTTTTCCATACCTTCCCCACACAGCTGAGTTGCTGAAAACAGTTAAAATAAGTCCAGTTCCTTAAGGATTCATCTGAAATTTATTTCTGTTCTGATACTTCTGTAGAAAAGAAGTTCTGCTTGCCTGATAGCTTATAGGGAAGACAGGAGTGTCACAGAATCATAGAATGGTTTAGATTAGATGGGACCTTACGGATCACCAAGTTCCAACTCCCCTGCCATGAGCAGGGTTGCTGACCATGAGATCAGGCTGCCCAGGGCCCCATCCAACCTGGCCTTGAACGTGTCCAGGGATGGGGCATCCACAGCTTCTCTGGGCAGCCTGTGCTAATGCCTCACCATCCTCATTGTGAAGAATTTCTTCCTTATATTCAATCTAAATCTCACCCTTTTTAGTTTAAATATTACTCCTTGTCCTGTCAGTACATGCCGTGAGTGTCAGCAGTGAGGACTCCAAACTGGGACCAATCTACTTATCCGACATCTTGGTTTACGCTCCAAGCAGCTCTGTTCATGTATGCAGTATCATAAGTACTGGTAGTGAATCTGATCCCCTCATAATGTGCTCTGCATAGCTAGAATTCACAGAATCACAGAATTGTAGGGACTAGAAGAGACCTCTAGAGATCGGTGAGTCCAGCCCACAAATTCCGTATCTCATTTTCAGAGGGTGAGAAGTAAACTGCTTTAATGCCTATCTCTAGGCTTCCTTCTTGTGGCTGCTGCAACATGAACCATTTTGTGAATGATAGATAGACAGAACTGTTGTGTGCTCAAAAATAAACACAGGTTCAGGCAGCGGTTGGCAACTTAACCTACAGTTAAGAGTAGATCTCAGGAATTAAATGTGATAACAAAAATTTTCTATTAGAGAATTGTCTATTTTTTTAATTTTCCATTTCTCTTAGAAGCCAGGTTCCTACTTGTGAATTTATTCAGCTGTATGTGACTGGTTTTAAAGTAGAATTGATGTAGAATGGTTTTCAGTAGTGTTCTGGGTTTTTTTGTTTGTTTGTTTTTATTTTTATTTACAAAATGTTAATAGAACCTTTTTTCCTTTAATTTTTGCTGTCGAGGAGACTTGGATACTATTATCTCTTTGTTTTGCAGAAGGTAAGTTCTACAAATTGCACAAGCTTGGTTGGTTTTTGTATTTTATTTTATTTTTTCTGAGCAGGTAAAAGCTACTTTTCCTGGTAGTCTGTCACAGACTGTGTACTGCTTAGAAGAATGAGCATTCTCAAATGAAATCATAGAGTAATAGGGTAGTGTTAAAATTGGCCCAGTCAGACTGCAGATTCTTTTGGTGAGACCACATTAGTGATTTTTATGGAAGAGTATTGCGCCTTGCAGAATAGTTGCCTCTACGTGCACTTGGGAGTCTTCAGTAAATAGAATCTCATTGGTGTAGCATACTGTCAGTGGTTTACAGGCTGGTTTGGCCCGGTTCTGTGACTAGTGGGGTGGGGGAACCCATGGACCCATGCTCCAGGAGAGGGAAAAGGGGAAAAGGGTTGGGAAGTGGGTCTAAAAACAAAACGGTGGCAGTGATCTGAGGAGAAAGAAACTAATTTACTAAGTAAGATATCGGAATGCAAGATAGCACATTATAATACAATATAATTAGAATTGAAGCTAATGAATAAAATGAGAGAGTCTGAAAACCAAAGGCCTTACTGTAATGCTTAGGCGAGCAGTAGGGAAAAGAGAGAGCATCTCATGATAAGAGAACAGTTTTATCTTTCCCTCTGTGCAGAAACTGTAATGGAACAGTAAGCAATCCTCTGGGAGATGTAGTTCTTCACTTCTAGGACAGGTACCCAGAACTGGAGCATTAACTCTTAAACTATCAGCATACTACATGATGCTATGATGTGGAATACTGATAAGCAGACATGATAAAACCATGACATACAGCTTTTGGAAATGATTTATCATCTAAATCTTCTGATCAGCTGTGCAGTGAGCTTACAGATTCATCAGCATTGGTTGCATGCAGTGTAAGGTGATTATGTGAAGGAACAGATTGCATTGCTTTACAGATTGTATAATGATGTTAGAGTTTGCTTTCACTTAGAGGTGATGGTTGGGAGAAGGAATTTATCTGTGCAGAGGAGGGAGTCTCCTGCAAGGAGTGAAACCTGCGCACCCATCAAAGCAAATTTGGGATAAACTGGATTTCAGCTTTCAGAGATGATATTGTGAAATATACTGTTCAGCCAAATGATAATTAAGCCTACCTCTGTAAATTAAGACACGTTTAGATCTTTACTCCAGTTTGATGCCAGTAGTATACAGAAACAGAACGTTTTACTGTGTGCATGTAATGTATAATAAAACAACCACAGTTAATTTCGCAGTAATACAAATGGAACCTATTCCTCCATGAAGTCTCAGAGTAATACCAGAGTAATTTACATCAGAAATAGGGAATTCTCTGGATAAAATATCTTGCCCATAGGTAGTGTTATGCAGTAAAATTGTTGAGTGTACAGTAAGGTATGTTCTGTGCATGAAGTACAGATGCATCTTTCTGCATTATGGTTCTTGTTAGATTCTTCATTTTGTTCACTTCTAGTCAGCCTGATGATGCCAGGCAGCAGTGCAAGGAAACCCTGAAGACCCTCTTACAGGATGTGTGAAAACTGGGGCCAGTGTGACAGACTTCAGTTTAGAAGATTTGCCAAACTTGTTTCTTAAATCTCTGTTATAAACATTCATGTTTCCATGCTAAAACCATTCTACTGTTAGGTATAAATGAAAAAGATCATCAAAGGTGTTTTTGCAGTGCAGTGTGTTGAGCAGGTTTTTGTTCTTGCCCCACGCTTTAAAAAATGTTTTCATGTATTTCATGAATTACTAACGTTCAAGACCCAGTAATAGAAGCTAAATTGCTACCTGCAGCACTTTATGAGAGAGGATTGGCTCCATCTCAACTGTTAACTGATGGATTGTAAAAAGTGTATTTATCTCTGGTGAGATTATCAGATGGACATATCCAACTTGATTTTTTATGTCTGGTATAATTATCTGATGTTACAGTTTTTCCATGTTCTCTCTCCCTCTTTCTCTCTCTTTTCTTCTTTTTTTTTTTTTCTTTTTTCTTCTTTTTTTTTTTTTTTCCTTTTTATTTATTTATTTATTTTCAAATACTCTGTGCTCTAGCAAGCAGAGATGAGCTCCAATCAAGAAAAGTCAAACTGGACTATGATGAAGTTGGTACATGTCAGAAAGATGTCATAAATGTTTGGGATAAGAAGTTACTTAACTGCAGAGCCAAAATTCGATGTGATATGGAAGATATTCACGGTATTTTGAAAGAAGGTATTTACATAGGATGGCAAGTCTGAGGATCTTTTTTGTTGTTGCCTTTTTATACCAGAGGAAATCCACCAGCAGTACCCTGGATTTGGTAGCAGAAAATCATTTAAAAAACTGCCTTCTTTTTGCACGTATCTCCACATTTTATGGCTATCAAACTGAAAGTAGGTGGTGTTATGTCTGAAAGATGTGGAGCTTTGGGAGAGTCTTAGAGGAGGGCCACGAAGATAGGCTGAAGGAGCTGGGCTTCTTCAGCCTGGAAAAGAGAAGTTTGCAGGCCTTGTTGTGGTATTCCGTATTTAAAAGGAATTTATAAATAGGAGGGGAATCAACTTTTTATACAGTTAGATAGTGATAGGACAAGGGGGAATAGTTTTAAATTAAAGGAGGGGAGATTTAGATTAGACATCAGGAGGAAGTTTTGTACTGAGAGAGTGGTGATCTGCTGGAACAGGGAAGTTGTGGGTGCCCCATTCCTGGAAGTGTTTAAGGCCAGGTTGGATGGGGCCGTGGGCAATCTGATCTAGTACTTGATCTAGCAGCTGGCAACCCTGCCTGTGGCTGGGAGATTGGAATTTGATAATCCTTGAGGTTCCTTCCAACCCAAGCCATTCTGTGATTCTAGGATATGTAGTCATAGTCCTAAAAGTAGCTCTTTATCTTGTTCTGGATGGAGTTGTCCTGCTGGAGGCTAACAGCCCGGAGGTGGCAAACTAAGTGATGTCTGTACCTCAGTTGCATAATGAAATTGCTTTGAAATGTAACTATGAACATTAACTTCGTAGTTAATGTTTAGTTAGTGGGACTGAGCTGAGAGAATGCAGTATGTAGTGAAGAACTTCTGAAGGTGTAAGGGATCCTCTGAGCTGGTTAAGCCAAGACTTCATAAAGCAAATTTTTGCATGTTACAGCACAAACGTCATGCCCTGGCTTAAGCCTCTTGTGTTCTGACCTATCTGCAGGTGTACCAAAAAGTCGTCGAGGAGAAATTTGGCAATTTTTGGCTGTGCAACATCGAGTCAGACACAGACTGCCAAACAAGCAGCAGCCTCCTGATGTCTCTTACAAAGAACTTCTGAAACAACTGACAGCTCAGCAGCATGCCATCCTTGTAGATCTAGGTATGTCTGTTGGTGTCTGGGAGATTTTTCTGATATTTTCCATGTGTGTGAGAATAAATACACCAGTTTTAATGAAAGCTGTTGCTGGAGATGGATGCTGCTGTATGAACACAGTTTTCTGTACTGTGAGAATACGTGTCACTTAGTGTCCATGTAGCAGGTCATTTCTTAGATTACGTTATCTACACTGTTCTACGTCTGAAAAGAGGAATTGAGCATTCATTTCTGCAAGTTGTTTGTAGGAAAAGAGAATATGAAATAAGTTCAGTGGATACAATCTGAAGCCTGTGGTAAAATATGGATTGCTTTTACTCAAATCAACCTGCATATGTAAGTGAAAGGAAGAGGGCTGTGGAAAGAGATGAAGGCTGTTATCTAATGGATCTGGCTTGTTTGTTGTTGTTTTTCGGTTTTGTTTTTTAGAGGAATTGCATATGAACTATTCCTCTCTCTTTACCTCAGGACGGACATTCCCTACACATCCTTACTTTTCTACCCAGCTGGGAGCAGGACAGCTATCGCTCTTTAATCTCCTGAAAGCATACTCTTTGCTGGACAAGGAAGTGGGTTACTGTCAAGGTATAAGCTTTGTAGCTGGAGTGCTGCTTCTGCATATGAGCGAGGAACAGGCTTTTGAAATGCTGAAGTTCCTCATGTATGACCTTGGCTTTCGTAAACAGTACAGGCCAGACATGATGTCACTACAGGTAAGTCAGACCCTCTCCTAAAGCAAACAGAGTTTTAAATGAGTTCTGAGCTCTCTGAGGTTGCTCATGTTCTCCAGGGGCTTATGAAACTTCTTAACTCTGTTTTGGACATAATTAGGTGCATGAAAATGTTACCGTTAAACCCATTTGTGCCTCTAAATTTGCAAACAAAAAAGTCTGGAACTTGCAGTCTTTTCTTGCCATATGTTCCCATGCTCTCCTGTTTGGAAAGTCTGCTTTTCTCTGTTTGCATATGTACAGACAGAGTTTAAAGATAAATTTGATTTTGTTTTTCTTGAATTCATAAAGACTTGAGTTACAAAATTTCTAAGTCAAGTCAATAGTGACACCCAGTGGCCAGTCTGTGTACTCCGTAGGTCATTCTCATGTGGCATCATACTGCTCCTTTTTTCCCATTGTCGTCTTCCCGCTGCAAATCCCAACTCAGAATAAAAACAGACAAATAATGAATTGTGTAGCTTAGTAATGAAACAAGGTGACTTTCCAATATTAATCTTTACTAACTATCTACAGATACTCAAGTCTGCTTAGGAAAGAAACAGGGAATCTTTCATAAACTGTTTTTTCCTTAAGGAGATGCCCTGTTAATGTTTTTATGTTATGCTGCAGTAGTAGACTTCAAGATGCTTCAAGAGTGACCAGATGTTTAGGATTTCACTTTTTGATTTGTGTAAGTTTGAAACTTTCTTCATCAGAAACTTATAGGAAGAAAGTTTTCTAATTTTGAGAATGTAGCCCTGCTTGCCTTTCAGATGATTTGACATCTCTTCCCACACCATTTGCTCTTAGGTTGTTAGAAGTACAAGTTTAGTCTGCTGAAAACAAACTAAACTATTGAAGATGACTTAAAGAATCTCACTAAAAACTTGTCCTTTGTTCTGTTTTTTAGTATGATTAGAACACTTGCAAATTCTTTTGCAATTACAGTACCAGAATGCATGAAAGCTTACATGCAACATGAAGAAAAATGTTGAATGTTTCTTTAGGATAAAACTTCTTACTTGACTTGTCTTCTTAATATTCAGGGAAAAGCAGTGATCTAGATTGTTATTTCATAACAGTCCCACTCTATAACTGGTTTACTGCCTCTGTGATATTACTTAAAAAATCCCACATGAAAGTGTTTTGTATTGGCACTATTCAGACTGTGTTTAATTAGCATCCTTACCATTTAAAGCAAGGATTCAAATGCATGCACAAATATAGCAAACTTGCTAGAATGAGAAGCAATCTATCTGTGGACACTGACTGATAGTTTCAAGTGCAGTCAGTTTGTGATAGAGAATAGTCATCATGGCTATAAGTAGGAAAGCAGCTAGATCCACTAAGTCATTTTCTCCTCAAGGAATAGTGTCACGTTAAGCACAAGACACTGGTAACAGCAGAATTGCACCTAACAAGTAATAAATATCTTTCTGCTTCTTATTTTCTGCTTTTTATGAGTAACTTGCTCTGGAATCTAAAATCAGTACAAAATCAAAATCACAAGGAAATAGTTTGCCACAGAGTGCTATTTTTAGCATGGAATAGCAACTTTTAACAACTTTGCTTTGTACCCTTTGAGAGGTTATATAGCAGCACTTTCTTGCATCATATCTTAAATTTCTCTGGACTGGTGGTGACATGAGGGAGGTGTGCTGGGAAATACTTACCTGGTACATCTCTATGGACTCATCTAATGTATTGTGTGGGTACAGAACTGTCCAAAGCGATGTCTGTAGAGAAGGATTCTTAAGTGCAGCAAAAATACGGCCAAGCTTCAAAGGATGAAAGCTGAAATGGGTAATTTCAGCCAGAAGTAGTTTGATTCTGTAACTAAGAGTTTTGATGTGTTGATGGTTTTACGTTACTTTTACTTTAATTGATCCAAGATGGCAATTCTGGTGTGTTGATCCAATTAGATCAGTATGTTCTCTTCTTATCTGAAGTCTATGAATCTGAAGTGAAATTAAACTTCTTTAATGATGAGGTTCAAACTTTCATTGTTACTTATGACTATGTTGCTTTTAATTCATTAGGACTGAGTTGTTTAGATATGGGTAGATATCAGCTGAGGCCCTAAGCAGCAATTAAGCTTCATTTTACAGTGCCATCTATATTGGAGTTAATATCTCTTGAGTGAAATATGAAAGGTAAAGCTGAATTAGTCTTTTTCCACTTCCCTTTCCCCTGCTCCCCTGATGCGCTCCAGATTCAGATGTATCAGCTGTCAAGGCTTCTTCACGATTACCACAGAGACCTCTATAATCATCTTGAAGAAAATGAAATCAGCCCTAGTCTTTATGCTGCACCGTGGTTTCTTACGCTGTTTGCATCTCAGTTTCCATTGGGATTTGTAGCCAGAGTATTTGGTAAGAATGATTATTCTCTTGCAATCATAAATAGAATGACATTGTCCATTGTGTTTTGAAACTCAAAGGGAATAGTTTTCTATATACTAGTGATGTTTGGGGTGACTGTTGTGGGTGTCAAGTAGCAATACTCCTCATACTGAGATGTCAGCTCCATTTAGAAGAGGAAAATCAAATGTATTCTTTGAAACATCAGACATGAGCAATTAATTATATCTTCTGTTATTAGTCAGGATTTCAGATCTGAAATGTAAGCAGAAGAAAGTTTGTGGTGAATGCATTTTGTGCATCAAGTGTTTAGTCAAATCTATAGAAAAGTTTATCTCGTGAAACTTGCAGATTGAACTTCAGCATGGTGAAGAAGAAAAAGAATGTATTGGTTTTCAAGGAAGTATATCTGAAAATCTTCTGATAAGTAAAAATTCAAGTTAATGTAGAGTTAAAGGATGCTTTAAGTATTCATGTATATTGAATTGTCTTAGTATGCCTCCTATAGTTTTCCACAATACTCTTCAGATAATGTTACAGAAGTTTAAATATTGGTTATGCCTTGTAATTTTCACTGTCAGCATAAGTACTTGATTTTATATTCTTTTAATGTTGGTAAGAACTGCCAGCTTAATCAAATCCCTACTAATACAGCATTTTATTTTGTTTTGTTTTGTTCCATGTGTAAAACTCAGTGTGTGCAAATGTGCAACAAATATATACTTCCTCTTAAAACAGACACCTTTCCATTTGATTTTCATTTTTCTATTTTCTTAAGGAATGTGTATCTGTCTCATGTTTTATTATTAGTAGTTTTTTTCTCTTTTTTTTTTTTACTTGCTTTGCAAGGATTTTCTTTTTCTACTTACTTTGTTTTGATATGTTAATTTCTGTATTCCAGAGTTGTGGGTTTTTTTCATTTTTGCAGCAAATGTTTTCTGACTACACTTTGGGTGAACAACTGATTTCTCTGTTTTTCAGTAGTATTTGTGTTACTGATTCATGTCCTTTCCAGTAGGATTATCAAATTCCTGGATGCTCAAGCATTTTTGTGTGTTTTCTTTTTGATTCTATTTTTCAAGACAAAAGCGTGGTGATTTTTGATTGTTGTGTTGGTTTTTTTTACCCCAGTTTCAGCGGGCATCTGATTTGGAAAGCTAATTTTTTAGGTCAGAGTTTATTACTCTGTCAAATGAGCTGAGCAAGGCACGTTTTTATTTCATAATTGAGAAGCCAACATGCTGTTTTACTTCCTAGTGCTTTGGATTCCTGCCTCTTCAGTGTTTCTTACATGCAGTTGTCGCATACTGATAACAGATGGCTGATGTCTACCAATTAGAAATTATATGCTTACAGAATGTACTTGTACTGGTTAAATGTGTGTATCCTAGACTTGAGAAAGTTTTGGAAACTGTGTCTGAATAGTATGACTGCCTCAGTGGTGTCCTGATGCTACCCCATGGTGTCAGACTAGGATCAGGGATGGCCTCACTGTATGACTGTTGGAGGCTGGGATGTTCAGCATTATAGCCCTTCTCTTGGCAGTGTGATGAAGCCCAAGAGCACAGGAGGCTTATCTGAACTGCTCATGTGTTGTGTTCATCACAGTAGCCTCTGTTCTGCTGCTGATAGTGAGCTTTTAGTTAGCAGTCAGATTTCTAATTTCTGTGCAGCCTGTCTCAACTGACTTGTGCAGGGCCTGGATGTTCCCCTCACACCCATGCAATTATTATATAATTACCTCAAAATAAAGGTTTGAAGCATAAATTATAGCTAATGTGATAGCTATGATGGATTTTGAGAAAGGTATGGTTGGTAGTGGAAATCTCATGATCGTTTTTAAGGGCTATTAAGGTCCACTGGGGAGACCTGACAGCGGCCTGGCAGTGTTCTAAAGGGGGGGTGGCTATAAGAAAGAAGAGGACAGACTCTATAGAAGGGTGTCTGTTGAGATAGAACAAGGGGAAATGGTTTTAAACTAGAACAGGGGAGATTTAGACTAGTTATAAGGAAAAAGTTTTTTTTATAATAAGGGTGGTGAGGCAGTGGAACAGGTTGCCCAGAGAGGTTGTGATTGCACCATCCCTGGAGGTATTCAAGGTCAGGCTGGACAGGGACCTGATCAACCTGATGTAGCTGTATGTGTCCCTATTCATTGCAGGAGAGTAGAACTAGATGACCTTTAAGGGTCCCTTCCGACTCAGAACAATTCTGTGACTAGCTTCTGTATGTAGAAAACAGCAAAAACATCAATATGCTGTGATGTGATCCACTTCCCAGTTGTTTTTCAGTCACAGGTGCATTTAAAATCAATTAGCAGTTGTTTAACAGTCTGTAGCTGAGTAGGTAGAAATGAAACGTTTATTGCAGACAACTATTGTAGACATAGAAAGCATGTCATTTGCAAGATGATAGGAAATGCTTTTATCTGTTTTAGCCTCATGCTGAAGTAAGACAGGTTGCACTTCTGAACTGAATAAATCTGCAGTATGTTTGCTTTAAAATAAAATAATAAAACAAACAAAAAAAATCACCCATTTTCAAGGTATTTCAATTATTTTCTTTTTTAGACATTATTTTTCTTCAAGGAACAGAAGTCATATTTAAAGTAGCACTGAGTCTACTTAGCAGTCAAGAGACAGCTATAATGGGATGTGAGAGTTTTGAGAATATTGTTGATTTTCTTAAAACCACTATTCCAGATATGACTCAACCTCAAATGGAAAAGATTATTACCCAGGTAAGGTTGTTTTTCTCTCTACTTCTGTTTCAGTTTAGTTTACTGTTAGAAGTCTGTGCCTAAGGAGGGCCTACAGAGTATGTAGAAGTTTTCTCAGGATGTCCCTTTTGGTGTGAAATGCAATGGATTCATTTTCCCAGTAACTTGTGTAGAAATAGGTCATCAGGAAGCACTTCTTCATTGTGTGAGTGATGGAGCGCTGGCCCAGACTGCCCAGAGAGGCTGTGGAATCTCCTTGGAGATCTTTGAAAGCTGCCTAGATGTGGACCTGGGCACCCTCTCCAAGTGGCCCTGATGAAGCCAGGTTTGGGCCAGATGGCCACAAGAGGTACCTTCTGACCTCAGCCCTTCTGTGATTGTGTGATTGAATTTTCAGCGGGTTTTGAACTCCCATTTTAGAAAGACTTCAGTTACTACGTTACTGTTAGTACTAAAGATACAAAAGAGGATTATCTTTTCCTGTCCTAGCTGTTGGGAAAACATGACTTTGCCTATACATTTCATCTTCAGAAGGGTAAAAGCAGTGTCACTACAATTTGGTGGCAAAAGTTGCAAATGAAAGGTAAACAAAGAATTACTGGTATTGATGTAGGAAAGTGCTTACAGTTTGTTGTGAAGTACTGACAGTGCTTGGGTTCTTCATCTCTCCACATCCTCTTTCTCTGCAATGAAGATGCAAATTGAACATGAATCTCAGTCTAGTATCTGAGCTGAGAATGGGTGAGCAGTTTTCCCTCTTCGTGTGGCAACTAGAGATAACAGAAGAGCTCTAGAAAACGATCTCTTCATGCAGGAGTTCAGTTAATACTGGTGCATTCCTGTTGCTCAGTTAACATTAGAATGATTCAGGTGCTGTCAGTTAAGTCACTTGTTGATGTCATTTAAATCTTCAGTTCCTCTTTGTGTTGACTGTGATAGCAGTGCTGAACCTCTGTCAGGCACTTCAGTGTTTACGTTTACACCTCAGTAATTCTGGCAGTGGCAGAGATGATAGTTCAGTGTTTTTGATACTGTGGAAAAAAAATCTGTCCTGCAGTCTGTGTGCATTGCAGAGCAACCTTGCTATGATGAGAATGGTAGAAGTGGTTTTGTGCAGAGCCATATCTGATCAAGTAAATAGTTTATGTTGCCTCAGTGAAAATGGGTATATTTATATGGGTCAACATAGCTCTGAGATGAAGGTCACTTGCCTGCCTGTGGTGTGGTCCCATGCTGGTCAGCCTTCTGGATCTGCATGCATGTGCCCACTGCTTGCATCATATCACTCCTACCTGGGCTGCTGCAGGTGGAGTCATTTGGCTATCTTAACACTGTCATTCTCAGGACCTTTGTTACTGCAGAGAATGAAAGAAAAATGCAGGATATTGAAAGATATGCAGGACTACAATACACTGATAAAGAGTTGACTGGGTAGTCAGCAGAGAAAAATGGCATTTACCTAGAATGAACGCTGTGAAGTTCTGTCTCATTTTAAATAACCTGAAGAATAGTGAATGTGGAGCAAAACATGTTGGGGGATCCATGTGTCTTTTATTTGTGAAATGTTTGTGAATTCTGTAATAAGGAACAGCATTGATGTCACAGTAGTCACCCTTCCTAGTATAAAGTATCTGATAACTTTCAGAAATTGAGATGTTGTGACCAGGTATACGAACAGTAAGAGGTCATATGACCCTGATGGTTGTCTTGGATCATCCTTTTGATTTTAATTAAAAAAATTATATAAAAGTTTGTCTTCAACTTAGCACTTCTGCACAAAAGATCATAAGATTTGACAGCAAGATGCTTTAAAAATAGTTTATTTTTGAAAGGTACAGGAAAAAAATAAGAATAATCAAACAAAGTTTTCTCTTAGACATACTTTCAAATAGAATAAACATGCTGTCTCTCCGACGTAGTTAAAAATACTTCTATCTCATGGCAGGTATTTGAGATGGATATTTCAAAACAGCTGCATGCCTATGAAGTAGAGTACCATGTTCTGCAGGATGAACTGCAGGAAAATGTGAATCTCTGTGATGATGGTGAACCCCTGGAAAAGCTGGAGAGGGCAAACAACCACCTGAAAAGGCAAAACATGGATTTGTTGGAGAAGCTACAGGTAAATGAGTAAAGATCACAAACTTGTGGAGAAGTCATTCCTATGGCTCAGCTGGTAGTAAAGTATCTTTTTTTTAACTGTACGAGAAATGCTCTAATTATAAGACCTTATGCAGCTAAGCATTACAATGATTTGCTTCTCAATTACAAGGATTTGCTTCTGTTAGGCATTTTTAACTTGCTTGTTGTTCCTTATATTCTTCCTTCTTGTTTTAGATTCCTTTTTTCTCAGAATATTTCTGCAGTTCACATAAAAGTTGTTGCTTTTCAGCAAGACGCATAAAACAAAACAGTTCTGTCCCTTCATCATCTTGCTTCTCTACTGAGGAGTTTTAAGAAATAATCCAAAGTTGAGTAGGCTTACTCTCCAGATCTTTGTAGGCAGTAGCTGTAGCTTTCTGTTTCTGTCTGATGAAGCTCCTAGTTGTATTCTTGATTTGGAAGGTGGCCTCTTGTAGCAGATGAATAAAGCTGTGTGCCCACGAAATCTTGCCTGATTGAATCAAAGTCATGCTTTACAAAGACTTCTTTTCCTCCTTCACTTTTCAGCCTTTCTCCAATAGCCTGACAAAGACTTGTTTCAGGTTTTCTTATACGCGTTGTCTTGCATTTTCTTGAAAGAATAGTTTTTTTGCATCACCTGGCCATCTGTTGGTGTTAAGTGTTACTTGAACAAGCATAGTGAAAATCTCAGAGAGCACCTTCATCTCAGGAAACCTGAAAATAGAAACAGGAAAAAAAAAGTGGAGATCAGGTCATTGTTATTTTTCTGTTTAAAGGGCTGAGATTGCTGTGCAGTGTTCTTCTGGTGTTGTTGAAAATAAGGACTACTTTTTCATTATTGTTGTTTTTAATATATTATTGTTATTTTTTGACTACTGCCTGACCTTTTATCTCTGTTCTAAAAATGCACCAAGGGCATAGAATAATTATGAGTTAATAATTTGAAAGGCTCTTTGTAAGTTCTTCTATTCTTACAGACTGCTGTGTCATGATGTGTCTTCACACATTCCTTACACTCTTTGTCTTTTTGTTTGTACTGCTTCTTCATTATTGTTCTTTGTTTTGGCCCTCACCTGGGAATAGTCAGAATTTCCTCACTTCTTATGGAGAGGCATTTGCATCTGCTGAGGTGCAGGGTTTCTGATTTCTGTTCAGTGTCCTATTCCCAGGAGAAACTGTAGGTCTTTTTTTGGAGGGGAGAGAACACTGTCTACCTTTCAAGTGAACCATTTTAAGGTTCCGTTCCTCTCTCATCTCTCCACCCTGCTAATTTTATTTTATAGCGTTCTCATTGCTCCCACACTGTCAGTAGGCACTTTTCCAGTGCTACTAATGCTCCCAATTTCCTTTTTTCTCCTGTAACTTCAGTACTTTGTTACAACCAAGTGTTGCTTACTTGCTGCAGCTTGTGTGTCTCCTTCCTTGTGTAAAGCTTTCAGAAGTCCTTCAGATTAATCTGACATCTCTAGGAGATTCAATGCATATGATATACAGTAAAAGTCCCTTGTATCATCTGCCTACATGGGTGTCTTTTAGAAACATCTATGTAGCTATGTGATGTTGTTACCAAACAGCATGCCCTAAGAAAAATAAATGTTATTCAGAACATTTTGATTTATTAAAAAGATAACATTATTGTTTGCAGGTTGCTCATGCTAAAATTCAGAGTCTGGAATCCAGCCTGGAGACTATTTTGACTCGAGAGAACAAAATGAAGACTACAATTCAATCCCTGGAACAGGAGAAGATAGCATATCAAAAGACTCTTGAGCAGATAATTAAGTATTTGCCTACAGAAGCATTGTCTGACTGTGAACTGCTCCTGAAAGAAGTAAACTACAATCCAAACAATAAAACAAAATAAGGAATAAGCCATAAACCAGGGTATTGTAGGGCAGCATTTCTTCAAATATTAAGGGAATGAAAAGATGAGTATGCTGCTTTCAAAGGACTTAGCAATAGGCAATGTTATTATCCAAAACTAGTGCTGGGACACTTATAGCTACAGATGGGCCTTCAAATCTCAGTATGCAAATTCAAGCTATTAATTTTTTTTTATGATTATGTAAATAAATCACAAGGGGGAAATAAAGGATTCTCACATGTAATTATGATGAGTAGATATATATTTAGAGTTGACCTAAAGGAAAAGATAAATTTGAGTATTCAAAGCCAAGATAATAGTGAACTACAATTTCACTCTGGATGTGCTTATCTTGTAGTGAAATGAAGATAGCGTGTCTTTATATATATAAATATATATATATATGTTGAATAATACTTGAAGAAGAAAAAAAAAGAATGTAATTTCCCTCCAAAGAGCAGCATGTTTCACATCTTCTATGGAAAATCTGTGTGAACTCATGCGTGCCTCTCTTTTAATTGTACTGACGTTTTGCTCATAGACCAGTAATACAGAATAAGTATCATGGCCTGGTTCATGCAGGAGGAGCTCTAGTACTATTTGCTGCTTGGGCTGTATCAGTCAGCAGTGTACTTCCACATGCATGTTGGACCTGAAAAAAAGCATCATCATCTCAAGCCTTTGTAACTCAGACTTAAGAAATAAGTATCTATACACAAAAGCAGTGATGCCTCCTTCCTAGCCTGCTTGTTTCCACCTGGGACTGGTCAGCAATGATGGGGGGATGGAAGGAAAGCTGTGGAGCAGTATTTATTCTGATGTTAATTCCACAGGATACTTATGTAGGCATGTAAAAGATTCTCATTTAACCAAAGAAATATTGCAAGAAGCCTTGTCTTAGCTTAATGGGAGCCAGAAAACTATTTTTAAATTTAATTTGAAAAGAAAATTGAGGCGATCACAGGAAGTAGAGCATTAAATGCACTGAGAGAGGACCGAGCAAGTTTCAAACATGACATACACCTTTCAATTTTCATATAGTGAATATGCATTTCAGAGGTGATTCTGAAGTACGGGTGTGACTTAATAATGCTTTTCAGGTTTTTCATGTTTTAATCCTGCTTTGTGGTCTCCTTTGAAAAACAACAAAAAAAAATCACAGATTTGTCTGTTCTGAGCAGAATGCGAGGTAAGCTCTGGTCATTTCAAGGAAGAAGATATCTTTATAACAGTTTAAAAAGATGTCTTTAGATTTGAAAACGTTTTGGAGTGGAACTTCGGAAAAATCTTAGATAAATTTGTATAGACACGTATTTTGGAGTGCATGTCTGAACTGTTGATGGGGTGTTATTGTGGCTCACATTATCTCTTACCATTTATACTGTATTTCAGGAAACATTTTTAAACAAAAACAGTGAAGCAAAGTGCCAAATCCAGCAGTGTCTTTAAGCATAAGATTGTCCAATTTAGAAAGTGAGTACTTAAAAAGTATTACAATTCCGTGTAATCTTTAACATGATTAAAAGGGAGGAGCAACAGTGCTGATTTGCTGCACGCTGCTGCGGAACTAAAGGGTTTGGGGTCTCTCAGTTTTTATTTTATTTTATTTTATTTTTTACTTCCATGATGTTTTACTTGATTAAAAATATTGATTTACTTAACAGTCTTTCTTTTCACAGCTGGGGTGTGAGGTCTTAACACTGTGTATAAATTTATGTGGAATCTGTCTAAGTATTTACACACTTTGTGTGTTGTATTGTACCAGGTGGGGAAATGCCAAGTGGAAAGGCAGTTCTTTTGCTGTTTTGTTCAAAGTAAGTTTTAGCTGGTGTACATAAAGAAAACCAATCCCAGGAACTGCAGTAGTGTGTATTAGAAAGAATCAAGGTTATTCAGATGCATCTTTTTTTAAGATGGGCTGGATACGCTTTATCCTCTGTTTTACTTATCAAATTTTTCATGTGATGCCTGGAGAAATTCCAATAAATGTCATTGCTGCATTTCCCACAGCCTTGGCAATTCTATTTTCTGTTAGACATCAGGTACCAATCTTATTGTCAGTAGTGCCGCTTACGTGAAAGATGAAAAGAAGCTGTTTAGTTTCTGGTTGTGACAAAACAGGATTTATAGAGGGATGTGGGGAGTATGTAAATTCTTCCTGGGAAAATATTTTCATAGTTCTTAATGGATTGCAAGGTATTTTTCTTCTGTAGAATGTTTAGTGTGTAAATATGTTGAGAATAGTGATTTGATGAACTCTGTACTGTACATCTGACGTGGGAGGAGGAATGAACCATAGCAACAAGTAGGAATAAACTACAGAATTGAAAATGCAATGAGGTAAGTGTCTCATGACATTAAGGCATCTGTTAATATCCTTTGTGTTCTGGACACAAACGTGGCTTGTAACAGAATATCTCTGGGGTGTCTAGCTTGAAACCTACCCTCTTGCAGATACTCTCCAGACTTCCTTCAGATGAAGAGCTAAAAAAAATCATTTAATAAACTGTGAATAAGGTGTGTGTTTCTCTCCATCTATTCTTTTATCCCTTTCTATCTTATAGGTGGTTTTACAGGGGCTATTTCTTTTCTGGTTGCAGCTGTGTTACTGTAGAGAGGGAAATCTAATGTGCAGTAGGCCAGAGAGAGGCAGAACAGCAAGCATATATATGCTTGGAAGAAGGGGTGGTTAATAGGTTTGGTCCAGTTGTTCCTTTTTTTTTTTTTTCTTCCCCTTTATCTTTTTCTTTCCGTTGTGAGAAAAAAAGTTTTTCAAAGCTGTTGTTCTGCCTCAGCTAAACACAATAGAACTCTCTGGAGCTAGAAAACTGCCTTGTAAATGAGGAACACGACTTGCTAGGAATGCAGTTGAAATAGGTCAGTCTGGTAAGATGGGCTAACATAGGGAACTCTCTGGTATTCACATCTTTTATGAATGGAAAATTTGGCCAGAAAGTTATTCTTATCCCCCCCCCTCCTAAGAGGCCCCATACTTATGTAAGGTGCCTTGAAGTTGTATTTTGTTCACTTTTCTGGAAAAGATGATCAGATGTTACTGAAAAATTATTCTAATAAATGGCATGTTCCAGTTTAAGCCTGGCTTGAAAGCACAGTCTGATATGTTCAGCTAATCTGAAGTGGGATGATTATCTCTTATTCATCATGACACTGCTTTGCCTAATAACATTACTGCAAGAAAGCAGAGCAATTTGCAATTAGAGCATTTATAACAGTTTATTCTAAGAATTTAATATTGTTAGTGTGGTCCAGAGTGTCTGAATTTAGACACTCAATTTAAACATAAAGGTACAGAGGTATTAGTGTGAATAGCTTTTGTGCTTTGAGGTGACTTAGCTAAGGCACAAGTAATAGTGAATATCTGCTCAATCTGCATAGTTGTCATAGGTGGTTATTGGCAGATGTGCTAGAGCTGTTAAAATGTGAAGCATTTTATCAGGCTGCATTATCACTTTGTAGGTTCATCATTGATTCTGTACTTCCATAGTTCAGCTTTTACAGTCACTGTTAGCTCTTCAGTGTATTTGATATGTTTTGCCTTTTTCAGTCGTTTTAGAGACTGTAAAAGAACAAAATTTATCTTCATTTTCCAAAAAATGAAGTTAAGTGGGCTGCTTGAAATAATGGCAGTCCTGGAGAACACAGATAGTCAGGGGCACAACATGAAGGATTCAGTTTAGCCGGAACCTGAAAGTAGCTTTTTCAAAACTGTGTGACTTTACTAAGCATCCAGGAAAGGAGCAGAGGCTCTGTGTGGCTCTGGGAGAGCTGGACATTGCTGCACTGCATTTGGGAACTCTGTGCTACAGGTGAGGACATGTCCACTCCTGTGAATTGGGAGTATCATATAGAATCACAGAATGGCCTGGGTTGAAAAGGACCACAATGATCATGTAGTTTCAACCCCCCTGCTATGTCCAGAGTCACCAACCACCAGACCAGGCTGCCCAGAGCCACATCCAGCCTGGCCTTGAATGCCTCCAGCGATGGGGCATCCACAACCTCCTTGGGCAAGCTGTACCAGTGTGTCACCACCTCCTGCATGAAAAACTTCCTCCTAATATTTAACCTAAATCTCCCCTGTCTCAGTTTAAAACCATTCCCCCTTGTCCTACCACATGCAGGCTGTGTGCTCCTGAAAGGCATCTTCCAGTTGGGTTTTACATACTGAAACAGCACAGATGCAAGCCAGATCAGAGTAAATGGGGACATTGGAGCCCAATACTAACTAAAATCCTGTCGTCACATGCCTCCTGTGTGACCATGTATTGATACTGTGCTCCCAGATGTTGTCCCAGCACTCAGTCAAGTGTGGTTTTTCAGTGTGGCAAAACACATTTGTCATAATCTTTCAGTGATCAGTCTGCTACCAATGAGTGCTTCAGGAGAAATCTGAGCTATTAAATTTGTACTTGAGCATTGTCCACAAGATGTCACTGTTGCTTCTGTATGCACATCTCTACATGTGTGTTTCATGGTAGCACTACTCTGCCACGCAACATATGCAAGGAACACACCATGGCTCTGGATTGAGAGAAGTAAATGATTTGCCTGTCTTATGGTGCTCTGTTTGCACAATATTTGTAACAAAATGAGATGCTCCTGCTTGAACAATTTATTGTAATGAGGGCTTGCTGAATGACAGATACAGCCTTCTCAGAAATGGGTGCCCTCAGTTGTGATGTTTAGCCCCTTTTGTTGTGCAAGGGAATTGTGGAACCACTCTTACACCCTACAGTGGGCACACTGTGCCTCAGCAATCTGATCCTGGGTGTCTCCTTTCAACTGTTCTGGCTGAGCAGGATTTATTTTTGTCTCTTGAAACCAGCCCAGAGCTGATCTACCTACAGTGTGATTCTGTATTGCTTAGGAAAAAAAAGACTTCCTTGCAATAAGCTTCCCTAATTAATCTTATTGTGTTTTCAGTGATTGGAACATAAATGAAGGATTTTTTCCTACTATCTTTTCTCGGAGGTGCAGAGAAAACATTACTTTCTAATTCCATTTTACACTTTGAATTTTTCTCTCCAACAATATTGCTTTGAGATGTCGCACTGAAATGCAGAGGATGCATCCAGCCATCAAGACACAGCTATTCCCAGATATGTGTGGACAATGCATGTGCAGCACATTCACCTACCAAGCAGAGCCTAATGTTCAGCTGTATGCAGGTGATTATGGCATCAGCATTTCCCTGGGGACCCCTGGGCATAAACAAAGAGACCACATCTCTTCTACAGATGTGTTTGCATTTCTAAAAGTGCCAAATTATAGATGGGTCTAATGGGTTGAAGGTGCTTAAAGCAGGGCCAGTACACTTCACGTGCAATATACCATCATTTGAAAAGCTATCACGTTGTGGAAACATCATTCAAGTGCTAATTTAAATAATACCAACATCTAAAATGAAGGCATGCTCTGACATTTATAGGTTTAATGTCTATTTCTGCACTCTACCAAAATAGATGGGTTGTGGGTGGATCTATGATTATTGCTGTGCATTAGCAAGGCAGAAATTGCATAGGCAGCTGGTATTATGCCTGGGTAAATATAGATGGGGGAGAAGCTACAGAGTAATTTCTTGATGTCGCATATTTACTTAAGAAACCATTAGAAAGTATTTTATTCAGCAGTGGTTAAGGCTTTGGAGAGTAGGAGAAGGTCTTAAGACCTCAATGGCTACACGCATCTCCTTCCTGTACATCCTGCAACCCTGCTGGCAGTAACTTCGTGCTGCCCTTTGGCCACTGAGCAGTCACAGTTGGTGCTGGATGCGCTGCCAACTTGTGATCTCAACTGAAATTTGCGATACTCGTGTCTTCTGCCATTGCAGTAATCTGGAAAACCTGAGAAAGCATCATGGGCTCAAACAAGTATTCACTGCTGACTCTCAGTACTGCTGTTGTGGAAGGAGCAAAGGTACCAGTCTTTTTGCAAGAACATAAATCCTTCCAAATAGAACAGTAAAGGAAAGAGAGGTATGCTGCACCATTGAACTGCTCACAGTGACTTTACTGCTTTTATAATAATATGTGATTGTGTGTAATAAATCAACAAGGTAGTACTTCTAACAGTTTTCTAATAAAGACCAATAAGTACAGTTCTTGACTTGAAAGAATAATAAAAAATCTTTTTAGCTTTTTTTGTTTAAAAAATTAGATAAGGTGGCTTGCACGCCTACCAGGCCTTTCATACAAAGATTAAAGCATACTTGTATGAAGCTTGTCAATACCCTTGTGGAGGGAGAAAAATCACTTTTGTGTTTGAAAGAGAAGTGGGGCAGTTGCAGAAGAACAGCCCCTGGTTTGTGCTAACCCCACTCTCTTCTTTCTTCTCCCTTAGAATTTATCTAGTCCACAAATATTTTTGGTTCCCTTTTTTCTGTGCAAGACAGACAACAAACTTATCCTTATGGGAAAGACTTGGGTTATTTGGTTTTATCAATGGGTGAGGGAGAGACTGATAGAGGAGCTAAATCTGAAAACTGTTCCTAGTCACACAAGAACAAGAAAGCCAAGAATGTCACAGGAGCCTGTGTTCTCCAGGGGATGTCATGCTTGACCAGCTTTATAAGCTTCTATGATGAAATGACAGGCTTTGTAATGGGAAGGAGTTGTGGATTTTTCCCACCTTGACTTTAGTAATACCTTCAGTGCTCTCTCCCCTAAGAAGCTCATAAGCTGATGCAGTATGGGCAAGATGAGCAGACAGTGAGGTGGATTGAAAACTAGTCTACCAGATGAGCCTGTAGGATGGTGATCAATGGATAAAGTCAAATTGGAGGCCAATAACGAATACCTTCATTAATGATCTGGGTGGTGGGGCAGAGGATATGCTAGAGAGTCAATCTACTGTCTAAAGGGATCTCAACAGACAAGATGGAGGCTGACAGGAACCTCATGATGTTCAATGAGAATTGCTAGGACCTCCACCAGGAGAAACCTCAGATACCAGCACGTGCTGTACGTCATTCAGCTGGGAATCAGCTTGACAGAAAAGATCTTGGTGGTCCTGGTGGGCGCAAAGTTGAACACGAGTTAGCCATGTGTCCTTGTTGCTAAGAAAGCTGAGAAAATTGGGACCGTTTAGCTTAGAAAAGAGAAAGCTCTGAGGGGACCTTATCAATGTGTATAAATACATAAAGACAAGATGCAAAGAAGACAAAGTCAGGTTCTTTTCAGTGAACCAATGTCAGGACGAGGCGATGGGCACAAACTGGAACACAGGAGGTTCCCTCTGAACATCATGAAGCATTTCTGTCCTTTATGGGAGATAGCGTACTGGCAGAGGTTGCCCAGAGAGGCTGTGAAATTTCCTCCTTGCAGATCTTCAAAAGCTGCCTGGGCTTGCATGCTCTGCTCCAGGTAGTTCTGATGGAGCCGGGGGGTTGGACCAGATGGCCTCCAGAAGTCCCTGCAAACCTCATCCCTTTTTGTGGTTCTGTGAAACATGATGGTGTGATGGAGAGTAGCCCAGCTCTGATGTTTGGTACTAACTATTTCTACAGCCTGATTTCAACTGCACATCAGCACTGATTTTCTCCTCAAAGTAAAATACAAGACCTAATATTAAAGTTGGGTGAGGGGGGTCCTTTTCCCCCTACTTCCTCATTTACTTTTTTTCTACTGAACATTTTCCTTTTTTTAATTTTTTTCTTCTTGATCATCAGTTCCCCTCCACCACCTTTTTTTTTACTCAGTGGTTTGTTCCCAAGTGTCCCTGCTTTATCCGTATTGCTTAGTGTTTTCTTTTTTCCAAATGCTTTGCCTCTCTGCCAACTCCTGCTCTCCTCAACGTTTGTTCTTAAAGCTCTCTTATTTTGCTGCCTCTGCGGGAAGATGGGATCCTGCTGTGTATCTTGCTTTCCTTTCAGGCCAACTGGTTCCCACACGTGCAGTCTTTCTACTGCTGCTTGCATTCTTCACCAAGGGTGGGACAACTGACCATTTCCTTGGTTTGTATGTGGTGTGCTTCTCACTTTTGCTGGCTGAAGAAACAGCGTCAGAGCCCTGCGACTTCCTAAGATGCACTTGCATGGATCTTGTGAAAAGGCAGAGCCTTGTATGCCAGTTCCTTGGAGTAAGGACACGTGCTCCTGTGGAGGTTACACATAAGCAGTGCAAGAAGATACTTTATGTGCCTGACATGGCTAAGTCCTTGCTAAAGGTCCAGGGCCTCAGGTTGGATGGGGCCCTGGGCAATCTGATCTAGTACTTAATCTAGTGATTGGCAACCTTGCCTGTGGCAGTGGTGTTGGAGTATGATGATCCTTGAGGTCTCCAAGCCATTCTAATATTCTGTGATTTAGGTGGCTGTAAAACCCCTTGCATATAAAGTTGTTGTTTTTATCTGTCCTCAGTGTAAGCCAGCCCAACACAGTTAAAAAGAGCAGGAATAAACTTCTGCTTCGTTAGATAGGGCTGGGGAAGTGTAAAGTGGTTGTGTGTGGGAGAGCAGGAAGAAATGGAATTGTGACAGGAAATCATAAAGTATATGTGGCAGACATTTCTGTCTTTTAGTAGCTTATTTATGCCAAAGCACACGGTAACGTGCCAATTTTTGAAGATTTCTGGCTTCTTGACATTTCTCCTACTTTTTATAAAAAAAAGTGTGCCTCTTTTCTAGCACTGCCTGAAACGATCATGGCATCCAAGATAGAACCTACAAAAAGAGCCAAAGCACTGAAATGATGTGAATTTTCTAAGTGATGAACCTACATTTTGGAAACAATACTTTGTGTTTGTGGTATAACAAAGCCTAGAGAGATGCTGCAACACAAATCTGGTAAGACTACAAAAGATGTACAGCCTCCCAAGAGATTTACCATTAAATCAAGTGAGGTAGGAAGTAGGGTGAGAGTAAGTTGCTAAGAAGAGCAGAGTGGGTCCAAGATGATTAATATCAGCCACACAACCACATTGTGAGCACCTGCTGTCGGAAGTAGGGAGACTTGATTCAGTCTTCCTTAGGCTCACCAATGGCTTTGATAGAGACACCTCCAAAGAGGAAATCCAGTTCATCTCGTTTTGATATCCACCTCTTTCTGGCTGCAGTGTGTCCTAATATATTCACCAATTCCTCTCTTCTCTCTAGAAAAGGCATCCTAGAAAAAGCATGAGTAAAGAGAAAACATGCAACAGTGACAACCCACACAGTCTGTGTGGTTGTTATTATACTTGGAGATTCAAATAATGAGTGTGATTAGACCCTCAAAGGCTCTCAATTACTGACTCCATCTCCTATGGTATACTTTGAGTGAAATTATAATGAACACGCTATTAAACAAAACACGAACCCTCAGGCTATCTGGGATACAGCAGATTTTCTGCTTCTTGGCGTGTGCATAAGCCTCTCTCCCTTCTCTGAGGTGAACCTGGATCCTGCAGAACCTTCTGTCCTTTGCTTCTAGAGCCTCAGATTGGGCTCTCCAGCCCCCATGTTCAGCTGGGAGAGGTAGGAAAGGGGGAGGAGGGGAGAGTGATGCTCTCAGTGTCCATGCTGGTGCCTAAGTCACTGCTCTCATCCAGTCAAGTTGCTCATCTTTTCTCTTCCCTCTTTTCCCCTCATCCCATGGGACTTGGAATCTAAAGTACACCTCAGTGTAAACCCCTGAACACAGAAATGCACTGTAATCCATCCTGTGTGTGACAGGAAGATAAATAGCAGAGAAGCTGGGGATGTCGGGGTGGTGCAGAAGAAGGATGAGCTGCTGCAGATGCTTTGTGTAGATAGAGAGGGAGCTGGAGTTTGGGGCCTGGTTCGATACATCTGTCATGAAATCGATGTGCACTCTGCCACTGTATGTGATTATGTGCAGAATCATAGAATCACAAGGTTGGAAAGAACCTAGAAGATCATTTAGTCCGACCGTCCTCCCATCACTATTGCTACCACAAGCTACTAAACCATTTCTCACAGCACCACATCCAAACATCTCTTGAACATTGCCAGGGACAGCGATTCCACCACCTCCCTGGGCAGGCCATTCCAGTGCTTGACCACTCTCTGAGAGAAAAAGTTTCTCCTTACGTCTGATCTAAACCTCCTCTGGTACAGCTTGCGGCCATTTCCTCAGGTCCTGTTTGTTCCCTGGGAGAAGAGGCCAAATCCCTCCTCATCACAATGTCCCTTCAGGAAGTTGTAGAGTGCAATGAGGTCTCCTCTGAGCCTCCTCTTCTCCAGACTGAACAATCCCAGCTCCCTCAACTGCTCCTTATAAGACTTGTGCTCCAGACCCCTCACTGGTTTCGTTGCCCTTCTCTGGACACATTCCAGGGCCTCGATGTCTTTCTTGTAGTGAGGGATCCCAAACTGAACACAGTACTCAAGGTGCGGCCTCACCATGGTGAGTACAGGGGGATGATTACCTCCCTGCTCCTGCTGGCCACACTATTTCTAATGCAGGCCAGGATGTCATTGGCCCTCTTGGCCACCTGGGCACACTGTCCGCTCACGTTCAGCTGAGCGTCAACCAACACTGTCAGGTCCCTTTCCTCTTCACAGTCATCCAGCCACTCAGCCCCAAGCCTATAGTGCTGCATAGGATTATTGTGGCCAAAGTGCAGGAACTGGCACTTGGGTTTTTTGAACCTCATCCCATTCACTTCAGCCCAGCGATCCAGCTTATCTAGATCCCTCTGAAGGGCCTCCCTACCCTCGGGCAGATCAACACCACCTCCCAACTTGGTGTTGGGAGGTGGTGTTGATCTGTTGATCTGAAACTTACTGAGGGTACACCCAATCCCCTCATCTAGGTCATCAATCAAGATATTAAACAAGATGAGCCCCAGAACCTACCCCAGGGGAACACCACTCCTAACTGGTCACCACCTGGATTTAACTCCAATAACTACTACCCTCTAGCCAGTTCCTTTCCCAAAGAAGGGTATACCTGTCCAGGCCATGGGCAGCCAGTTTCCCCAAGAGAATACTGTGAGAGACCATGTCAAAGGCTTTGCTGAAGTCTAGGTAGACTACATCAACAGCCTTTCCTTCATCTACAAGTCTGGTCATCCAGTCATAGAAGAAGATTGGTCAAGCATGACCTGTCTTTCATGAACCCGTGCTGGCTGGGCCTGATCCCCTGGATGCCATGCACGTGCCGTGTGATCTCACCCAAGACAATTTGCTCCATAACTTTCCCTGGTACTGAGGTCAGGCTGACAGGCCTATAGTTCCCCGGATTCTCCTTACAGCCTTTCTTGTAGATGGGAGTCACATCAGCAAGCCTCCAGTCCTCTGGGACCTCTCCAGATAACCAGGAGTAGATGGCTGCAAGCAGCTCGGCAGTCACCTCCGCCAGCTCCCTCAGCACCTGAGGGTGAAGCCCATCCGGTCCCATGGTCCAGACTGAGGAGGAGCTCTCTAACTGTCTCCACCTGAATCACTGGGGGTGTATTCTGCGTAGATTCCTAGACTTCCAGATCAGGGTATAAAGTGCTCTTAGGACAGCAACCAGTTCCAGACACAGTGTGATGGCCAAATATGGGAAGGAGAAAGAAAGAGAAAGGATGGGTCATGAATTGCAAGAGGGGATGAGGACAGGGGTTGCATTGTGCATACAAAAAGAACTAGATGCCAGTTTTCTTTCGCGTGCTTGAGGTCCCTGTCATCATGAAGACCTGAGTCACTAGTCAGGTCCACAATCTCTCTTTCAGGCTCTGCCAGAAACTTTCTCATAAACTGAAAATGTTTCAAGGTGTAACTGTCCCCTTCCATTTCTATAGCACAGGAAGGAAGAAGAAGCACCTACAACCAAATCCTTTAGCACTGTGAATACAACTCTCTCCTTCCAGTATACCGAGTTCAGCATCATTTAAACTTTTGAAATCTGGGAAAGAAGAGATGAGCTTTTGAACCAAGACATGGTGTACTTAAAGTCCTCATCCATGCTTCTGAATAGTGAATGGGCTTGGCTTCTGAATAGTGAATGAAGAGCAGTTCTTTGTTTCAGAAGAAATCTAGACACCAAGGTAGGCAGTTAGAGCACATGGCTCTTTGGGGCCGGCTTTGTTGCAACCCTACAGATACAACAGCGTCTTCTTGGTTTCTTTTGTGCTTCTCCCTCTTTTTAAATGATAAATTATATGTTGCATCTGTGTGATACATAAAACTCAAGCAGAGAGAGCATATAGCATATTTCTGTAATTTTGCAGAAGCAATAAGACTTGGGTGCTAAGAGTGGCTTCCTTTGGGCATCTTTTTACAATAGGTGTTAATACTGTCCTTCCTTCCACATGAAAAGCCACACAGTCATGGCTATTATACCATGCAGGATTAACTTTAAGTTTAACACTGATTCTGCAAAGGTTTGTGGTGTTGAGCTTTCTGCAAAGTCTGCTACCTAAGTACTGAAGCATTCTTCTCATTTACATAATCTAATTGTTACAGGCGTTAACAATTACTCTCTCTTCCAAATCCTCTATCTGATCTCCACAAGGCAAATTTAGTCAGAGCAATTAAATAGGAGTCCATTAGATGTAGGCAGAAGGAATAAAAAAAGAAAAAAAAAGGCAAAAAGATTATCAGAGTTTCTCAGCAGTTTGTGACTCTTTAACCACAATACAGAGCTCGTTCTGATGCTGATTCTACTTCCTTCTTCAGTTTGTCCCCAATAGCTGTGGAAACAAAGAAATGTCAGCAAAAGCAAGTGTTTCACTTGCTCGCTTTCTGACAGCAGTCTGCTCTACAAGCTGTGTTATTTGCTCTCTGCTGTGCATGCTGGAAGGAAAATTACTGCAAAAAATTGCTTCATCCAGATGTGGAGTCCTCAGAACAGGAGAGCAGTTGGAGCGCATCCAGAGGAGGGCCAAAAAATGATCCAAGGGATGAAATACCTTCCTTGTGAGGACAGACAGAGTGAGCTGGGGCAGTTCAGCTGGGAAAAGAGAAGGCTCTGGGGATACCTGAGAGCAGCCTTTCAGTATGTAAAGGGGGACTGTAAGAAGGAAGGGGACAGACTCTTTAGAAGATCTGTGGTGACAGGACAAGGGGAGGTGGTTTCAAACTAGCATGGGAGATTGAGACTGAATACAAGGAGGATATAAGAAGATGTTTTTCATGATAAGGCTGGTGAGACACTGGAACAGGTTGCCTGGAGAGGAATTGGATGCACTGTCCCTGGAGACATTCAAAGTCAGACTGGACAGGTCTCTGACCATTGTGATCTAGCTGTAGGTGTCCCTGTTCATTGCAGGAGAGTTGGACTAGGTGTCCTTTAAGGGTCTTTTGCAATTCAAACAGTTCTATGATTTGGTGAAGGAGAAACAAGGCAGCTCAAAGAAGGCAAAGACCACTGCAAGTGTAGCAGGGTAAAGAGAAGCAGGATGCCAAGCTGAGATGGTGATGATTCGGCCAACTGAGAAATTACATAATCTTTAGAGAAATCAAGTGTTTCCTACTCTCGCTCCTTATATTTCTGCCTGGAAACCTCAAGTGAAGCATCACATTTGGGTGATGGTAGAGCAAACTGGAAGCAGAAAACTCCACAGAGCAGTGTGGACAGTGAAGGCAAAGGTGAGTCTTTGGGGGCTGAGGAGCAGTCTTGGCTTCCTCTGCTCTCTCACCAACCTCCTTGTAACCCCCAAGGAAGGATGAGAGAGGGCTGGGAAGTTAAGCTATGAGAGAGCAGTGGAACAACTTTTCTAGAAGAAAAAGTGTGAGGGGGTAAAAAGCAGAGTTGGAGAAATTTATGTGTGGCTTGCAGGGGAGGTATCAAACAGAACAACATCAGTGCTTCCTAGATGAAGCCTCTGCAGTGCTCTGACTCAAGAGTGATATATAGCATGCTGCTACATATATTATATAAAAATATGCTTATATTGGTATTTATAGAATAAGATGGTCATTTTCTGATAGCCATCAGTACTGCCAGACTATGAATAAGAATACTTGAAGGTGGTAATAAAAATATCTCCTGCTCCTTTTTGCAGAACTTCACTGTGAGCAAACCTGGTAAAAATAGTGATGCTGTTAGTCATTTTCTATTTTGTTTCTATCACCTAACAGGAAAATAGCACCAAAAAATTCAACTTTATCACTCTAACAGAGTTATAGGTGCTTGCAGTGCTGTTTTTGGAGACTGAAAATAATAATAATAATAATAATCTGGGCTTTGTGTAAATTTGCAAAATATATATAACGATAACATTTTATAGACATATATATTTTTTTAATTCTATGAATGTGGTGCTACGTCCTTTAATCACAGTGTTATTGGCTGTAGTTTCTCATTGTTCTCCTCTCAATTTCAGAGAAATGCTTTCCAGAGATTCCTGCTGAATTAAGATACTGAGGCAAAACTGAATTTGCTGTGCACAGGCAGGAGATGTCACCGCTGAAGTACTACTGAAGTTACCCACTAGAAACAGATGACTGGGAGCTGACATCACTGAGGACTATTTTAGAATGTTGAGCCATGAGACAACTTTTTAAAATACAAGGGAGACAGGGTGCATAAGGAGAATGATTGCTGTTAGAAGCAGAAATGAAAGGTAAGTTTTAATACAACTGCAGTAAGCATATACATCAGTGTCTAGTGAAATAATTTATAGAATATATATTTATATTTATTAAAATATGTGCTGGAAGAGTTAGGCAGGGTTAGAAACCTTGGTTGAGTCTTGGATGTCCTTTAAACCACGACAAAAGAGAAAATTCCATCTCACTGCTAAGGAAAGGCCATATGTTCGAGGAGAGGTATTGTCCAGATTTATTCCATAACATGCAGCACTAATTAGTGTGTTTCTATGCATTCTCCGCAGGAGGGGAGGAGTGAAAGACCTCCAGAGGATAATCCAGATCTTATGCTAATTTTGAAGTAATTTAGTCTAAGACTGGAATTGCTCTCTGGAGGGATCTCTCTTGTTTCACTGACTTCTGAGGAAATGCTAAATTAATTAGGTGCACCTGACTTAGTTGGACAAGTCTGGGCCTAAAGGATAGGATTTTCATAGAATCACTGATGTTGGAAAAGCCCACTAAGATCACCAAGTCCAACCCCAATCCATCTCCACAATGCCCACTAGAATGTCCCTCAGTACCACATCCACCCTCTTCTTAAACCCCTCCAGGGACAGTGACTCCACTACCTCCCTGGGCAGCCTGTGCCAGTGCCTCATCACTTTTTCTCAAAATGTTTTTTACTAATATCCAATCAGAACCTTACCTTCATTGAAATGGTGCTACTTGTGCTTGCTGCGCCCTGTTTGATGAAATGTGACCGTCTAGTGTCACATAGTCCCCCAAAGGGTGAAGTTTCTGGTTATAAGTGATCTGCACCTATTGATGGAGAACAAATGTTTGGTTGAAGATTTACGACGGGGACCTCTTGTTCCTTCAGCAGATGCTGACTGGGCTTACTTGAATGTTGAAGGGCTGTCACTAAAATGGTTGGATGTGTAAGGCAGTCAGCTCAGCATGAGCACTGCTGGTGATCTGGTATGAAGTTGTACTACAGATGTGAAGGTCTGCACAGCCAGGGAAGAGACTTGTGATATGAAAATGGCAATGAAAACACTCATTCTTTGCTGTGTGTCAGCAGAGGTGACAGCTGTAGAGATCTGCCCTACTGTAACAAGTTACTGGTAGTTACCTCAAGGAAGATGCCCCATCCTGAGAGACTTTCAAGGCAAGGCTGGAAAAGGTCCTGGGCAACCCGATCTAGTTGTGGTGTCCCTGTTCCTTGCAGGGGAGTTGGACTAGATGGTCTTCAGAAGTTCCTTCCAACTCCAAGGATTCTCTGATTCTAAGATTTCTGTGTGTGTATGGATGCCATTGGGTCAAATTTGTTTTACCAGTCCCTCTTGTAACCCTGGTTGTGTGCGCTGCCTCCTTTTTCAAAGCCTTCTGGAGTGTAGGCTAGTTCTCCCTGCTGGTAGTGTGTTTTGGTTTTATGTAGCTTTACCCCATGGAAAATCAGCAACTCTCACCAAACTTCTTAGGTTTCTAAATTAAAGGACGTGAGCGGGAGAAGTAAGAAGTATCAGTGAAACCTCACTGTTCTCAGTTATACCCTGTCTCAGGATTTCTGTTCTGCTGCATGGTTCTAAACAGTGGCACTTACCTTTCCGTTCAATGAAGCCAGAAACAACAGAGTAAATATTGCAATAGGGATGAATTCTGATATGTTCGATGTGCTTTTTTAAAGGTATCTGCTCTATTGCTGTAAGTTACTTAAACAAGACTTCTTGTTTCAGGGCCTGAAAACAGCCTGGCAAAATGCTACTGGTTTCTTTTTCTTTTCTTTTTTTTTTTTTTCTTTTTTTCTGGGGGGGTAACTTTAATCATCTTTCTGTATTTCAGGGCTGGAATGTAATCATAGAAGTTAACGCAGCTCTTCAGATTGTTCTTCTTTCTGTAAGCACAGCTTCATAATGGAGATTTAGTGGGCTGTAAACAGGATGTCGTATGGTGCTCTCTGTCAAAAATTAATGATGGCAATGAAGATTAAATTATTCTTCCGTGAAAACGCAGCACATATACAGAGATATCTGCAAGCAGGCTTCAAATAGGCCATTCTCTGGGGACAGCCTGCAGTTCGCTGCCTGCCCCCCACTCCCGGCCCTGGTTTGCCACCAAGGGGAGCTGCATTTAATGCCTGCCAAGGAGGCTTTTGTTCCCAGCCTTCCAGATGGGGGGAAGCTGAGCACATCCCATCCGGATAACCTGATGCTCAGCTACCTGCAGTGAGCTCCCAGCACTCCGATTTGCTCTGCTGGCAGCCTCTAGCCGCTTGTCCTTGTCAGAGCTCTGAGCTCTGTGACTGTGGGGATTCGCTGTGTATTCAGTTCTGCATATTTGAGAGGGGTGGGTGGAGAGGGAGGAGGGATTTTCCGCAGTTAGAAACTGAAAACCTTCAGCATATCTACAGGAGGAAGGCCTCCACTTTGTCATCTGCTTCTGATTTTTTTCTCCTGGATGAGGCACAGAGGTGTCAGTGAGAGAACAACATATTGT
The DNA here is from genome assembly GCF_987193195.1 of Phasianus colchicus. Classification (NCBI taxonomy): domain Eukaryota; kingdom Metazoa; phylum Chordata; class Aves; order Galliformes; family Phasianidae; genus Phasianus; species Phasianus colchicus. The sequence continues at coordinate 156,395,625 of NC_143436.1, forward strand.
TTTCTGAGACAGGTTTGCAACTGATGCTGGCTGGTATGGATGGCCTGGTGTGCTGAGCAAAGCTGTTTCACATGAGGCTTTCTGTAATGCAGCTCCCGGCTGTTCCCTGATTCACCTTTTGGCAGTAGGTGGCTGTCTGCCTCTGCAGAGGCTTAGCCAGGCCCAGTATTCCCCAGGCCACTTGCTTCTCTATTCCCCAGACCTGTTTTACATATCCAGCTCAGTGAAGATGTAAATATTAGTCAGAAGATTTCATGCCTTCCACAGGCTGCTTTCTCAGTGAATTCATTCTTGGTACCAGAGAGAAAATGAGGAAAACATCTCTTGGAGGGAAGACGTCATCGTGCCCATTTGTTCCCTCATGGGAGAACTGCTACCTGTATCCTGATAAACTTTGTCTTCTCACAGCTTCATCAGTTATCAGTTAGAATATTGGAAAGCATCTGATTTGGGGGTTTTACATTTTTGAACGTTCTTCTGAGGCTAGTGAGTTGGCTTGATTTTCCCCCTGTCATATCCATATCCATACCCTATGTGTCTTCTGATGTGAATCCCCTTGCGGGGGATCTGTGTAACTGAACAATCCTGCGAGCAGTCCAGACCTGGCAAAGCACACCTTCTCTCTTGTTTTTAAAGCCTGATGTCTAAGAAGAGAACATGTTTGTGTATGCTCAGAATATATGAGCTCATTGAAGCGAAAGGGGAAAAAGAGTGAGTACAGGCATGGTGCTGGACCTTTGACACTTGTGCATGTATAAACCAATGCACACCTGACATTTTAACTCTCCTTGGGAGGATTTGGAGAACCCGTTGCTATATGGAGCTGCAGTGTATGTGTTATGTAAAACCCATCTCCTCCTGTCTCCTCTCTAAGATCTCTTCTTCAATTACTTGTGTATTTCACGGGGAAAATTGCTACCCTGATACATTTATTCTTTCAGTGAACAGTGAACATTGTTGTTGTTGTTCCCCATCTCAGAAATTAGCTGGATAAATTACTTTGTTTAAGTTAATCAAACTAGCACAGCATGCAAGAGTGTCTCTCCATTTTTCCCTGTTGGCTGGATGATGCCAGCACTGGTATTGGGGCAGGGGTGACCTTACCTTCTAAAGGGAAGAGAACCTGGCAGGGCTTCCCAGGGTTGCCTTTCAAATATGTTTGTCTTTCTACATGCACTCCAACTTTGCACCAGCGTAGATGCATAACATTTCTGGTATTGCTGTTCTTTGACATGAGATATGGAGTCTTTAATGATGTTTTTTGCTTTTCCACTTTTACCGGATAGAGCTGGTGACCTAACACAGACTCCCTGGAAGATAGAGTAAAGTCAAAATAACCCCCTGTGCCTCTGTGAGCATTGTCCAGCATGTTGCATGCTTCCATGCTACATGATGGGGAACTGTCTGCACCTCAGTTCATCCTTCACCGTTGACACACTTTGATTTTTTCTCTGCTGGTCACCATATTGAGATCTCTGCCATGGCTCCAAAATGCATATTTTACTTTTCTGGATTCAGTGTAGCAAACTAATTAAGTCCTGCAAGCTCAACAGTAATTTCTCTCTCTGGAGGGTGAATGCAGGTAAAGGATAGAACCCCTTTGTAATAAAGTCCTCTCGGTCCTGGTGTGGATCAGGGATATGCCAACTCCCCTGTGTGTCCAAGCTATTTGCAGCTGCTGTTGCAGCCTAGAAACAAATATCTATGAGCGTTGGACATATACCAGAATTGTAGGCAGCCTGTGGAAAGAGGATGTGAGCTTCCACCATGTTGCCTCTGTATGTTTCTTTCTTCTGGCGAAGAGGTGATCAGTTTGTGGATCACACCTTCTGTCCAGGCCCTCTGTTTCTAGCCATAATGGTATATCATGGAATCATAGAATCCTTAGAGTTGGAAGGGACCTCTGAGGAACATCTAGTCCAACTCCCCTGCAATGAACAGGGACATGGACAGCTAAATCAGGCTGTCCAGGGTCTTATCCAGCCTCACCTCGAAATTCCCCAGGTACAGGGCACCAACCACATCTCTGGGCAACCTGTCCCAGTGCCTCACCACCCTCACTGTAAAAGACTTCTTCCTTGTATCTAAGTTGAATCTATCCTCGAGATTGAAGACATTTCCCATTGTTCTATCACCACAGATCCTCATATGTTCTTTCAAAAACACATTCCATACACAAATGCCTGTGGGGCTGTGGTGGAACCTTTTGGTTTAAATCCCACTGACAGATTAGTGCCTGTTTTAGCACCTTTTTACTACAGCTGCCTGCTTCTGAGTAAAAATCCAAATTGGTTGGACTATTTAGTAGTCAGTACATTAGTACTGACAATTTTTGTAATGTCTGTGCAGAGCAGATAGTAATAGCAATAGATAATAAACAGTTCTACATTTCCAGATAAACTTGTCTGTATTTCTTCATCCATTTGCAGAGTGGCAGAGCACTGGAATACGCTGCCTAGATTGATTGTGGACATTCCTTCTCTGGAGATATTCAAGACCTGTTTGGACACCTACCTGTGCAGCCTGCTTTAGCAGAGAGGTTGAACTCAATGATCTCTAGAGGTCCCTTCCAACCCCTACAAGTTTGTGAGTCCGTGAGAATTTTATTGAGCTGGGAATTTTTGCCACTGACTCTCCAAGATCCTTACACCTCAAAGTGCAGGATCACCTGAAGTTTTAGAAATGCTTCCTAGTCTTCATCTACTGGCAAACTATTCAGGAGGCACAGCTCAGGTGGTAGCATGGCTATTGCTTACACTGACAGCAAGAGAGAGAGTTTACATTTCCTCCTGGATTTTCCAGGTCAGCAATAGAGAAGTCAGTTCCGCAACATGATTAAATGAGGCAATATTTTATTTAATAAATCATCTTCCCTCTAGAATAAGTCATTTAAGTGGTCAGGTCTAGACTTGTAATTGATATCCATCTGGAATTTGGCTAAGGAAAGTTACTGTCCAGACTAAAAGGCAGTGACTTTGCATCTAAGCAATGTGCAAAACAGCTGAACCTCCAAACACAGAGGTGTAGACTATTTTACTGAACAAGTAGAAGTACTGCTTTCAAATGAGCCATATTTTTCTTTTCTTGTCTTGGACATGGCCATCAGTGAAAAAGAATTCTAACAACTAATTCAAACCTGACCTACCTTGAAGGGACAATAGCAGAAAATATGAAATTAGTTACCTTAACAGTAACTTAACAGTTGGAGCTGCAACTGGTGAGACTGCTGTCTCATGTCTCCACCTGCCTCATGTCAATAATGAATGGCCTACATTAAATTTCTGGGAAAAAAAATTGCCCTGTAATGGTAGTAATGGGCATAGATAAGGAGTAAGGACTGCTCACTACAGAAAGTCTGCCCAGGCATGAGCAAACTCAGAGATATAAAGAAAGACAACAGAATAGTGTTGAAATTTTTATGCATATTTTATATAATTCTATATATTTCAGAAAAGCAAGAAAAAATATGGGTGGTTATCTATATAAAGCATCCAACCTTTATCTCCTACTCATCACTAATATTCATTCTGTTTCTTTCTTTATAGACATGATGCTGAACTTCTAGTAACTTAGTCATGATCAGTAGCTATCTCAAGCCTAGGAGGAAGTAGTTGAGAAGAGATAATCTTTCTCTACTGATCTCAAAAGAAAAGACTATGAATAATTTTACAAGATTCCAATAGATTGGACTGCAAAAACACATACAGTGGAAAACATCTTATTGCTTCTTTGTACTTTCAAAGATTTTTTTTTTTTTTTTAATATTAGAAATTGAATAAAAGCCATGATATCTGTTGCCTTGATACAATTCCTTTCCACAGTCCAGTGAAGGAATCTTTCTCTGGGTTCCTCTATTCATTAGTATAAACCTAGTGAATAAATTAATCTGCACTACAAAGACACTAAAACAGCTGGGATGTCACTTCTAATAACCCTCTACTATTTGTATCTGTGGTGGTCTTAGAGAAGTAGAAAGGGAGATAAATATATCTCTTCTCATCAGTGTGGGTTATATTTGGAAGACCTCATGTGATGTAAATTTCCATTGTTAAATCATTGCAGAGAAAAAATAAAACATAAAAAAACCTTTCAGGCTCTCAACCTCTGCAATGCTGATGAGAAATCATGATGTCCCACAGTAGTCTGGGAGTCAATGTGTCCTTCGGGAAAGTACAGATACATTCTCCAACCAAATGAGACTTCTCTTTCACACTTGAGTTGCTCTTGAACCTCAGTGAACCTGATATGATAAGCAAGTCTACACCCAGGGTAACATAGTTGTCAAATGAACTAGCAAACGTGCTGAGTTAATGGCAAATGTGTAACAGAAAATGTCAAAAGAAAACAAATCATAAGACTGATGCCTCAAACATAACTACATTTTGCTTGCTCCAGATCTCACATTTTACTGTAAGTGTGAAAGCCATGAGTTTCTGTTGTTATTGTTTTTAAATTAAATAAAACAAGACTCACAAAGGGAGCATCTCATTTTGGTGAAATGTCTCTAAAATCTCCTCTTCATTCTGGAGCTAACAGATAGCATAGCCAATGCTTTGTTCTTTCTTTTAAATGTTGCAGTTTCATTCACACTCCCTTACGCTAGGAAGACCTAGATAAAGTATAATTGATTCCTTGCTTCTACCTGCAGCAAATTATCTCATTTAAAATGTTAATTTTGATCCATTCATGCTCAGGTGAGAAAGTACAATTTTAAAGGCTGCTTACATGAGATGTGATATCATCAAGCTTCCTTAGCTCTGAGGTTCATTATGAGCACCAAGGGTTTTATTGGAAATTTTTTCCCAGGCATCACATTGTCCTACTCTGTTATGTCCCTGAGTGACTGTGACAAGGACAGTCATATGAAAGACATATTCATACTTGTGCAAAGCCCAATGTGGACATGGCAATGTGGTTCACCACAGATCTGATCCAAAGTCTAAAGTATGCCACCTCACTGATGGTTTTTGAATTTTTGTCAAAGATCAATTTAGAGAAGCCCCACAAAACATGTCACAGGGGAAATAAGCATCACAGTCATATCTATATGATTGCCCTTACTTTGTTAGGAGTCACAAGTAAAATTACTACTAAGTCATTCGTATATGGAAAATAAGTCTGGCTGACTCCATTCCCTTTTTTTTTTTTTTTTTTTTTTTTTTAGCAGAGAGTTCTACTTCAGAGTTTAGGATATCAATTTATGAGAATTCCAACATTTCCACATTTCCTTCAAAAGATGATTCTAAATGTTCACATTGAGGATTGCACAGACATTCAGCGATCCAAATGAGTCCCATAAATATTGTGCACAAACAGAGAATGCTAATTCCTAAAGAAAAGCAAAAAAGATGGAGGTGACTAAAGTGGGGAAGGGGAGCATTAAGGTGGGAAGGACTAGGTGTGGTTCAGAGTAGCTGTAATTTTCTTTTAAATATAAAAGCTTAATCTAAACATTAAGTATCTGAATCCTCCAGAAACTAGGTCAGTTCCAACCCAGAATGAGTTGAATTGTCATTGGAGGTGCCCATCTTTTACCACAGACTATGAAAACAATCCTAGGCTTGTTATGAAAGAATTAAAATCAATTTAAGCATTTGAATATTAACAAATCCCTGATTGGGATGCCAATCAGAATAACAATATCCAGATTTTTACAGACTGGGAAGCTCTTTCTAGAGGAGGTCAGTACTGTTAGTCCTTTTCAAGCCGAGGAAGATGCAGCATAGCAAAGCAAGTGGCCCAAAATTACTCAGTCAGTGATGGAAGTGACAGGAATAGAATCCAGATCTCCCTCATTCCAACACAGTGAACTTAAACATACTACACATATCATTAAACATCACTATCTTCATTTTTGGAGAGCAAAAGCTGACCCTGAGTAAAAAGAAAAGGCACAGGATCAGTCCCAAGCTTGGGCCTCATACGTGAGCCATCAGTGCCCCAGCTCAGAGTCTCTGAGGATTCTTCCATTCTTCACATTGTTATTTCTCTGCATTTCTGCATTGTCTGTTCTGTCATTCATGGGGGAAAAAAGCCAAACCAATTGATTTTCTCTTCTGAATTCCAACCAGAACATCATGCTGAGCTGAGCATTTCTGAATTGAAGCAAATCCAACTGTAGTGGCCTTGCCATAGGCACACCCTATTAACAGCAAAAAATTCCATATGTTCCTCTTTCCATTCAGGCATGACTGTTCTGTGACCTAAATGCTCCGGTTTGTCTCATGTTGGAGAGTTTTCACACTGGGAGCAAACTTGTCTTGTGCCACCACCTACATCTGCTTACCTTTCAGGTTTTCCTCTGCTTTTTCCCCCATCACTTCGTGGCTAGTTTTCAAAGGCATTTGTTTGCTTCACCAAGTATTTTTAGCTCCACAGTCTGTTTTTTCTTTCTTCATCCCACAGTAAAGTTATAGTGCTGAATTTATGACATGGCAATTATTTTCATGGCAACAGACTGTGGCATCATAAAACATGATTATGATGACTTCACTGCAGGATCAAGCAGAAAAAACAGCCAGGTTCTGGATAGTGAAATTCACCAGTCCTAGAAAGTTTTTTAGAGCTTATTTGCTGTTTATTCTGAGATATCCTTTACTCTATAACTATTAGCATTTTATTATGTATGTAGAGTAAAAGGTATGTACTGTATACATCTAATCCCTGTTTGCCAGGGGAGGTTCAGGTTGGATATTCTGAGTAATTTCTTCTCTGAAAGAGTGGTCAGGCACTGCAATGGGCTGCCCAGGGAGACAGCATTGATAACATATTGTTTTGGTAAACATGCTAACACACAGCAAGCATTCTCAGAATACAAATTACATGAAAATGGAGGATTCCTGCAACTGGATTTCTAGTGCAGAAATGTCTCACTTCTATAGCTCTTTTATTCCCGACCAGTGTTGGCTGTTTCTTGTAGGAGAAAACCGCAATGATATTTCTATTTATCTCTCTCTCCTTCAAGGTTCTAGTGATAGCTGCATCTGATATGCTTCATTGTACTTGAAGATAGCATCAGTGTACCCTAAAACTGCATTGTAACTTTTTGAAGCCAGTGGGAAATACTGTGAACAGCCAAGCCAGACTGCTCTTTTTAATGGAAGTATTTTTTTCTGTGCAAAGAATCTACTCTAGCCGGTGCTATGGAGTGCATAACACAAGCTGTGAGAGTTTAATGGGGTGTTTCATGAGACTGAAGCTAGCCCCTGCCCCCCCACAGAGATGAATTTTTGCTCTGATCCTCTTCTTGCTAAACCCTATGCAAATATCATATTCAACATTTCCTTTCTCTCAGCGCCAAACCACCTATCTTTATTTTTTAGTAACTCCCCAAAGCCCTAATTTGCCGTGCTTGTATGAAAAAATCTGACAGGAACGTATGACAGCTCTGGCCAATATCTCCCCTTAGATGTAAGCAAGACAGTTAATAACCTTTTTAGAAGGATGAGGCAGAAAGCCTGTATATATCATCTCTCTGTATTATAGGCTACATATGTGGCCTGTCCACACATGTGTCATGGGAAAACACAGGTTTCTGATTTTTTTGTTTTCACAGCACAGCTGAAGAAGATGTTGATGCCATCTCAGCCCATTACATCAATCAGTCATCTGCAGTACCTCTGTGACCCACACCTCACAGTGTGGGTGTGGGATGTAGATTTAAGCAGAGGACATAAAAAGGTTCTCCAGACTGCAGATGCTTTGATTTTTCTGTGTATTTGGGGGAAAAATAAACAAAAACCACCACCACCAAAAAAAAAAAAAAAAAAAAAAAAAAAAAAAAATCCCACACAAAAAAACCACACCTTACTGTTTAAAATAATTACAAATGTGAGGTTTTTTTAATAAAACTTAGATTTACTACAGATGTTTCATAGGTATTCTAATAGCATATGCATCCAGTGACTAATACTAAAAGGCCTTTGCAACAAAGCAGAACTGTGTAGGCTTTTTTTTGTGTGAGTTAGTCAAAGGAAAGGCAGATTCCTGGGAATGTACACCCAGAGATGTTTGACACTGGTCCCTCCCTGATGAAAATGAGGTAAGATACTTCGTTTCCAGCCTCCTTTTAGAGTAATACAGCAGTCAGAGGCACCCTGGGTGCAGTCAGAGGTTTATCATCAGCCCCTGGAAGTGCTGCAGCCTTGGTGCTGCGCTCCTATCAGACTGCTGGCTTGCTTTCTTCCAAGGATCTGGCAAGAGCCAGGGAACGAAAAAAGAAGTGTTTCATTCAAGGAATACAAACCCAGCTAGTCGTATTTAGCTAGATATCCAAAAATATTAGCTCACATGCAAGAATAGAAACACTCCCTGAACAGAGTTCAAGAATCTTTGGCAGCCCACCTTGGTCCAGAGCTGCTGATATCCTAAATTAACTGAAATCAGTGTGAAGGCTCACATCCATGTTTGCTCATCATCCACAGACCAAGGTCCATGGCTAATAGGTTTACTGCAAATCCACAGGGGTCCCAGCTGCCCTTCTACGGGCCCACGGTGTGCAGGCCAGCTCCTCCAGCCCCACTGATGAGCAAAGCGACATGTTACCTGCCTGGGTATCTGTGGCATAAGCAATGGCTTCATAGTGACTACAGATATTTCATCCCACAGTTTACCTGTAGTATAAAATCTATTCATGATATGGCTGCCTGGTTTGTGAAGGCTTGGCATGGCTGGAACTTGTATGTTTGTCAGTGACAGTTGCCAAGCACTAATTTGGGAAAGGTGCCGGATGACTGCTGGTGGAAAGCATCTTTATTTTTTTTTATAATGTATGAGCCTAGCCAGCAGCATGATCAGCGTGAGGGCATCCTCAGGAAATAAGGAACAAAGAGAGATAGAGGCTCACATCCCCATCTAAGGCAGCTGGGGAAATGCTTGCTGATGATAGGCAGTGTGGAGGCAGGAGGAGGCTGGGGGCTCTTAGGCCAGTGCTGGAAACTGGTTGCCATGGATATCCCCACCTCCCATCACTGATGGAGGGGCGTGGGCAACACTGCAGCTGGGGGGCTCTCTGGGGTGCAGGATGAAGCAGACATGCTGTGAATGGAGAGGGCAGCAGCCAATTGGAGTTTGGAGACCTGGAGGAGGCCTTCCTGAAAGCAGAGCATCCTTCTTGTGGCTGGTGAGTGGTGGTGAGTTTACTGGAATGTTACCAAACTGAAGTCTGAATTAGCTGTTCCCTGGGAGTACAGAGAGATATTACTGAGATGTCTCTTCAGTGTTTTTCTCTCTGAGTGCAAAATCTGGCAAGGTTGGGTTTTGAAGCTGCTGGTTCTGCCCTCCAGTTATGAGGCAGATGCAGAACCAGCATTTGCAATGAAATTGGCAAGGCAGGAGTGCAAGTCTGCATGCGTGTAGTGCCATGCTGTTGATTTTGGGGTGTGCAGGGGTTTTCTTCTTGTTTTTTTTTTCTCTCTCTTAAGTAAGGAACTTGGTTGTAAAACTTTGCTCTCGATTCCCTTCCATATGATTTCATCAGAGTGCATTAGGACAGATACAACTGATTCTCATACAAGTAAAGGCATTGTGCTTACCTGTATCTGTGTATTTATTTCTCTGCTGCTCACATGCTGCGATCTCAATCCTCTTCCAATCTACTGTCTCCCTGAAATAGTGAATGCCTGTGTGAAGAATCACAAACTGCAATTATTCTCCTGTTTTGCTGAAGTAGCAGTAATGAACTCTAAGTACATTTCTTCTGCAATGATATTTAATCAATAATTGTGACTAATGTTTTTCACAGCTTTGATCCTTTGAAGTCCTGTATTCACTAGGCTGTATTCCTGCTGTAGTAGTCAAACCCAAACCTACTCATTTGAGCTCCATCCCAGTATAGTCCTATAAAAGTAGGATGAAATTTACCTGACTGGCTGACTTCAAATATAGAAAACAGGTTTGAAATTGTCCTCCACTGTGTAAATCCTGACAAGATACTGCTAATGGCTGTGTTTTCATGAGTAGAAACCAGCATGGGACACGGAGATAAGGTCTGAGGAGGCAGGACTGGCCTTAAGTGACTTGTGACTCATTTAGTTATGATGTACTGGTGATAAACCAGTCTCACAGAGGACATAGGATGGATCTATTTTCATTAAAAGAAAAGAAATGCATGCATCACTGACTGTATTCACTGTGCATGGAAGCACATCAATGAAAATTTATTCCCAGGCGTATACTCATCTCTAGGCAATGTTCTTGCTTCAGAATACTTAGGATCTAAGACATGATCCAGTGGACATGAATATGCTTAACCTTAGGCATGTGAGTAATAGCCACATTCAAGTGTCATCAAAGACAAGCATTTGCAGGATCAGGGCTTTAAAGAATGCAGTCTCCTGGAAACACTTCACGCATTCTGTTTGTAATGAATAGAAGTATTTGTGAAAGGCTCACATTTAGGGTTAAGGATGTTTTATGATATAAAATGTCACTGCAGCTAATGTTAAAAATACTGAGGGAGGCAACTGCCTGGAGTATATTATTAATGATTGTTTTCTATAGGAGTGATTATCGGTTCTAGCAGATTTTCAGTGAAACACTTTGAGCTAATCACAGATATGATTGTCAGGTTACATTAGTGGGTACCCACATATACCCTTGGTTAGTGCAACATGTGTCCTGAATGTCAGAAGGCAAATTAATTCCTGCTGTAATGTTGTTAATTGGTAGGGTTGTGTGAACAATCAGTCCATTATCATTCGTGATAAATCTGTTCTAACAACTGGACAGATTTTTTTGTTTATAGGAATGAAAGGAAGCAGCAATCATGTTTCCAATCTGCTTTCATGTCTAAGTAATAAGGTTAGTACTGAATTATGATTTTCTGTATTTAACAGGAACGAGCTCCATACAAAGGCCAAGAAAAAGGGAGATAATCCATCTAATATGCTAATTTCCTAAAACTAAAGACACCAAAGCTGTAATTAAAACAATTAAAACCCAGAAGTAGCTACAAGCTGATTCAGCTGAATGTTAAAAGTGGGAAACTATGTATATTGGGAACCTGATATATTTGTATTGATGTAACTGAACACAGTTTAAGCTATTAAAAATAACATCCCTACTGAAGAAAAATCTGGCAAAAGGAGAATGAATACACTGCTATTCTAACCTAACCACTTCTTAAAAGGGATAAAACTGTGCTGTACCTATTAGAAAGTAAGGAACCCTGGGTAAGATATACTATAAAGGCATTTTAAGAACTCACGTAGAACGCATCAGGGTGGCAAGGATCCTGGCTTTGAGAAGAAAGGGATAGCTGCAGCTCAGACCAGCCAAACATTGGAACATACCTAATATCTGGACTCTCCTGTATGTTATTGTGCTACCCGTCACCAGATACGGAAAAACTGATTATTTTACACTATATTTCACTTGAACATTCTTATCATTACTTTGGGAATAGTCCGTAATCAGTTCTTTAGGTAATGTATGTCCTGTTGGAAAATGACACATCATCATGACTGCGGTAGGACTTACCTCCCTGTAGTTCCTAAATTGCTCCAAATTGGCCCACAGCCTTCTCTACTGCTGCTTTACTCATCACTATGTCATTATCCTGCCTATCTTTTCCATATTCCAGCTCTTCGTTCTGCCTATTTGCCATTTGCAGTAATACATCTTATTAACCATGGGCTAGCATGCACAGAACGGTTCTGCAATGATTTAAACATTTTACATTATTCTTAATCTGCAAGGAGATCCAATATGAAGTGTAGACAAAAGGGAGATGAAGCTATGCTAATCTCTTTGGCATTCTTCATCAGCTGAAGTGGATGTTTGACTCATAAGCAGTAGTGTCCTTTCTCAACAGCAAGGACGAGCTAATGATGCAAAGAACCAAATCATTTAGGTCTTCATTGCAGAAGCCTGGTTTCAAAAGCATAACATTTCTAGTCCGAGAGAACAGACTTAACTAATACAGAAATCAAGGGAGACAGTGAGAGCTGACAAGTAATCCTCCAATTTACAAAGCATATAGCACTGAAATCAAGTAGGTGTTTCCTGCTATATCTTTGACCAGATTGAGTCATTTCTCTTTATAAAGAAAGATGCCAGAGCACTTAGAGAACAGACTCTGGCACTGTTAGCACCTATGCACTGTCCTGCAATATCCATGAACCTATTTTTTGGCATAAAGGAAGCATTCATTACTAGCTGTTTGCTGAAACCACCAGGAGTATTATCTAGAGTAATTTTTAGTAGGAAGGCCAGTCCACTTTGGTCTGGGCTGAGCCTGTTGTGTGCACAAGAGATTTAATTACTCTTGAGCTTACGAAAGGTGAAAATTTTCCCTCTATCCTAGTGCCTCTGAATAAGTGTAATACTGAAGACAACAAAACTGCAGACAAACAGCAGCGGTTGTGTAAGTGTTGCAAGTGCATCAAGGGGCTCTGTCTCTCTTGCTGTTCTTCACAGCAAGAATGGTTTAGAGAAGGTAAGTCCTGCCCTTTGCCAGAAAAGTGTGGTTGCTATGCATTTCACAGTAAACAATGTCAGCATGACATAATAGCAACATTTTTCCTATTTTTTCAAGGCTTTCATTACATTGCAGTATGCTCTCACACACTGTTGTGAATGCTGTGACACTTGAGTGTAGGTAGCTGTAAAATCATGTAGGGATGTGTATCATAAGGCAACTACAGAGGATTTGCTGCCTTATGAGACCAGCACATGAAAGGTATCTCTTTGATAAACTGAATACTTACATGCATAATTAAGCAGCTATGTGATGTTGTGTATCGTACCAATCTGATGATCAAAATGAAATGTAATGATTTTAAAAAGTAATAAGGGAAACATAGAGCAGTAATAATGTAACGATGTGCAGCAGGAACAAGACAGAACTAGCATTAGTCTTTGTTAGAACAAGGGAATGCCTTGGTAGATCCACAAACAGTATGATCCCAATAATTTCTGAACTTGGAAACAGATGTATGATATGTTCCACCCTCCAGCACTAAGATTTTGATTTTCAGCTCATCTGCCAGAGAAACTGCAAACAATGAAAAAGTGGGTGGGATGGGAAGGAAATGAAGAAAAGCCTGTATCTCCTAGTGTTTTGCTGTGGCAGTATGTTTTCAGAAGTTACATTAGTTGAGTGACTCAGTATGCTCTGGCGTCCCTCACTGAAAAAAGAACAAAACAAGAATCTTTCTTTGTATCATAACTGCTTTAATTATATGGCCACACCTCGAGTACTGCATCTAGTTTTGGGCCCCTCACTACAAGAAAGACATTGAGGCCCTGGAGTGGGTTCAAAGAAGGGCAACAAAGCTGGTGAGGGGTCTGGAGCACAGACCTTATGAGGAGCGGCTGAGGGAGCTGGGATTGTTCAGTCTGGAGAAGAGGAGGCTCAGGGGAGACCTTATTGCTCTCTGTAACTACCTGAAGGGAGGTTGTAGTGACTGGGGGTTGGCCTCTTCTCTTGTGTAACTGGTGTGTAACTAGAGGGAATGGCTTCAAGCTGCACCAGGGGAGATTTAGGCTGGACATTAGGAAATACTACTCTGAAAGAGTGGTCAGGCACTGGAATGGGCTGCCCAGGGAGGTGGTGGAATCACCAACCCTGGAGGTGTTCAAGAAACGTTTGGATGTTGTGTTGAGGGATATGGTTTAGTGTGAACTATTGGTGACAGGTAGATGGTTGGACTGCATGATCTTGTAGGTCTTTTCCAACCTTGGTGTTTCTGTGATTCTGTGATAGAGATTGCAGAGAATATACTAAGAAATTGAAGCAGAAGGAGGCTCTGGGAACCTATTATATATCCAACTTTAGGGAATACTTTGCCATGAGCAATGAAGGAGCCCTCCATTTACCAAGACAGACTTGCAGTTCATTATGGGGTAGCTTTTCAGGACTTCCTATCACTACTATGCACTACTGAATATTTGGTCCTTGGAAGAAACAGCCCACGGTAGCCTTAAGACTGGTGAAGACTGATGTGCTGAGTGCAAAGATTATGCAGCGCAGTGCACTATCTGTGCCATTGAAGTGGCAGAAGAAAGAGGGATGGAGAAGGAAAGAGAGAAAAAGAGGGAGGTGGGCTGGGCTTCTGCATCTCCTGAAATCTGAAGGAAAATGGTCTGGAAATGCCTGACGCAGATGGTGCATTTCAAAGGCAAAACCCCCTTCTTTTCAAAAAGAGAGAATCCTTCTGTATGAGAACTGTTCAATACCATAAGGAATGAGTGAGAGTCCCTGAGGAAAGAAATCTAGATTTCTCTTGTCTTTAGGCTTAATCCTCATATCAGACATGCATTTGCTTCAAGGCGGAGCTACTCACAGTGAAATACTTCTATTGAACAAGTGTCATGGTTTTATGATTTTTGGTTATCAGTATTCCACATCATAACAGGTATTGCACTGGGGGTTTGACTGTGGATGCTCAAGTTCCGGATGCCTGTCCGGAGGAAAAGAACAACTACATTCCTCAGGGGGCTTTGTGGTCAGCAAGGAGATGTAACTCCTGGCAAGGTCACTTGATGTTCTCTTCTTCGCCTCCTCTTCTTCACCTGCGCTTCTCCGTCTGCTTTTCTTCATCGGCTCAACTGGACTGCACTTCTCACCTCAGCGTTGTGGTGAGGCCTATCCACCTTTCACACACACTCTCTCTCTCTCATTATATTTTGTTGATACTATATTTAGTAAATTAGTTTGTTTCACCTCAGATCGTTGCCACTGTTTTCAATTATTTTGGGTCCCCTGTTTTCCTTTTACTGGAGGCGTGGATCTGTGGATCCCTCCGCCCCAATAGTCACGGAACTGGGCCAAACTAGCCAGTAAACCATTGACAACAAGGCAGGGTCTACAGATGGCAAGTAGGGTGCGTGTATTGTGCTATGCTGGTCCCTTTCCTCAGAGAAAAAAAAACATCCAATGCAACATTGCAGAGAATGGTCAGTACATCCTTACTGCAGACGCATGAAGTAACTTCAAAGTCAGCTCACTGAATGTTATTCAGAGTTATGTTTCTGTAGTATTCTTACTGGGGAGTTGCTCATATTTCCTTCTAAACCAGTGCAAACTATGGTTATATACTGTTATACAAAATATGAATGCAGACTTGAAGTCCATAACACTACTCAGATATGTTGAATCACAGAATTGTGAAGGTTGGAAATAACCTCTAAGATCATCTAGTCCAGCTGTCGACCTACCACCAATATTGCCCACAATATTGAAAAATATGGAATCTTGAATGATGTTGAAATATGAAATGCCTTTCATATTTCCAGAAACAGGCAGAGTAGGGCCACATCACAAAGCTCCTGTAGCCACCTTTATTCAGCCTGTTCTCTGCTTTAACCTGGCCCATTTTGCTCCCCTCCGGGACATGCTGCCGTCTGGCACAAGCCAGTCCAGACTGTTCATATTTCAAAGGATTTAAGATTACCTTCTGCTGAGTGACTGTGTGTCTTGTCCCAGGTGAAGCTATTCCCTACATGGGCACCAAGAGATTTTTCCTCTAGGGAAAACTGACAAGGAACACTAGAGGGGATTTTTGACCATAGCATAAGTTTTTACTTATTTTGATGACTGTGGGATTAGGCAAGTGAACATGTATTTTAGTTTCCAAAAAAGATGTTAAAAAACAGTACAGGTGTTATTTGAAAATTCATTTCCCGTGGGTTAATGTCAGCTTTCTCATGGTCCAAAATGTCACTGGATCCCTAATTCTCTTCTTTAATCACAAATGCAATGCATCAGGAGCTGACAGTGAGCCATACTGATGCTTATATTCAATGGACAAACCATGAAAGCTATCTGTCCAGAAGTATTTCAGCTGAGTGTCCCTCACTTTTTAGTTTCCTTCTGAATACTATTCCAAAGCAGTTCAGTCTGACTGAACTGAAAGACATCCACTCACACATCTACACAACTTAGGCTGTTGGTGTTTAATAGCACTCTCTAACAAAAGCCTAGCCTACCATACATATCTTTCCTATTAAAAGAAATATTTATGGTGGTGTTCCAGCAATAACAATGATGATCATCCTGTCTAAGATCTCATTTCATGTTCAGCAACATTTTTTTCAGTTTGCTTGTTTTGTTGTGTGTTGGTTTTTTTTCATTCTCCTTTTAATACCAGTCAGGGAGTGTGAGGCAATTGAAAATCACTTGGAGTTTTACGATATTGTCTACTATTTGTCTTTAAATAATGCAGCCCTGTGTCCAAGGAATAGATAGATGTGTAGAGTCATAAAAGTGAAAAACCTGATTACCTATTATTTATAGTCATTCTCTCCTTACTATAATAACGTGTTAAGCTTTGTTCCATTGTGTGTATTTGTGCCTCTGACAAGCTTTCTGGCACATCTTTTTTGTATAACTCATTCATCTTCAGCTGCTACAAAGAGGAGCATCTTCTCTCACTCCATCATCTTGAAGGAAATTATTTCTTATGGTGTGTGGTAAAATTCTTGTTGTTAGGGGTGATGGGTGGATAAGGAACTGTGAGATTATTTATGACAGAGATAACAAAAATATCTCTTACCTAATCTAGTCTGCCATATTATCTATTTATTTTTCCAAAGATTTTCCAGTCTACATACTGCTAAGCAGTAGGACTGTCAAATACAGTTTTAAAAATCCCACTGATTTACCTAACAGCCTTGAATATATCAGAAAGACTCTATCCATTACTGACAGCGACCAGCATTTATGAAAAAGGCCACATCTTCATGACCAGAAGGAATAAGCAAGAATTGCTATTTTGGTGGCAGCTCCTTCTTTGAGGAGGTGAATCTCATCCATGCTTAGGACATATGGAGAATGAAATAATAATTAAGCAATGTAAGCATGAACTCCAAGCCAGAATCAGGGATTGTGCTTCAGAGTAACGTTATTACAGCAGTAGATAATCTATTGCCAACTACTTAACTATGAAGAAAACCTGTCACAGTTGAGAAGTGCCCACCAGAGACCAACACTTCCCTGAAGCTCTTGGTCTTTTTAAAATAAAAGATAAATACATTACTAATTTCTCACTCAAGGACTTTCCTTTTATTTGTAATTCACCTAACCCATAGAAAAATTTGTCTGGGAATTCAGCTCCCAGAATATTTGTATTTCCTGAGAAGTGGTGAAGGTTGAAGACAACTTTGCAGGAGCTCTATGTATCCAAACTGTAGATTCCAGTCCTTCCGCTGCTTCTGCTGGGGATTGCTTCCAGCATACCCCACCCCAGCAGAGTGGGTCAGTGGGAATGCTAGCATTGCTTCAGAGCCACGGATGGTGAGGGATCAACTTTCCAGTCCAAAAGAGAATCTGTGAGGCCTTTAGTAGCTTCAATTAGGATGAAAAGGGAAGAGGGAAAAGGAGAAACAATTTAAAAGAAATTAAAATACAAACAACAAAAAAACAAACAAACAAAAAAAACAGACTGGACCATTTGGAATTTTTTATTTCAGATTTTTATGTTTCTTCTAAACGATCCTTTAGGAACAGTTATTTTGATCTCCAGAAAGAAGCTGAAAGTCCAATAAAAGATCAAACTGACACATATTAATAATTAAAAACTCACGCTTTCAAAACGCTGAGAACAGTCCAGTACTCAATGATCTGACATTTCCAAAGAGGAAAAGAAAAAAAACCAACAGAAATAAATCCTTGATTAGAAACACTCAGTAATGTTGCACAAAGATATTTGAGCACTTCAGTTCACAAACACATTTGCTGGTGTGAGCAGAAGAACCCCTGGAGGAAGCAGTCCCTGCCTGCTTTCTCTTGCTCTGCACCCATCCTTTCTGGGGCTCAGGGCATGGAGAGGAGGATGGAAGGGGACAACATGAGTTTCTCAATGCAAACAGCCCTGTGAAACTGCAACCAGCTCAGCTGTTGGACACTCCTCCAGAAGCAACAAGCTCACAGGAGGTGCTTATTGAAACCATTGGTAAGGTTCAAATGAGTTGACAAACCATGCCTGGTCCCCCCGTTGCTGATACATCCCACTGTAATCAACACTTCCAGCTGAGGGCAATGGAAGCAGCACTAAGGTGGGATAGGAAGAGCATGTACAGCCTTGGTAGATGTGGACAGGGAGATAAAGTGATTGCTTAGAGACATGGGTAAATATGTGTAGTGGGGTGGGGATGGTCAAGAGATTTGGGATACTGGGAAACAATCCGGTGGGGAGGCAGTGATTTCTGCAGGGATGGAAAGAAATGGGAAGAGCCCCACGTTATGTCTGCTTCATGCCCTTCCTCCCGCTACTAGGACCTTCCCTCCCAGCTCTTAGGCATGTAGATGATGGGGAATGCATGCCTGCTGGGAGCCCTACACGACTCATGAGAAGCCCAGCCTGGGTATGTGGGCAGGTTGGGTCCTGCTCCTGCACCATCAATGACCAACCAGCTCTGCCTTTGCTAGGTGCATTGCTAGATCCAGCTAGAAGTGATTTTTCTCTCCTTCATGGAAGAGAGAAATCAGAATCAGAAACAAAGGACACAGCGGAGAGTGAGAGTACTTTCTTCAGTTTTGTGAACTAAGATTTGTAATAGCATCTTGTACCACTCTGTTTATTCAGATAATGTTTTGGGTTTTTTTCTGTATAATATAACAGAATACATTATAACAGGGATAATCTATCATGACTCACAGTTCAAAATACGTTCTTGATATGAGAAGCAGTTCAATGAACAGCACATGATTGATCAATGGTTTTGTCTCATTAGTTTTCAAGAAAAATCTGTTTTTCTTGGGTTTCCCTGCTGCCTAAATTACAACCTCAGCCTGAGATTTGCATGATAGCTTGTACTCTTTTTAAAATGATTATTATTATTTACATATCAACACTGCTTTATTTTGTCAATGGTTTACGGGCTGGTTCGGCCTGGTTCCATGACTAGTGGGGCAGAGGGATCCACAGATCTGCGCCTCCGGAAAAGGGAAACAGGGGACCCAAAATAATTGAAAACAGCGGCAACGATCTGAGGTGAAACAAACTAATTTACTAAGTATAGTATCAACAAAATATAATGAGAGAGAGGAAGTGTGTGCGAAAGGTGGAGAGGCCTCACCACAATGCTGAGGTGAGAAGTGCAGTCCAGTTGAGCCGATGAAGAAAAGCAGACAGAGAAGCGCAGGTGAAGAAGAGGAGGCGAAGAAGAGAACATCAAGTGACCTTGCCAGGAGTTACATCTCCTTGCTGACCACAAAGCCCCCTGAGGAATGTAGTTGTTCTTCTCCACCGGACAGGCACCCGGAACTTGAGCATCCACAGTCAAACCCCCAGTGCAGTACA
Organism: Phasianus colchicus; assembly: GCF_987193195.1. NCBI lineage: Eukaryota > Metazoa > Chordata > Aves > Galliformes > Phasianidae > Phasianus > Phasianus colchicus. Next base: position 156,414,869 of record NC_143436.1, read on the forward strand.
TGATGTGATGATGTGGAATACTGATAACCAAAAATCATAAAACCATGACATATATTTTTTCTTAAGTGTATGACAGGGAAATTTTTCCATTTCTAATATTTGTCCAACATAATTGTCTTTGGTGGATTGTCACAATAAAGATAAAATGTTGGTATTTTGTCAATGTTTTTTCAAACTCTTTACAAATCAGGCTACTGGGAAGGCTTAGGAATGAAGAGACGATGTGATTTATTTCACAGGCATGCAGCAGACCAGTAGAAGAGGCAGGCAAAACCTTCCAGTATAATACCTTGGTACTCTCTCATCTAGGCTGGTTTCAGCTCTTTCTCACTTTGGTGAGTTTGGTGCAGAAGGAAAGAATGTCAGCTTTTACCAGAAGGAATAAAGCTTGGTTCAGTGGAGTTCAGCAGATTTATTAATACTGTGTCTTTTCAACTATAGCACTGAAGCACTGAGGCCTGAACCAAACGACCTCTAGATTAATTTCATAACCCAGCATTATATATCATCAGTATCTGATCATTAGTGAAATATGTACGATCATTAGTGAAGTACATATCTTGGACAAAATATCTCATTAGCAATAGATGTAGCTTAGATAAAGCATTATGAGAATATATCAACCTTTCCTTGTTTAGAAGCACGCTGTCAAGACCTACTGGTACACAAACCTCCTTGATTTCTCCTGGAGCTCTGGCCAGGTTTGAGGGGGAATCTTCTTGATCGCCGAGGTTCGCTGCTTCGGAGCTGTCCCGGCCAGAACCGCAGCGACTGACCGCGAGGTACAGGGGGGTTTCGGTCGGTTCCTTCATCCAGGGAGCCCCGAGACAACAGAGCAGCCCGGCAGCTCTCGCGAGAGCGGCTGGCGTGAAGTGGGTGTTGCCAGGGCAACGGCTCTGCATCCACGCCCCCCTGCCTAGAAAAAGCCTCAGGGACGGAGAGGAGCCGTCAGGCTGCGTGAGTCAGTGAGCCGTTGAGAGGAGGTGAAACGGTAAGCCACGCATTCACGGGACTACACAGGGAGAAGGGTTGTGAAGCGAGTGATAAGTGCAGGGGCACCCGTTAATGGCCTGGTAATGGGGCATGGGCGGTGCCAGCACTACCGGCAACAGGGCAGGGCTGATCAGTCACACCCCATTAAGACTAACTGAGTAGTGCTGGTGAGTCTGCTGGTTTGCCACGGCTGCACCCTGGTAGAAAGCTACTGCCAAGAAAAATGTGAAGACTCAGACTGAGGTCCCAAAACAAGATGCCAGTGCTAGGTGAGGGAGACAGTACTTGTGTGAGGTGTGACCAGCTAAATGACTTACTCAGCCTTGTGGTTGACCTGAAGGAGGAGGTGGAGAGGCTGAGACCATAAAGGAGTGTGAGAGGGAGATTGATTAGTGGAGCCAATCCCTATTGACCCCGAGATCTTGGCAGCCAGCTGAGGCTACCTTGCAAACAGGTAAGAGAGGGGAACCAGGATGCAGACAGTGATCCTGCTGTGATGAGCCCCCTATCCTCTCCTCCCCCTAGGAACAATGGTGAAGAACTGGGGGTGTGGGGCAGTGGCAAAAGCAGTGTAAGTCTCCCAGAAAAGCATCAAAGTGTTCTTCACCAGGCAGTGGTGGACCTGCTATTGCAAAGCAAAACAATTTGAGAGAGGAGGAGGAGTGGAAACAGATACCAGCTTGGTGAAGTGGGCATCCCCCATCCCAATCATCCTTGCTTCCCCAGCTGCCTCTGTGCAAGAGGTTTGAGGCCCTGGAACTCGAGGGAGAGGTGAGTGAGGGTGTGGAGGGAGGTCCACCCATGAGGTTGCTTCAGGTGAAGTGGTCGATCCCGTGCCTCAAGACTGCCTCTATCTGGAAGGACAGAAGGGTGGTAGTTGTAGGCGTCTACTGGCTGAGAGGAACAGAGGGGCTTGTATGTCAGCCTGACCCTACACACAGGGAGGTGTGGTGCCTCCCTGTGGAATGGGTCAGGGATATTTCTAGGAAACTTCCCGGACTGATTTACCCTTCTGATTATTACCCCTTATTGATAGCTCAGGCTGGCAGTGGTGAAGTAGCTGCAAAAAGCCTGAGGATTATCAAGAAAGACTTCAGGGAACTTGGCCAGGTAGCTGATTGAACAGGTGTGCAGGTGGTTTTTTCTCCTATACTTTCAGTGGCAGGGAAGGATACTGAGAGGATTAAAAAAAACACCTCATAAATGACTGGATTAGAGGTTGGTGCAAACACAGGAATTTTCTTTTTTTTTTTTTTTGACCATGGGGCAACAAACTTGGCATCTGGCATGATGGTTGCAGATGGAAGTAGCCTGTCTCTGAGGGGTAAGAGGATCTTAGCCAAGGAACTGGCAGGACTCATTGAAAGGTCTTTAAACTAGGTATGAAGGGGGAAGGGGACAAAATGAGGGCCGCTGGGGTTGAGTGGGTAGTTTGAGGGCTCGTACCAAACTTCATGGATGAAGAGGATGAAATACAAAGAGGTGAAGTAGGGCAGGGGGATGCTGCTGTTCTAGGGGTTCCTAGATCCTCTATAAAGGCAGTGAGATGGAAAGCCCAGCTGAAGTGCCTTTGTATCCATGCACACAGCCTGGGGAATAAGCAGGACAAGTTGGAAACCATGATACACTTGAAAGTTATGACTTTGTTCCTATCACAGAAACATGGTGGGATGACTCCCGTAACTGGAATACCACCATTGAGAGGTACTGGCTCTTTAGAAGGGATAGGTGAGGTAGGAAGGGTGGGGGAGTTGCCTTCTATGTCAAAGAGTGGATAGACTGTGAGGAGCTTCCTCTGACAACCAGTCAGGAACAAGTTGAGAGCCTGTGGGTTAGAATTAGGGACTGGACTGATAAAAGCCAGCTAGTTATAGCAGTATACTACAGGTCACCTGATCAAGGGGAGACTGCTGACGAGGCCTTCTTGCTTTAGCTGCAGGAGGCATCATGCTCACAGGCTCTCATATTGGTGGGGGACTTCAGCTATCCAGAAATCTAGTGGAAAGATCACACAGTAAGCTTCAAGTGGTCCAGGAGGCTACTGGAATCCATTAATGATAACCTTCTGGTTCAAGTATTGGACAGACTGACCAGAGGTGAAATGTTGCTGGACCAGCTGCTTGCCAATCAGGAGGAGATCATTAAAGGTGTTACGGTTGGAGGCAGCCTGGGCTGCAGTAACTGCCCTGGTCAAGTTTGTGATCTCGAGGAATGTGGGCCTGATGAAGAGTGGGGTCAGGACCTTGAACTTTGGAAGAGCAAACTGTAAGCTGTTCAATGGATTGTTGGCCAGGATACCCTGGGATGCAGACAAAGATGTTGAGGAGAGCTGGCAACTCTTCAAGGATGCCTTTCTGAGAGTACCAGAGCTCTCCATTCCTCTGAATAAGAAAGTGGGCTGAGGAGGCAGGAAACTTAGCAAGGACCTGCTGGGCATACTGAAGGCAAAGAAAGGTGCATACAAGCTCTGGAAACAAGGGTGTGTCACCTGTGAAGAATGCCGGGATGCTGTCTGGACTTGCGGACATGGGATGAGGAAAGGCATGGCACAAGCAGAACAGATCTTGGTGAAGGATGTGAAAAACAATGTAAGATGTCTCTTCTGGTCAATGTACCTGTACAACAAGCCAAAGCGAGTGTACCTCCTTTGGTAAATGTAAAAGGAGAGCTGTCTTCAACAGTTGTGGAGAAGACTGATGTACTGAATGAGTTCTTTGCCTCTGTCTTCACTGGCAGCCAGGATTCTAATATTTCTCACTCCCTGAGCCCTGCATCCCTAAACCTCTAGGTAGTGATTGGGGCAGTAAATCCCCCCCCACACACACACCTCTCCCACTGTAAAGGCAGAGCAAGTTTGAGACTGACTACTGAGATTGAATGCGTACAAGTCTGTGGGGTGGAATGGCATGCATCCCAGGGTTCTGAAGGAGCTGGCTGAGGTGGCTGTCAAGCCATTCTCCATCATATTTGAAAAGTCGTGGCTGTCAGGCGAGGTCCTGGATGACTGGAAGAACGGTCACATCACTCTCATGTATAAAAAAAGGAGCAAGGAAGATCTGGGGAGCTACAGGCTGGTGAGTCTCACCTTTGTGCCTGGGAAGATCATGGAACAGATCCTCCTGGATGACATGCTTGATCACATGAGAAATGAGCGTGCAATCCGAGATAGCCAGCACAGCTTCACAAGGGGAAGGTAGGTCATGCTTAACTAATCTGGTGGCCTTCTATGATGGAGTGATGGCACTGGTGGGCAAAGGGAAGGCAACCGATGTCATTTACCTGGACTTGAGCAAGGCTTTTGACATGGTCCCCCACCACATCCTTATCTCCAAATTGGAGGGATGTGGATTAATGGGTGGACCACCCAGTGGATAACAAGGAATCAGTTAAAAGGCTGCAGACAGAGGGTGGTGATCAATGGTTCTGTGTCCAGGTGAAGGCTGCTAACAAGCGGTATTCCCCAGGGGTCTGTCCTGGGACCAGTGCTCTTTAACATCTTTATCAATGACATCAATGATGGAATTGAGTGCACCCTCAGCAAGTTTGCTGATGACACCAAGCTGAGTGGTGCAGTTGACACCATTCAGAGGGACCTCAACAGACTTGAAAGGTGGCCCTGGGTTAACTGAATGAGGTTCAACACAGTGAAGAGCAAGGTTTTGCACTTGATCTGGAGGAATCCCAGGCATGTATGCAGACTGGAAGGAGCAGTCCTTGAGAGTAACTCTGCAGAGAAGGACCTGGGGGTCCTGATGGATAAAAAACTGAATGTGAGTCAGCAGTATGATCTTGCAGCTTGGAAAGCAAATGGTATCCTGGGCTCCATCAGAAGAAGGGTGGCCAGCAGGGACAGGGAGGTGATCGTCCCTCTCTAATCTGCCCTTGTGAGGCCCCATCTGGAGTACTGTGGCCAGGTCTGGAGCCCCCAGTACAAGAAAGACAGAGCTTTTGGAGAGGGTCCAGAGGAGAGCTACGAAGATGATCAGGGGACTGGAGCACCTCCCCTATGAAGAGAGGCTGAGGGTGCTGGGCTTGTTCAGCCTGGAGAAAAAGAAGGCTGCGGGGTGACCTCATTGCAGCCTTTCAGTATGTAAAGGGAGCCTACAAACAGGAGGGAAGTCAACTCTTTGAAAGGGTAGATAACAGTAGGACAACGGGAAATGGTTTTAAGTTGAGGGAAGGGAGATTGAGGTTGGATGTCAGGGGGAAGTTCTTTACTATGAGAGTGGTGAGGTGCTGGAACAGGCTGCCCAGAGAGGTTGTGGATGCCCTGTCCCTGGAGGTGTTCAAGGCCAGATTGGAGGGGGCCCTGGGCAGCCTGGTCTAGTATTAAATGGGGAGGTTGGTGGCCCTGCCTGTGGCGGGGGGGGTGGAGATTCATGATTCTTGAGGTCCCTTCCAACCCGGTCCATTCTGTGTTTCTATGAATCCAAAAGGGAGAATGAAACCAGGTGGTTCCACCTAATTGTCATGTACGCTTGTTTATTCACCAGTATAAAAGCTAGACCTTCTTGTAGGAGACCTCACCTATGAGTGAATGCACTGCCTGGGACCTCCAGTTTTCCAGGAAAGGCTCTCCAAATCCTTGATAGAGCTCCCCACCAACTGTGGAATGGATGATGGTGAAGTATTTCAGCAGCTGGTGATGTATCTTTCTTAGTCACTATTGCTATCCTCATGTAGTAATAGGTGCATCGCTTTATTCTGTTTTATTCTTGTATATCATTTCACTTATTTTCTCATTGCTTTAAGATTAAGTAAAGATAAAAGCACTTCTTAGCTTGGTGTCTGTGACCTTTGTGCTGAACTTGTCCACTGGCAAAACAAACACCTTGGTGAAATGTGGCCCAGATTCATTTAACCAAAAATAAAATTTAAGGTAATATACTAAAAGATTAATTCAGTGGCTCTTGCTGAATTTATTTTGTATGACTATTTTAATTTGGCCAAAAAAAAAAAAAAAAAAAAAAAAAAAAAAAAAAAAAGAAAAAAAAAATCTGAGTGTTCATGTAAGAACTGATCTTAGTTTACAGTCTTTTAGAAACAGTTAACTTTGAATAATACATTCCTGAAATGTTGAACAGTCTGAGAAATAATTACCCTTCATGGAGAAAAATGACCTATCTTCTTTCATGTTTTTGTGTTGTCTTTGTTCCCATCCCTCTCATTAAATATGCAACCCAAGCATAAAGAAAACGTTTCTGGTAAGCATTTGAATAAGGTTCTTGGCAGTTCTGTTGTTAACTGATGATTCAAAGGCGGCTTCTTGGTTGTCAATGGAGAATGGTGGGTGAGCCAAGTCCAGAAGCAGCTGTCTCCTTCTGAAGCCCCACCGGAGATGATATAGCAGGCCCAGGCTCTGTCTGCATGAACCGGAGCATGCTTTTCATGTCCAAAGTGAAGCACAATCTCAGTTCCAGGAGCTTACATAATTGCATGGTGCTTTGCACCATGGTCCATACACCTCTACACAGAATGAAGACAGCTGCAAGTGCCATGGTCTTGCTGTCAGTAATTTTTCTGTGTTGATGCTTCATAGCAGCAGAGTAGATATACCTTTAATTCTGTTAATATGTTGGGAAAAAGTAGGTGCTGAAACTGACTATATCTATGCCATTTCCTAAGTGCCAAAGCCAGGTGGTGAGCCTATTGCCTGAATCAAGTACATGCTCTACCACTGCTGGTGTCTTTGTGGCAGGAGATGTAAGTGCCCTTCTGGAAAGAAACCCATGGGGATGTGATCCTGCTATCCAGCATGTGGCTGTCTGGTGAAACATGCTACGGTCATCCCATCACCAGCTGTAGTTTCACCCTGATGGGCAGCTAAACCTTGCCGTAACTGCTCTCATAATCCCTCTCTTCAAGAGAAGGAAGGCTGAAAATAAGATGAAAAAGGGCTCAAGGGTTGAGATAATGACAGGGAGGTCGGTCACCAATTACTGTTATGTGCAAAACAGAGTCAGCACAGGGAGATTAATATCAATTATTGCCTGATGATAACAGACTAGAACAGTGAGAACTAAAAGCAAACTAAAAATACTTTCTTTGCTATCCACTCTCCTTTACCTCCCGAACCCCGAGTAGTGCGGGAAAATGAGGAATGGAGGATGAGATCAATCCATAACACTTGATCTCTGCTGCTCCTCCATGGTCATTCCCTGCCTCTGCTCTACATGGGTCCCTCTCATGGCATGCAGTCTGTCCCAAATTGATTCTGTGTGGGTTTCCCACAGGCTGCAGCTCTCCAAACACTGCTGCAGCATGGCTTTGTACCATGGGACTCACCTGTCAGGCATTGCTCCACGTGTCCCCTTGGATGGTAAATCCCTCAGTCCTCCTGCCCTACAACGGGCTGCTCTCCTTAGGCTGCGGCTCTGGCCTGGGGCTGTTCCTGTGGGGGTATCCATGGGCTATGCCTCCTTCGGGTCTCATCCACTTCTGCTCCATGGGCTTCTCCATGGTTGAACTTGGAAATCCCTGCATGCTCCCTTTGCAACTCACTGGAACTGTAACACATCCTGCTACCAAGAATTTGGCACAAAAACCTAGCATGCCACCGCAAGTAGCTCCTTATCTGAGGCCAGAAAAAAGTTATAGCCTGAGTTTTCCCATGTGAGCACAAGAATTTTTGCTCAGACAGTGAAAACAAGGGAAATCTGACCTTGAGACTTGCTTTAAATACACTGCAGATGCACCAACAGAGAGAACAGCAGGTTGACCAAAACCCAACTCCCCATAGCAAAATCAGTAAAAATTATTACTAGAAAGTTTGTTTAAATGTTGGAAATGAACTATGGTAAACACTGGATATTTCCTTATTTGTAGCTCAGCTACAGTGTAGAATGAGATAGGATTATTTCTTTGAGCTGAACATCGCTGTGGAGACCAGCTTCAGGGCAAGTGACTACTCTCCTACTGGCTGACCCAGAGACCGCAAGTTCAAACATGGTCTCTACCAGATGGTGTGCTTGCTCCAAGATGACTGTGGTGATCCAGACGGAGGGACTACCCAGAATTGTGGTGGTTCAAGTCTCTGGCTGCAGGGAGTGCCAGAGCCTGCTGCTGCCAGGGGAGGATGGGAGGGATGCCACCTGCACGAGGTGCGAGCAGGTGTATGAGCTGCTCAGTCTTGTGGTGGAGCTCAGGGAGGAGGTAGAGAGGTTAAGAACCATTCGAGAGTGTGAGAGGGAGATAGACTGGTGGTGTAACTCTCTGCGAGAAACAAGCAGAGATTGCAACCCCCAGCCTGCAGTGGACCCTCTCCCTTGCTGTGGTCAAACCGAGAGAGCTGACTTGAGAGGAGAGGAGGAATGGCAGCAGGTCCCACCTCAGTGACGCAGGCGGCACCCATCCCGACTTACCTTGGTTCCTCAGGTGCCTCTACGTAATAGGTTTGAAACCCTGAAACTGGAGGGTGAGGAGGTTGAGAATGAGGTGAAGGAACAGCCTCCGAGCTTTCCTAAGGAGAGGCGGTCAGCTCCATGCTTGAAGACTCCCTCCTCCAGAAAAGAAAGGAGGGTGATAGTCATAGGTGATTCCCTTCTAAAAGGAACTGAGGGCCCAATATGTCGACCTGATCCCACCTGGAGGGAAGTGTGCTGCCTTCCTAGAGCCTGAGTCAAGGATATCTCTAGAAAGCTTCCTGGGCTTATTCGTCCATCTGACTACTACCCCTTATTGGTAGTTCAGGTTGGCAGTGATGATGCTGCTAAGAGAAGCCTGAGGGATATCAAAAATGACTTCAAGGGTCTGTGGAGGGTATTTGATGGTGCAGGAGTGCAGGTGGTCTTATCTTCTATCCTTCAGTGGCGGGGAAGGACACTGAGAGGATCAAAAAAATCCTTCTCATAAATAAATGGCTTAGAGGTTGGTGCAGGCACAAGAATTTTGGTTTTTTTGACCATGGGGCAATTTACTCGGCTCCTGGCATGACGGCTGCAGATGGAGCTCACTTGTCTGCAAGGGGTAAAAGGATCCTAGCCCAGGAGCTGGTGGGGCTCACTGAAAAGTCTTTAAACTAGGTAGGAAGGGGGAAGGGGACAAAATGAGGGCTGCTGAGGTTGTGCAGGTAGTTTGAGGTTCAAAAGATAACTTGATGGGTGATGAGGGTGGAGTTCGAAGGGATGGAGAGTGGCAGGGGAATACTGCTTCCCTAAAGTGTCTGTACACTAATGCGTGCAGTATGGGTAATAAACAGGAAGAGTTGGAGATCTGTGTGTGGTTGCAAGGCCATGATCTCATTGCCATCACAGAGACGTGGTGGGACAGCTCGCATGACTGGAATGTTGTCATGGAGGGCTATGTGCTTTTTAGGAAAGATCGGCTGGTGAGGCGGAGTGGTGGAGTTGCTCTTTATGTAAGAGAGCAGCTAGAATGTATTGAACTCCACCTGGAGGAGAGTGGTGTAGCAGTGGAGAGCTTGTGGGTGAGAATCAAGGGGCGGGCTGGTATAGCTGACACTGTTGTGGGAGTGTACTACAGACCCCCTGATCAGGAGGAGGAGGTTGATGAGGCCTTCCATAAGCAACTGGAAGCAGCGTCACGATCCCAGGCACTGGTGCTTATGGGGGACTTCAATTATCCAGATATTTGCTGGATAAGCAATGTGACAAGGCACGTGCGGTCCAGACTGTTACTGCAATGTGTTGAGGACAACTTTCTGATGCAGGTGGTTGAGGAACCGACGAGGGGAGGGGTGTTGCTGGACCTTATTCTCACTAATAGAGAAGGGCTTGTCAGGGAAGTAAAGGTCGGGGGTAGCTTGGCTTGTAGTGACCACGAGATGGTGGAGTTCAAGATCCTGAGTGGAAGAACTAAAGCAAAAAGTAGGATTGCTACCCTGGACTTTAGGAGAGCCAACTTTGATCTCTTCCGGGACCTACTTGGAGCTATCCTGTGGGCTAGGGTGTTAGAAGGTAAGGGGGCCTGTGAGACCTGGTCGGCATTTAAACAGCTGTTCTTCTAAGCTCAGGATCAGTGCATCCTGTGAGCAAGAAATCAGGAAAGGGTGGCAGGAGACCTGTGTGGATGAGCAAGGAGCTCGTGTGCAAACTCAAAGGAAAGAAGAAGGCCCACAAAATGTGGAAAAAGGGTCTGACCACTTGGGAAGAATATAGAAATGTTGTCAGGGCCTGCAGGGATGCAGCAAGGAAAGCTAAAACCCACCTGGAATTGAACCTGGCAAAGGTGATAAAGGATAATAAAAAAGGCTTTTTTAAGTATGTTAACAGTAAAAGGAAGACTAGGGAGTGTGTGGCTCCCCTGTGAAGTGATGGGGGTGTTCTGGTAACAGGGGATGCTGAGAAGGCAGAGCTACTGAATGCCTTCTTTGCTTCTGTCTTCAGTGAAAAAGCTCCCCCTTGGGAATCCGAGACCCTGGAGGTTAGTGAAAGGGTCTGGGTAATGAAAGACTTCCCCATAGTCAGCAAAGAGGTGGTCCGAGAGCGCCTAGGCAACACCAGTGTTCACAAATCCATGGGACCCGATGGGATGCATCCACGGGTGCCGAGGGAACTGGCAGAGGTGATTGCTGAACCACTCTTTGTCATCTTTGAGAGGTCTTGGAGAACGGGGGAGGTGCCTGAGGACTGGAGGATAGTCAGTGTCACTCCGGTCTTCAGAAATGGCAAGAAGGAAGATCCAGGCAATTATAGGCCAGTCAGCCTCACCTCTGTCCCTGGAAAGGTGATGGAGCAGCTTATGCTGGATGCCATCTCCAGACAACTGGAAGAAAAGGAGGTTATCAGTAGTCAGCATGGGTTCACCAGGGGGAGATCATGCTTGACCAACCTGGTAGCCTTCTATGATGTTGTCTCTGGCTGGTTGGACAGGGGGAAAGCAGTGGATGTAGTCTACCTTGATTTCAGCAAGGCATTTGATACTGTCTCCCACAGCATCCTTATAACAAAGATGAGGAAGTGTGGGATAGATGAGTGGACAGTGAGGTGGGTTGAGAATTGGCTGACTGGCAGAGCACAGAGGGTTGTCATTGGCGGTGCAGAGTCTGGTTGGAGGCCTGTAACCAGCGGTGTTCCCCAGGGGTCAGTGCTGGGTCCGGTCTTGTTCAACATCTTCATCGATGACCTTGATGAGGGGGTAGTGGCCACCCTCAGCAAGTTTGCTGATGATATGAAGTTGGGAGGATTGGCTGACACGCCTGAAGGCTGTGCTGCCATTCAGTGAGACCTGGACAGGCTGGAGAGCTGGGCAGAGAGAAACCGGATGAGATTTAACAAAAGCAAGTGTAGAGTCTTGCACCTAGGGAGGAATAATCGCATGGACTGGTACAGGTTGGGGGATGACCTGCTGGAGAGGAGCTCTGCGAAGAGGAACCTGGGTATCCTAGCGGACAACAGGTTGGCCATGAGTCAGCAGTGTGCCCTTGTGGCCAAGAGGGCCAATGGTAGCATTCTGGGGTGCATTAAAAAGAGTGCGGCCAGCAGGTCGAGGGAGGTGATCCTCCCCTTCTACTCTGCCCTGGTAAGGCCTCATCTGGAGTACTGTGTCCAGTTCTGGGCTCCCCAGTACAAAAAAGACAGGGATCTCTTGGAAAGAGTCCAGCGGAGGGCCACAAAGATGGCCAAGGGCCTGGAGCATCTCTCCTATGAGGAAAGGCTGAGTGAGCTGGGTCTGTTTAGCCTTGAGAAGAGAAGACTGAGAGGAGGCCTGATCCAGGTCTATAAATATCTAAGGTGTGGGGGGCAGAGTGGCGAGGCGAGACTCTTTTCAGCGGTATGTGGAGACAGGACAAGGGGAAATGGCTGAAAACTGGAGCATAGGAAGTTCCGCACAAATATGTGCAAGAACTTCTTTATGGTGAGGGTGACTGAGCACTGGAATGGGCTGTCCAGGGAGGTTGTGGAGTCTCCTTCTCTGGAGATATTCAAGACCCACCTGGATGCCTACTTGTGCGACGTGGTGTAGAGAACCTGCTTTGGCAGGGGGGTTGGACTCGATGATCTCTGGAGTTCCCTTCCAACCCCTACAATTCTGTGATTCTGTGACATGATAGAATGCTATCCCTCTGCTACGTATCTCATGGAGATGTATTCCAGGTTTGACATATGACACAACCATTTTGTTTCGTAGGATCCTGAGATCAGTTGTGGTTTTAACATTACTCAAGGCAGAAGGAAAATGTTGCTGGTGTAGACTTTTGCTCTGAGATTCCAAGAAACAAAATCCTTAGGAAAGCAGAGTAGTTATAATGTTGACACTTTGGGTTAGTTTACATCAGCTGAAAATGTACGGTAAAAATAATATCTGAGATAAGTTTACTTTACTATTCTCCCCATTTATAAGATTTTTTTCCAACATCATCCTTTCAGTAGTTTTATTATGCCATACTTAAGATTTACTGTGTCATTCTCAAAAAACAGCCACTTATGTCTGCATACAAAGTGAATGAGCTGAATGTCATACAAAATTTTCTGTGCAAAACATTCAAAATTCATGTCTTATTATTTTAAGATAGTTTGGATCAAAAGAAGACTCAGTATCTTATTTTTATGTTTATAATGTATGTGTGGTGTGTATGATATATATGAATTTATCAACATATTAATTTATCCTCTTGCCTGTATTCTCTGTTGCCTGGAAATTTTTGTATAATAATAGTAAGTCTAGCCTCCCAAAAGTGCAAGAAGAGAAGGATATGTTTAGGCATGTATACCAACAGAGAGATGAAGAACCTGAAGTTACCAATCTTGTTACTTTTCCCTGCTTCATCTCATCATAGAAGGTGCCAATATGTCTATCTTCAATATTCACAGACTACGTGTCACTCAGTAGTAAATACTTACAGGTTTTCCAGTTTCAGCTACATACCACAAACTCCTCTTCACTGGCTCTGCCTCCACACTCCCTGAGTGGCTTCAGACTGTAATCTGTCATTACAACTAAAACAGAATTAATGGGTCTACTGCAAATAGATTTCATTTATCTATCTAAATATAGATATCTATTGACTCAGAGTTCAGGCAAGGTAAAATTTAGCTTTTGATCAGCAGTTGATTTCCATTTGCAATCTCAATGATGCTAAAATAGGAGCTTTATCCTATTGGAAAGAGTAATTACTCAGCCCTCCTGTGGACTTCATGGAGCTACAGAATGCTGCATAATAGAAATCTCCAGTAATACAGAACTCTCATGGATTAAAAAAAATGATACAATTTTACCAAAATGATTTAAATTATGAAAATTGAGAGCTGAAATTTTGGGAAACATAGATTATCTTGCTTATGTTTGTTCACTCTCCATTATATAGCAAACATCGATGTTATTCATATAATAAAGGTTATGTACTTACATGTACTTGTCAACTCTTTGAAAGAGTAGATAACAACGGGACAACGGGATATGTTTTTAAGTTGAGGGAGGGAAGATTTAGGTTGGATGTCAGGGGGAAGTTCTTTACAGAGAGAGTGGTGAGGTGCTGGAACAGGCTGCCCAGAGAGGTTGTGGATGCCCCATCCCTAGAGGTGTTCAAGGCCAGATTGGATGGGGCCCTGGGCAACCTGGTCTAGTATTAAATAGGGAGGTTGGTGGCCCTGCCTGTGGCGGGGGGGTTGGAGATTCATGATCCTTGAGGTCCCTTCCAACCCGGATTCTGTGATTCTGTGATGTACTTAAGTGATACATAGACAAGCAGTGTGAGAATGAGCTTAGGTTCAGTGGGAATTCAAGCTAATGTAACAGCTGAGGTATGGTATAACAAAGTATTTATCAGATTGAGATGGGCCCTGAACCAAGAATTCATCAACCTCCATTAAATATTTTAGCCATTAGATTAACCATTCATGTATATTTTGTGAGTCCTACACAGGGTAAAATCAACTGCCCTAGGCAGCTAAATCTTTCCTTTCATAGACCTAACAACAGGACTTAGGGAAGTGGTCAACATAATGGGAGGCAGGGATACCATTCAGAGAGACGTCAGAAAGCTGGAAAATTGGAACCTCTTGAAATTCAGATGAGGAAAATATAAAATGATGCAATGGGGAGGAATGACCCCATATACCTGTGCACACTGGAGACCAGTCAGCTGGAAAGTAGTTGTTAGAAATCAAAGGCAACCTTTTGGACAGCACATTGACCATGGGCCACTAATGTGACCTTGTGGCAAAGAAGGCCAAGATTATCCTGGGATGCATTAGGAGGAGCTTGGCCAGCAGAAGATGATCCTTCTCCTCCACTCAGTCCAGGTAAGATACACCTGAAGCGTTGGGTCCAATTTCAGGCTCTTCAGTACTGTGCTTTTCCCAGTCTTTTTAGAAGTGGCGTGGCATCCTGATAACATTTTAAGCAGCCATAAACTAAAAGGGCTGACATCCCGTTCTTACCCTCTGCATGCAAAGGTAAGTAATGGGTAACTGTGAAGTCAGTGGTATAAATGAATGAAGAAACAAATCTATAATGTAGTGCTGGGTAGTAAAAGGGGTATTCTGGACATCAAATAGTAACATAGTATTTCTACAAAATCGTATATACAGACTATTTTATATTTACAATATTTTATTGACCTATTGTGTGAATTGACCTCCACACTGGTCTTAGCCATAACTGAAACCTATAATGATATGCTCAACCTTGACTTAAAATCATCCTTTTTGATAGCAAAATCTACCCAGCAACTGGGAAATATGGACGATTTAGTCTGCGCTGAATCCCAAGTGTCTTCTGCTTTGCTGGTAGCTCTATCCAAATGAGAAATTTAAAGTTAACTTGAGGTATGTCTATATAATCAGCAAGCACAGCAAGGAATGCAGTGAAATACAGCCTCACTCGGCTCCATGCATAAGATATTACCCTTTAAAAGACGACATCAGTTCCGACAGATGTTGTCTCTGCATGCACTCCACCTCTGGATTTTACTTATCTAAAGAATTCAAAGCTTCAGATCACAGCCAGGGCCAAAATGTAGAAAAATTTCAAATGAAGTTATCACAGCAAGACTTTCAGCTTAATTAACAATTCATGGCAGAGAGGAAGACAGATGTTGATATTGTTTAAGTAAGAAAACCAGAAAGACAGACGCCATCTTCTCTCTTTAGTAGTGTACAGTCCTTTAGCATTGCTTTACAACTTTTCTATCTGGAATATATTTGCCCTGACCAGAGGGATGAGGAACAGAGAGAAACAGAATGGCAAACATATTTGGATATTTTATTTAAAACATCTTAATCTTAGAAAGAGAGTAGTAGTGTAGTCAGTGATGAGTTCTGTAGTGACATAGCCACTAATATTGCAGTTGTCTATCTTAAACGAAGATGAACAGAAATAACCTCAGAAGCATAAAATAAATGTAATTTGTATAATTCTCTATCAGTTATCATGCTAAAACAGCTGAAATTAACAAAGAATTGATATCCATAATGATTAATGAAACTATAGTGATCTACTTTGTAGTCCTTCATATGTCTTATCAGCATATAACTTGTGTATGGCTGGACTACAAGGTAAGATCCTTCTCAACTGAGGTCTCTTGTCATTGGAGGTGGTTCCTAATTAATCTATTTTGTGATTTATATTTCTAACAAAAAATTTATTCATTACAGATATGCATAAATCAAAAAGATTTTTTTACAGATCTGAGCCTGAACACCACAAGTAGCAGTATGCAACAACCTATATACAAAACTTTATAGTCCTATATACTGCAATATAATTACCAACAGAGATTCACTATACTCAATTTGCAGTCAGCCAGCTTCAGACTGCGTAGCAATAGGGATAAATGTATGAGAGGAACTTGTCTGAGTTGTGTACCAATTTATTTTTTTTTTCATTACACAGCAACCTATCTCTCCTTCCTATCTTTATGGTGAGTTATCCTTGATCCAGAGATTAAGAGAATTGTAAACCCTGAGGAAAGGGATGAGTTGTCTGTGAAATGTCTGTCTGTAGGCACTGCAGATACAAAAATAACTATTTCTTAGAGTCTGTAAGATCCTTACACTGCAGTAGTCATCTCTTCGAGGTGCTTGGGTCTTTGTACTGCTAAAGACAAAGGTCATTGGAAGCTGTTGAGTTTAATGTAATTATTTCCACACTAAGGTAGACAAAAGATGACCTCAGGGAGCTTTTAGAGAATATTGTTATCCATCTGGTCTACATTTGGATCTGGGGAGAAGATGAAAAGCCCATAACAATCCATTCTGGAGAGTAGCGCGCACTGGGCCATGCTGTCAAACACATGAAGTTTAAGCTTGTGGGGTTAGAGAAGACTGTAACCACAAAACATCACAAAAAAAGATTGAGAAGGTCACATAAAATAATTTCTACAAGTCACATGATCAAGATTTACTGAAGCTTTTGACTTTTTTATTGTATGCTTCTGACACAGAAAGGTTATGAGATCAGAAAGCGTATCTATTCATGAGGAACAAAATGGAAAAACTTTCAGAGATTAAAAGACTAGTTAATTTTAGAAGAATAATTTTTTTTCACATATCTGCTTTCAGCATTTCTCCTCTCTTCCCTCCTTCACTCATCTGACTCAGGTTTTGTATGGTGAAGAAAAGCTGTGACTACGTGTCAACTGTATAATGTTTTTCTCAAAGCAACAGGTGCATCATCACATTATTTTGCTACCTAGTTCTACCAGATTATGTATTAAATCATTCAATCCATCTGTTTGAAATGAGAGAAAGAGGCCTGGGGTCTGTGATACAGCCTTTGAAAAGAAAAATATATGGGCTGTAAAAGGAAGCTCTAAAGTGTGTCCATCGTTTGCTAAAACCAACAAAATTGAAGATCTTTTTTTCTGAAGCACTGGAGATGCAGATCTGACATGCAAAAACTATTACATAATGGCTGTTGTTTTTCCAGTGAAATTACATTTATAACTACATTTTCATTAAAAGTAGTCTCTCTTGACTTGAATTCACTTTAAAAATACATGAAGGATGATCATCAGCAACATGGGGAGTGTTCACTTAGTGTCAAGCAAAATGGTCTTAAACCCTTGCAACAGAGGAATTAGGACAAAATATTTGGGGTGTTCTCAAAAAATCCCATAATGCCATTCAAATGCATGAATAAATTCTGATCAGAAAACTAGACCAGCTGCTTGGTTATTTTGATCTTTGTTTTCTGACAGGCTTGAGACTGGTCTCTTACTTCTGGATCCCAAAAATATGCATCCTGAGAGCAGATCTGCTGCCTGACACTCCCTTTAAAAAACAAGATTCCAGGATCCATCCATTTGAATCAGCTAGGTCATACACAGTCTCCAAATCTTCATTCTTGGGACCACTACAATGTATACTTTCAGTCCCTGATGGCATGTAAGAGAAAAGAAGAATATATTTCATGAATGTGAGCCTTGTAAGTTTGCAGGTATACACCTTATTACTTACGGACATGAAGACTGTAACCCCCTGACATATGGTCCTCGCTCCAGCCTGCAGGCAGCAGTGCCCTGTGATGTTGCTCCCAGCAATGAACAACTTAAAAAGTAAAACACTGATGCCTCTACCCAGACTGACAGGCAGGGCAAAGTCTAATGTCACTAGCAGTGTGGCTACTTGCTCATGAGCCCAATCAGGGACTGTGGCCATTGCCTATTAGCTATAAATGTTCAGTATAAATCATTCATGACACTTGGAGCTGTGCTGTGATATATAGCTATGCTCAGGTGGACAAAACACATACCGTTAACTCTGCCTATAAAATTAAGGGTACAAAAACAAAAGAAGAAGGGTCTGGAAACTATACCTCATACGTATAGTCATATAAGTACCCTGGAAGTGCCAATGTGAGAAACCACAGAGTGTTGTAACAAATTCAATTTATTATTCACATCTGACTACTTTTCTTGAATTCTGGTTGCTAATCCTTCTTCCCTGAGACTACCTGACAATATTTCAAACTCTACCTAGGTTTTAAAAAATGGTTTAACATTAAGTTTTCCATCCTTTTCTTCAAATATGGGCTTTATTCCATAAAATTATACTTTTCTGAGGTCTAGGTTGAGTAGTATTTAGTTCTGGAACAGCTGCAGATATAAAATCCAGCACAGCACAACTCATCCAGGCTGCAAACACAAGATCTGTCCCACTAGAATATCAAGAAGCACAACTGAAAAAGAGCTACATTTTTTTTTTCTCTCTCTCTCTCTCTCTTTTTTTTTTTTTCTTCAGTGCTATATTTTAGGTATAAGCTAAAAAATACAAAAATTCAGGTTCTATTCTGTATGGAAAATCCATTACCATTTAAATAATTACTAGGAACTTGAATTCTCTGAAGCTTGTTTGTCTGGATACCCAGTAAAGGCACGTCTGCTCAGATACATAGTCTGCATAGTAACATTCAGCAGTGGTCAGAAAGGGAAGGGTACAGCAGAACATCATTACACCACTGTGACCGCACAGCACAATCACACTCTTGCAGCTCTTGTCTCCACATTTCTAGATCAGTCTAACAGAACCAGGAAAGGTAGTGAGCAGTTATAGGCAGTTATAGGGATAATCAGGACGATTTACCTCCCATATTAAGGATTAACCACGTAGGTGACAATTCTTTACCCTGGAGTGAAGCATCTGCCGGGATACAGGAGTCTGCAAAACCTTCAGTACTGTGAATGAAATGATTTGTGATTCTTATTATTGCTCGTAGTATCAAAGCTGAATATTTTCCAGTGAACTTACTGTGAGTGATTTTATAAGCAGGAGGAGGTATTTTTTTTTATATACAGCATAGAGTAATATGATATTCACTGAAACCCTGAGGGGAAAGTCATCCATGGGAAAAATATTTTAAAAAATGATGGACTGAATGAGCAGAGGATAGGTGGCACCTCAGCATGATGGTCTATATGCGTCCTTCATCTCCAAAGATCCTAAGCATGTGATTTCTGAGAGGGGGAGGATTATGCCAAACTCATCGTCACTGTGTTCACTTCCTTTTTTCTGCCATCCTTTTCCTGAGCATCTGCCACAGGTCATGATTAGAGGCCACACAGTGGCCTGGAGAGATTACTAGATTGACCCAAGCAGTTGCTTTAAGATCCAGAATGTATATTCCCTGAAACACCAGTATAACTGTTTTGCTGCAAAGTGTTTGAAGGCAGAATAACCCAGAATACCTGGACTATGGGGCAGAGCTCTATTTTGGTCCTTGGTTCTTTATGCTAACACCTGGAGACAGTTTATCTGAATGTGCAATTTCAGGGGAGACAAATGTTTGTGTATTAAAGAGAGCACAGGACACACAAGCATGGCATACACAAATACAACGCTCACTGGGTTGTTCTCGATAGCAGATTCTACTTTGGCCAGCCTAAAAAAAATATTATCTATCTTATCTCCCCCTCCTATGAAAACATATAAATCAGGAAAGTTGTAGAAAGGAAGGGAGAGGAAGGGGCAGGGCTTCATCCTGGGCTTAAAATCCAGACATCCGCCTTCACGTGAATTCTTTAAAGGCAGTGTTGCACAACACCTTGCCAAAAAGCACAGCAAGCTGCAGATTTGCGAATGGTTCCACTTGCTGGCTGGGCTGCTGGCAGATCATCCACTTCCCCAGCTCAAAAGACCCAGTTGTTTTACTCTTTGTCCTGCTCCTCCCTTCTGAAACAATTTAATGGGGCCTTTGAGCACGATAAAGTAGGTAAAGCAGGCAGGCTGCAAGGTAAGGTGAGCAGAGATACTGCACAAAAACTGAACTGCTGATGGCTCATGTGTTCCTAATTTTCAGCAGTCAGTAGGGGCTGGTTAAAATAAAGCTGACATGATGGTGAAGTTTTGACTATCCTGTTTTCTGCCAGCATTCCTGGAAGCATAGCTCATAAAACACACTGAATCATATAAAAGTGTCCAAGAATTCATCAATAGAAAGGAAAATTAATCTCTTCTTCATTGGCATGTATTTTACTGTAATGATGAAACCATACTCATTTAGTTCTTCCCTAAGTTAAAGACTTTAATTCAAGGAGGACCTGACTCTGCTATCCAGTCATGTTGAATAAAGTTTTGATGCAATTTTGCTGTGACAGCTTGGACAAAAATATATTATTTCCTATGAGTCAGACCTGCAGAAGTGGTCTTTCAGCTTCTGCTGCTGCTTTTGTAATTTTCAAGCTGGCAATCAGAAGCAATATGAAGTGTCAAGCAAAATATTTTGTATCCCTTATACAGTAGTCTGTGATAAAATGCGTGACTTGCCCGTTTACGGGAACTCATTTATTACAGTAAGAAAAAGGTTGCAGTAATACACCTACCTCCTCTAATAATGATAATGATAATGATAATAATAAATACAGTTGTTGTGCCATTGAGCCAGCAAAAAGCTGAGAGGCTGAACAGCACAAACATGCTAAAGTGGTTCTCTTCAAAATCAATCTTCTGTTTGTAACATGCTCACACATTACACTTTCTTCTCAAACAAACATACAAGCAAAAATGTAATTGTATAAAGGACCCTTCTTTGCAGGTCAAGGGGGAGGTTCAACTCAGTGTTCCTCAATGCTCCATTTAAGAACAGTTTGTCATACATAAGAAATAATTCTCTATATAGGAATAAACAACATTGCACTAAAACAGAAGCAATCCTTGCAATAATGCACAGGTGTTCTGACGGTGGGTTATTCCCCCTAAAAGCATCCCCGTAAATTACTCTACTGCTTCCTGTAGTGCTCCAAGAAAGCATCTCAAGGGCCAACTCTGGTGGAAGGAAACCAGGAAAGTTTTGTCTATAACAAGGTGGTGGCACTGGCAGTAGGGGTACTGTGGGATGGATTGCAAGGGGGCATATATAGGGTTCAGAGATCAAAAGGGTCACACACAGCTGCTAATACAGTGCTAGGTGAAGGAGAGTGTTGTTTCTCTGCTCAGACCTACTGGGAGTGCAAGAAAGAGGTCAAATTTACATCTGCTCAGCTCAGCCCCTCGGGGGATAAGTAAGAAGTTCATAGCACAGCACAATAAGAGACTTCTTCAGAGGACGTATTTCCTTGTGCACACTTCAGCATCTAGCTCTGTCTTCTTCAATGTTGTTGGTGTTTAAAACTATGAAACTCCTCATCATGAGCCTTTTAACGCAAGATAGACCCTTCTACAAAATCAGTAATAGTGGCTGTTCACCTCATAAATACATGAAGCAACTGAAATTTTATGGTGCCATCCATGCCTCATCGAGCTTTAATGCATTCCTTGTAAACGCATATTCTTTTTTTGTTTAGGACAGTAACAGTACCACGTGCCAGACTTACCATTAAATCCCAGTTCTGATATTTGTAATGGGATATAACAGAAGTTTTATCTTCAAGAAAAATTCCTCATTCCATTTTCTGTGCTTAACACCCCAAAAATATGACATTATTGATCTGAACCAGTTTTCCCTCATTGCCTGTCAAATTACACCACTTTGTTGCAGACACATGAGTAGTAGTTGGGAGGTGAGTGATTTATAAGCTGGCACGGAATGACTGAGAATCACATCAGTGATTTAAAATGTAGCTGCTGGAAGAGAAAAAAAAACAGAAAAACCAAATCTCATAAGTTATAAGTCATCAAAATGTCATCAAATATAATGTCATCAAAAAGCTCCCCCAGACTGTAAACACCTTGCATGTTAGCAGCTTGCACCAGGACCATGCTAGTGGGAGATACAGAGGGCCCCACTGGGATCACCTTGTGTTGTACTACGTGTGGGAACAGCACAAGCTTTGGGAAAAAAATGTGTTTAAGGAAGGAAATTAAAATATGAAACAAAAGCGGAGGAGGTGGGTCATGCTAGCAGAAGAAATCTATGCTTAACATGCTGGAACGATAAATAACAAACACATTAAAAAGGTCAACCGCAACCCTTATCATGATTTGCTGACAAATTTTAGCCAGAAACTGCGGACTGCAGAAAACCGGAAGAAAAGCAATTCAGTCATGGCTAACCCCATCCTGTCCAGCACTTCCCAGAACCCATCCTCTTGGAGTGCTGGTTACACTGCCGCCACAGCCCCAGCCCTGACTGATGCTTTGATTGGAAAAGCTCCCACACCCTCATGCCAAGCCTAGGCTCAGAGAAGGATGGGTCTGGGGATGGCTGGGCTTCAAGGAACTGATCACCCATTAGCCACGTGGAAACGCTTGACTGATAGCCAGAGTGGAGGTCAGAACATGAGATGTCCACAGCTGCCTTTCTTTTTTACTTGTTTTTTACAAGCTATGACATAAGAATAAAAGAAACAAGTCAAGAATGTAAATTAATTGCAAGTCAGCTGGCTTTATTTCATTTCATTCTTTTAAGATTAACTGCATCTTATATTCCAGAAACTTCTGTGTTTATTTCAGGCAGGGGTCTAATAAATATATGTTCTCTTTCAATAGCATATGAATTAGAAAGACAAATCCACTAGCAACTTTGGATCAGGCACAATTTCCTAACCTGTTCACACGAATACCTTAGGTAGCCTGGCTTTGAGAACAATTTACTTGCAATCCGATTTTTAGACAGCCGGTCACTGCCTGGAATTGAAAGTGTAATATTATAAAACCTTGTCTCATACACATAAGCCACCAATCAATCCTAATACACCCCACTGTCTGTACCTGTGTACCTGTGCTGCACATCACCATTTGGCTGAGACAAAACTATAATGTGCTGCTAGGCAAGGAGAGGACCCTTTCTGTGCTTTTGTCAGGCTTCACTGAATAAAACTACAACTACAGCTGAGAAGCTGGAATTCAAATAAAAATGACTACTATTACAAATCAAGCAAATATATATTTTCCCTCATAGTATTAGCAGGATTCTGTTCAGCAGAGCAATCCTGTATCAAAGATACAAAGAGAACACCTATTGATAAGCCACAGTGCCATTTTATTTGACACTTTCCTACAAAATTGTGGGTTTCTAACTTCAGAAGTCTGATTAAGGGGTGTATGCATTCACCAAACACTACATTTCATGTCTAGACAGCTTTGTGAACATCAGGTGAGACGTTTCTGTTTCATGTGCTTTTATGATTCAGTAAAAAAGTCTGATGTTACTCTGTAAGTGCTTACAGCCAAGATGCTAATTGATTTTCAGTGGTTATTCACTTCATTTTCTGATTGGTTGTATGGATCAAAACAACAGTATTTGTTCTACTCTGCATGATTTACAGATAAAAGTTTTATTGACCTCCTTTGTCAAATCCTTTTTCCTCTGAATATGTCATGCTGATTTTACAACTGAATCACATTAGATGAATTTACATTCAGCATAGAAGCCATGCCTTTTAACCAAATTTCTTTGTTTAGATGAACTATACTCTACACAGGATAACAGCACCCTATGTTATATGCAATATTCAAATTCTGATATGTAATTGCTTGTTGTGAAACATAATTGTTCAGTGACATGCTAAATATGTAACATAGTGAGACTGCTAAAAAAGCCAGTGTTATGGGATAAAATGTTCTCAGTTGTAAGATGTGATGGAAGATCTGGAGTGTCCCACTGCAGTTTGATATTCCATATAGATGCGGTATCCTTTGTTACGTGCTCCTGACTCCATGGTGCAGTCATCTCTCCTTCATGTTAGTCATCTCCCTGTGCCCCTTCTACTCTTCTCAATCAAAGAAATCTCAATTTTCTATCTCCTCTCTCACTCCAACCATAAATTCTTATCTTCACACTAACCACAGTGTCTCCAGCGTGAGGTTTTGTTGATAAAACAGTTGAAGATGCTCATGTCCGATTTTCATGGGGGAAATCAAACCAGCAAAACCTACCACTGAGTTCTGATTTGGGACCAGGTGAGACTCAGCTTGTCCTGATTTGGTTTAAATTCAACTTCAGTGAACTCAATAAACACTGAAGCTCTGGGTCATTTTTGATGCCTTAGTTAGCTGAGAAGGGTTTTTGCTTAGTTTCAGCTAAAATTCTAAAATCCCCTTCTACTTAGAAATACTGTTCTGTTCCATGATTTGGGGGATATTAGATATTTTCATAATTATGAAATTTCAGGTCCTAATGTATTCAAAGCCTTTTGTAACTGAGACACGGTGATCTGAAATACTATGAGTTTAAACAGATTATTATCACACATCTTATTCTGGTAGACTCTTCAATTATTCTGGTAGACTCTTCAATTCATTGTTTAAGTTACCTGACATCAAATTGATTGTTATGGTGGAAAGTGAAGAGAAGCCAGAAGAAGAAGCCACAGTGTCTAGTGAGAAAGTTCAACAATGACCCAAAGAGTAACAAGGATTAAAGATCCAGGAGTGTCAGGCCAAGTTTATAGATGTGGTGTAGATCCATGCTCATGTAAATCCCAATTTTAGAATGCAGCCTACAAGCCCCACCAAAAATGAGACGCTTTACATCATCATCATATCTATTGTGGTTACTTTCTGAACAAAGAACATTTGGAAATCCTTTGGATAAACGATATATTCAGTGAATGCAATTCAGAAAATCTATTGTACCCAGTTGTACCCAGATGTTAGGTACCAAACTTAGTGCCCTGTTAAAGTCAATGACTGTTGTGCTGTTGACTTCAAGTGGACTGGCATTTCATCTCGGTCTTGCTGCCAGTAATAGAGGAAGGATATAGAATAGAGGAATGATATAGAATAGAGGAGAAGGGACAAAGTAACACCACTGCAAAAGGAGCTAAGCATAAGCAGCACTGCACCAGGTGATAATTCGTTCACCTGTTCTATACAGGTTCAGGCTCTAACAGCAGGTGCACAAAAGGTATGGAATATAAAAGCAAAATTTTGCTCCGAATTTTTTACTGCACCTCAAAAGCACGTGAGTACAGAACACATAAGTAATTAAAGATCAGAGGCCCACCCCCACCCCCACCCCCTTTTCCATTAAAATAGGAAAGAATGATAATTTCTCTCTTCCCCACTGTTGCCCTATTGAGGCTTACAGGAAGGATTATACTTTGTTTTGCAGTTACTGCAAAATTATTTGTGTAAATGTGATACTGGCTCTTATCTTTATGTTTTTTCAGTGACTTACCAGGGGACCCATCCAAAAATGCTGAGATGCATACTATTATCTTTTACCCATCTGAATGCTGGAAGATAAAATAAATGTTAACAGGCCCAGTTAGGACAAAATATTTTTAGCAATCATCACAAGTGGAAATAGGGAAAGCTTAACAACTCATGCCTCAAGTTCTGTGCTCAGTGCCCCCAAACCAAGTTCTGTAATAAATATAGACGGTCTCCAACTACTGACATATACATCTCAGATTCATTCAGAAGTTCCTTGTAGGAGAGCCATCTGAAGGAGCCTGCAGTGAGATGCGGAAGAGCAGAGCTCAGTCTGGAAAAGAAACCCTGGAGAGCTCAGCACAGCAACAAAAGCAAACACACTGTATAAAAAATGTCTGGTATGAGGGCATCTCAGTTACATAACCAAGGAGCACAGAATGTGCAAAAATGAAAAAAAAAAAAAGGAGAGAAAGAGAAAATGTGTTGTTCTAATAGGGATGGCTTTCCTTTAGATATTGATGCTTTCTTAAAAGCAGCATTTCTTAAAGTTTCCTCCAGTCACAAGTGCCGGATGCCAGAAATGCAAATGAGCAGCTGCCCTTCCCAGCCCCTATTTTGGATTTTACATAGTTGAGAGAATCTTTAGACCTTAGAGCATATTCATTCTTTGATTTCTTTGCTAAAACAGTCTGCAGCCTGAGTAAACACTGAGGATGGCATGGAGCCAAGTGGTTTGTCTACATAGGCAGATTTTGTTTCTGCAGTCTTCTTTCACAGAATCACAGTCACAGAATCGCCAGGGTTGGAAGGGACCTCAAGGATCATGAATCTCCAACCCCCCTGCCACATGCAGGGATACCAACCTCCTCATTTAATGCTAGACCGGGCTGCCCAGGGCCCCATCCAATCTGGCCTTGAACACCTCCAGGGACAGGGCATCCACAACCTCTCTGGGCAGCCTGTTCCAGTACCTCACCACTCTCTCTGTAAAGAATTTCCCCTGACATCCAACCTCAATCTCCCTTCCCTCAACTTAAAACCATTTCCCGTTGTCCTACTGTTATCTACCCTTTCAAAGACTTGATTCCTCTCCTGTTTGTAGGTTCCCTTTACGTACTGAAAGGCTGCAATGAGGTCACCCTGCAGCCTTCTTTTCTCCAGGCTGAACAAGCCCAGCTCCCTCAGCTTGTCCTCATAGGGGAGGTGCTCCAGTCCCCTGATCATCTTCGTAGTCCTTCTCTGGACCCTCTCTACAGCTCCCTGTCTTTTTTGTACTGGGGGCTCCACTCTTGGATGCAGTATTCCAGATGGGGCCTCACAAGAGCAGAGTAGAGGGGAACAATCACCTCCCTGTCCCTGCTGGCCACCCTTCTTCTGATGGAGCCCAGGATACCATTTGCTTTCCAAGCTGCAAGATCATACTGCTGACTCACATTCAGTTTTTTATCCATCAGGACCCCCAGGTCCTTCTCTGCAGAGTTACTCTCAAGGACTGCTCCTTCCAGTCTGCATACATGCCTGGGATTCTTCCGGCCCAAGTGCAAAACTCTGCACTTTGCTATGTTGAACCTCATCAGGTTCACCCGGGCCCACCTTTCTATCCTGTTGAGGTCCCTCTGAATGGCATCCCTTCCTTCTACCGTGTCGACCGCACCACTCAGCTTGGAGTCGTCAGCAAACTTGCTGAGGGTGCACTCGATTCCGTCATCGATGTCATTGGTAAAGATGTTAAAGAGCACCAGTCCCAGGACAGACCCCTGGGATACGCCACTCGTTACAGGCCTCCACCTGGACATAGAGCCATTGATGACCACCCTCTGTCTGCGGCCTTTCAACCAGTTTCTTATCCATTGAGTGGTCCACCCATCAAATCCACATCCCTCCAATTTGGAGATAAGGATGTGATGGGGGACCATGTCAAAGGCCAATTTACAGCTGAGTAGTCCTAAGTAGTGGATGCTCCCCTGAGCTTTCAACACACAAACAATGCTGAAACCTGTGAATTTTCCTTCTCATGTACAGATTGAACCAGTTTAGTGTTCTTCATATATCTCAGAGATGATCCAGGCAACCTATTGAACAGTGTACGAGAAGCATTCACCATCGTCTCACTCCCACAATGTCCAGATCAGATCTCAGATCAGGTTATGCCAGTACAGATGTTTTAGCTTCAGCAAAGTTGTTTTCTTTCTTTTCTGATATATATAATAGAATCATAGAATGCCTTGGGTTGGAAGGGTCCTTAAAGCCCATCCAGTCCCACCTCCCTGCCATGGGCTCGGCTGCACCCCACCAGCTCTCTCTCTCTTTCAGACAAAGTACAGTACAGTTGGTTTTTGAGATATGAAGTAGCTGTGGCTGGTCTAACTTTAATTCTTAACCATCCAAGAGCTGGATAAACACTATACCTGAAGACATGCTTCACCAAGAAGCATTTGCTGCTATAGATTTTCTCTCCATTCTCGTACTCAGTTATCTTTTACACTGTGATGTCTTCCCTTGCAAATAGCCTGGGAGGCCCTTTCAACACTATACGTGCCTGGATGCCCTACTCCCTATCCCATATAGACAAACTCAGTTCTACTGCAGTTGACAGAGAACATTCCCAGTTTACCTAGAATACAACCCCTAGCTTTTCAGCCTTGATTTCTTCAGTAACATCCTTGCTTTAGTTTATGGTCCATATCATATTTTCCAGTATAGATGTATGTGACATCTTTCTAGTGTTAATCAAAATAAACCAATTTATTTCATGAACTGGAACTGACATCAATTTGATGGAAACAGTAGAGGAACAAACAATGAAACTAGATCTGCAGCCAATAGGAGGGTACAGTAACAGTGAGCTTAGATTTGTGGGAATGGGGAGAGGTAGAAATAACTTGGATAACAGTCAGTGGAGTTAGAGGTAGTATCTCTAATTTCAGCTCTCAAAATTGTAGACAGTTTTGTGTTTACAGCCTCATTAATGTTGTGTTTGCATCACAGCTCTGAGGCAAAAAAAACCCATCCCATTTGTACCATTCCCTCCTCAGTGCCTATTGTCCTGCTTCCACTCCACAAAAATGATCATCTCTATCCCATATATTGTGGGTCCCACTTTTTCAGCTTTGTCCACTGCAAGTTCTACATTAAATTAAAAATAATAAAGCATAAGCTAAACTGCACCCTTCTGTATTACAATTCTATGTCCTGTAACAACAATAAAAAACCCCTACTGTGATAAATCTTTATGTAGGGGTCAATAAAGCAATAATACTGTACGATGGAAACTGATCATTTACAATAATGACTGATTTATTACTCCATTCACTTGTCCTTATCTTTCTCTTAGGGCAGTTTATTGTGAGTGCTTATTAACTACCGTTATGAACTGTTTCTTGGGAGAAATACTTAAGAAACTGTAAGTTATCGATAAGTGTGAGGTAACTTCAAGTCCTTCAGTCTACATGGAATAGAAACTTTGTAGCACCAAGAGAAACATACAAAACTAGATCATTTTTGGTCATTATGGTATGTAAGACAACATTCAATTATGTAGGTCACTCTGAAAGTAATGCTTCCTATTTATTCCCCTTGAAATTACCACAGATACAAGGAGCAAAATAACACTGGAGCAAGTTCACAGCTACAAAACACTGTTTTTCAACACAATCACCACCATTAGCTGTGCATTTCTGCCAGAGATGAACTAGGGCCTGCATGGTACACTCACGAATATCTGCACCAAGTGGAGGTGACCCACTGTCACTGTTGCCACTGTTGAAATGTACCATTCCACCGCCTCACGGTGCTCACCCACTGTTTGGCCTCCATCAGCATTCAACAAGTGTCAGTGAATGTCAGTGTGTGTGACTCTTCTGCATGGAAGAATTCAATGGCACCTTTCCTTCATATGCACTTCTGTGTCAAAGGCCAGACTCTGAGGTCATGGGCCAACATAATAAAATAGGAGCAGCCAGCCCTCTTATACGAAAGTCGATACAATGAGTAAAAAAGAGTCAATACTTACAAGTTTTTAAAAATTAAGCCTTTGAGACATAAGTTTCTCATTTGCCTGCAAAGGGTAGGAAGTGCTGAATTCCTGGGAGTTGATGCCTCTAGCCAGCTGAGACCTGTTATGGCACATCTTCTCTGACTGTGTTGTGGGAGACGTGTTTCAGGAAAGTAGAGGATGGTGCTGAGAAGAACTTGAATACTTTATGAAAGGATGTCTGAGACTGGTAAGGAGCGTCTCAAATCAACATGAGGCAATTGACATCACTTTGTGGACTATTTTACATTTGAAAGCATTTCCAAAAGCATTTTGGAATTGCTTGCCTTAGAAAGGGAGAGTTCAGGAGTGTTTATGGGCTGAAAGCTTGGCCTGGGAGCAGACGAAACCAGCTTGATACAAGAGATTAGAAGATGGTACCATTATATCCTATGAAGTCAAGATACAAACTGGCATCTCTCTGTTTCCTCTTATCTGCTGACTTAAATTTGCAATGCCTGCAAGACAGGAACAAAGGAGCTCCTGCTGAGATTCTGAAGCCAGAAGCTGTCACTCCAAAAAAGCTGGCTTGGCCACTTCAAACTGTAAGTAACAGTTTGTACTATCGTCAACTGAACAACATAAGCTTGGATGACCTGCCATTACTGAAGATCAGCACCTGACACCAAGACACTGCTGGTTCAAGGAGCGGTGAACCTCTTTGTTTTACTGTTTGTGTGTGTTTGTTTGTCTGTCTCTTTCCCTGTTTTCTATCTTTTCTCTTTATCTTCTTTTATTCTTTTACTCTTTGTAGTAATCAATACCTAAAATTATCTTACCTGTAATGCTTATTAATTGTAATTAGCCAATTAGCCAATCAGCCAATTTTACCTTCAAGTAGTTATTCTTAGTTGTTGTTAAGAAAGCTTTCAATAAATTGATGTGTATTATTCCTCTGAGTCTTGGATGATTCCACTGTGGTAGTGACCCCTTGCTGACAAGGGGAGGAGTGACTCAGGGGACAGAAAAACATTCATCTCCCTCAAAACTCAGAGTGGGATGAGACAAAGTAGGTGGTACAATTCTCAGTGGTAGCAGAGCACAAGACTCAGAGACTCAGTAACTCCTCTCCCAGTCCTGTTACATCGGGCCCATAAAAACCTAATGAGGTTCAATAAGGCCAAGTGCAGGATGCTGCACTTGGGTTGGGGCAATCTCAGGTATTTATACAAACTGGGGGAAGATCTCCTTCAGAGCAGCCCTGCAGAGAAGGACTTGGGGGTCCTGGTGGATAAAAAGTTTAACATGAGCCAGCAGTGTGTGCTTGCAGCCTGGAAGGCCAACTGTTTTCTGGGCTGCATTAAAAAAACGGTGGCCAGCAGGGAGAGGGAGGTGATTGTCCTCCTCTTGTGAGCACCCTTCTGGAGTACTGTGTCCATGCCTGGGGCCCCCAGTACAGGAAGGACATGGAGCCCTTGGAGCTGGTCCAGAGGAGGGCCACTAAGATGATCAGAGGGCTGGAGCACCTCTCCTATGAGGAAAGGTTGAGGGAACTGGGCTTGTTTAGCTTGGAGAAGAGAAGGCTCTGGGGACATCTCATTGTGGCCTCCCACAATGGGGGAATGACTGTTTACAAGGGTGGATAGTGATAGGAAAAGGGGGAATGGTCTTAAACTGAGACAGGGGAGGTTTAGGTTAGATATTAGGAGGAAGTTTTTTAGTCAGAGGGTAGTAACGCACTGGAACAGGTTGCCCAAGGAGGTTGTGGATGCCCCATCCGTGGAGGCATTCAAGGCCAGGCTGGATGTGACTCTGGGCAGCCTGGTCTGGTGGTTGGCGACCCTGCACATAGCAGGGAGGTTGAAACTAGATGATCATTGTGGTCCTTTTCAACCCAGGCCATTCTATGATTCTATGATCCTATGATCCTATGATCCTATGATCCTATGATTCTATGATTCTATGATTCTATGATTCTATGTTTCTATGTTTCTATGATTCTGTGTTCTTCTGGGTGGTCAGGAGGAACCTGTTCCTGACTCTTGCCCTCACCAGTTGAAGAGCAATCCCTTCACTAGTACCTATCCTTAGTACGAAACAATGGGCTGGCTGTGGGGATCCACCATTAAGACCATACACACAATTAAATCAAGTGGGTTTGTGACAGTTTTCTGCCATAGAGGCCAGCTGGTATGGAATGG
Organism: Phasianus colchicus; assembly: GCF_987193195.1. NCBI lineage: Eukaryota > Metazoa > Chordata > Aves > Galliformes > Phasianidae > Phasianus > Phasianus colchicus. The sequence continues at coordinate 156,445,969 of NC_143436.1, forward strand.
CTTTTGTCCATGCAATTAAACATTTTATCTTCCTAACCAGGTGTCTGCACTCAAACTGAGCATGGTCTCTGGCTTGTGCTCCAGAACTGCACTCAGCAGAGAACTATTCTAGGAGAGTGTTATTTTGTATTAAAAGCCATGCCAGGGTCTACTCCAACAATACAAGAAGATGATTGAATACAATTTTTATAAAACTTTCCCTGGTGCAAATTAATTTATTTCATATAGGTAGCTTTTGAGTTTTAAAGTGCTAAGGTGGGTAATCTGGGATTTGTATAACTCCAGTGATGTATTTATTTCATACTAGTGTAGCTCCACTGACTTCAGTGAGGTTACTCTGGATTCACCATGATGTGATCAAGATCAGAATTTTTTCTCAAATGATTTTGTGAGTGAAATGCTCACTTTCTTTTGCTTCTAACACTGTCTGCTAAAATTTCATGCATGGGTAAAGCTGAGCTTGCTAATAAGCTTGTTAAATGTAATACAAATCCCTACAAAGGAAAATTAACTATAACTTGGACACTTCCCAAAATGGGCTTGTTGCAGAGAGTGTTTGTTAACAGTAATGTGGAAATCAGTGAAAAATGAATACTGGAGAGTAAATGTCACAATGAATAGGGATTAACTATCTTGTGAAGGAGATATGTGTGGAAAGAAAGGAAACAGCAAAAACATACAGAACAGAAAATAGTGATACTGATATTAGAAATCCACCACAAAATCATAGAAAGAGACCTCAAAGATCATCCACTACCAATTCACTGATATGGGCAGGGTTGCTACCCATCAGATCAGGCTGCCCAGGGCCCCATCCAACCTGATCTTGAATGCCACCAGAGATGGAGCATCCCCAGCCTCTCCATTTTTTATTTTTTTGTCACTCTCTGATGTCTTCTGAACATCTAATCTAAGTCTCCCATCTTAGTTGAAATACAGTCCTCTTTTCCTACCATTATCATTACATGTAAAAAGTCATGTTTATAACCTCCCTTTAGGTACTTGAAGGCTGCAATGAGGTCTTCCCAGAGCCTTCTCTTCAGGCCAAACAAGCCCAGCTCCCTCAACCTTTCTTTGCAAGAGAGGTACTCCAGCCCTCTGATCTCTTTGTGGCACTCCTCTGGACCCACACCAACAGTTCTGTCTTGTGCTGGGAGCCCCAGGCCTAAATTAAAAAACAAGACGTCCACCAGCACCTTGGCATCCTGCTGGTCCTTGTCTTCCTTTAAGAACTGCACTGCGAGCATGTCCCTGGGCAGACTGACAGATACATCATGTTCACCAATGCAAATGAACTGATTGGTGACATCAGGATTGGAAGATGCACGGACTGTGGTGGACATGCTATGGCTGATTTCATGATCCCGAGGAATATGAGACAGGCAAAGAGTAAAATTAGGATGCTACATTTTAGGAAAGCTAACTTCCAGCTCTTCAGGAAGTTAGTCAACAAAACACCCTGGGAAGCTGTTCTCATGGGCAAGAGTGCAGAGCAGAGCTGGCAGATCTTTAAGGAAGCTTTCTTATGGGTGCAAGAGCTTTCCCCTCTATTGTGCACTGATGAGGCCTCACTTGGAGTACTTGTCATGGTTTTGGTTTTTTTTTATTTGATTTTCAATATTCCACATCAAAACATCATGTACTGGAATTAAAGTGTTAATGCTCTAACTCTACGTACCTATCCCTATACATTACAGAAGTCACGGGATCTGACCCTGAATATTGAAAATCAAATAAAAAAAAACCAAAACCATGACAGTACTGCATCCAGATATGCACTCCTCAGTGCAGGAGAGATATAGACCTGTTGGGAGTGTCCAGAGAAGGGCCACAAAAATGATCCCAAGGATGGGATCCCAAGGACAGGCTGAGGGAGCTGGGGTTTCTCAGCCTGGAAAAGGCTCTTTGGTGAACTTCGGTAACTAGAGGGGAGCTACTGGAAAGAAGGGGACAGACTTTTTAGCAGGGTCTGTGGTGATAGGGGAAATGGTTTCAGTCTTAAAGAGGGCCGATTTAGGTAAGATATAAGGAAGCAGTCTTTGAGAGTAGTGAGGCACTGGAACAGGTTGCCCAGAGATGTGATTGATGTTCCATCCCTGGAGACTTTCAAGGTGAGGCTGGATAAGGCCCTGGACGACCTGATTTAGCTGTAGATGTCCCTCTTCATTGCAAGGGCACTGGACTAGATGACTTTTAAAGGTCCCTTCCAACAATGGAGATTCTATGATTCTATGATTCCATGCACTGTGGAATACCACCAGAACCTCTGGGAGCCATGTAACTGATATGTGAATGAGTTGTGATAGGCCAGAAAGAAAGCAAAGACAAAGGCAGCAGAGAAGTTATTCAAGATTACTATGAGAAAACCAAAAGAAGAAATGGAAAAATACAGGTGGATATGGAGATAAGGTAAGTGAGACTATGAAAAAGTATTGGGAGAAGTTGGGACACTTGTTGAATTAGTGAATGAAGTGAGTTTAAATTAGGGACTTATGGCTTGGGAATGGAGAGGCAGAGAGAAGAAATCTGGATCCAGCATGAAGAATGGAGAGACTGGGATGCAGGGCTTGGATAACGAACAGAGGTCAGAGTACTTAGAAACAAAAAGGAAATGGAAGGAAACCTTGATACCAGAGAAAAGAGTGTCAGAAAAGCTGCAGCATGAGGGAAATAGAGATGTTGATGAAAGCTTTACCATATGCAAAAGCTGCTCATGTTGGGTTAGAGGAAGGCAACTGCTGGGGCAGAGCATGCAAAAAATAGGGGGAGAGGGGAGAGTAGCAAGTATGCTCCACTGCAGGGGAAATGGAGAGGAATCTTAGACAGTTCCCTGTTGGGTGCAATGGAGTGTATGACATGTTAGGCTTTAAAATATGTATAAATTAGTGTCAGGAACCAGTCTGCCAAAAAATGCAGGATGTACAAAATAGAAACTGAAAACTTCACTATTGTCCTGGGAAAAACACATTTTTAAATGCTGCCTGCCTCCTACATGAAGCTGAATACATCTGAAAATATCTCCTAATTTGCATACAAATAGCTACATAAATTGTGCTTGATCTTGCTGTTGGTTGTAAACAGAAGCAAGTGAACAGGAGGCAGCACAGTGTATTAAGAGTTTTGCTGGACTCAGAGACAAGAGCCTGAATTCAGTTTGCAGCTGTGCCCCAGCCTCATTTTCTAACCTTGGATGGGAAGCAGCTTGGACAAAAAATGGCAGAAGGTATCATCAGTGTTTAAGAGGAATATGAGGGTAATTCATGGGGTAGGGAAACTGCATCCTTGGAAGATCTGGATCTTTCTGGGATATTTAGAGTAAGGCTCTCCCCCTTAATTTCAGATATTAAAAAGTTAGGCATCTCAGTCTGAACAATTACCTTAGGTTTGACACTGAATGGAGTTCAATAAGTTGAATGTTGTTCTTTTGACCTAGTATGAATGTTTGTCTTAGCATAAAATGAATTCTTGTTGGGAGATGATATCCAGTAACAGTCATAAAAGAAATACGGTGTGAGTACACCAGATTCAGATATTCAAATGGTAGGCATCAGAATTACGGTAGGTTACTCAAACATAGATTGTCTTTCTTTCAGGAATTTGTATGAAATAAATAGTGGAACACTTAACATTCCCTGTGAAAGTTTTAGTACCTGGAGCTTGAAGTGTGACACATAAGCATGTACAGTAGTAGTCATACAAAAATTCTTAAATTTCATGTTTTTAGCATGTGTAATATAAAATTTTATGACAAGAAACACTGAATCCTCAACATTTCATTGTGCTTTTTTGAGTCTTTTTTTCCCTTCAAATTTAATCACCAAAAATAAAAATATTTACATGTAACATTTATGCAGTCCAAGTCACATTACAAGCAGATTATGAAGTTTTCTTCTAGGAATGTTACGTCTGTTGTTGGAAATAAGATTATTTGGCCTAATTATTCATAATCTCAATATTAATAACACCTTTTTATAAATATAAGCTCTCACACTGTAAAGGAATATTTTTTGGAGTAAGTTATTTCCCAGCCACTGGTTGGAGATAGTTTTACTGAAAGATGACAACATGTGTGAGGATCCTTGTCAGTTCTGTTTAGCAATCTACAAGCTCTTGTCTAAATCTACACCATTTGGCTCTTAGTATAGCTGATAAAGCGGTCTCTCCAAAAAGGCAATTCATCCTATCTTGAAATGAGCACTCGAGACACGTAAGATAATTCATTCTTAGTGCATTTTTTCCCCATTGACTATAGAGTGAGCAAAGTTTAGGATATGAGGACATTTACACAGCTACCAAGAAGACAAATGTCACATGCAATGTGCTCTACTAGAAAAATCATTGCTATTGATTTTGAAAGCCCCCAGGATCACCCATGTTACTCCTGCATTCGCAGCACTTTCTCTGGGAATATGGAAGTGGTGAGGCTGCCTACATCAATTAATTTACTCTTGCATGACCAAAAGTGATGCAAAACTCATGTCTTCAGATCCTTAAATGCGATCAGATTCTGTATCTCTTCAATCTCATTGTGTACTGCTCCTTTAGAAAAGTTGGTCAGTGTTAATTGGGTTTAGTTTTCCTGGTACTGCTTGCTCCAGCATGTAGAACAATCACTAGAAGTTCATTGTTCCTTCCCTGATCCCTTACAGCCTGAGGCCTAGATTGTACCTGTCTTCTGATAGATTGCACAACTGTCTGTACTCTGGTTTGGCTGACAGACTCAATGGATCTTCTTAGCAAGAGTCTACAACTATGTTTACAGTCCTTTTTTTTCTGATATTGATGTATATGTGTGGTCATTTGTCTTCCTCTCTGCTTTTTGTCTTCTTGTGAGTTCACTCTAGTAGACAGATAAGCACCACACAGCCTATTGCTCATGCACCACCTCAACTCTAGAAGGAATCACAGAATCACACAATCACAGAATGGCCTGGGTTGGAAGGGACCTCAAGGATCATGAATCCCCAATCCCCTGCCACAGGCAGGGTCACCAACCTCTACATTCAGTACTAGACCTACTAGACTGCCCAGGGCCCCATCCAATCTGGCCTTGAACACCTCCAGGGACGGGGCATCCACAACCTCTCTGGGCAGCCTGTTCCAGTACCTCACCACTCTCTCTGTAAAGAACTTCCCCTGACATCCAACCTAAATCTTCCCTTCCTCAGCTTAAAACCATTTCCCCTTGTCCTGCTGTTATCTACCCTTTCAAAGAGTTGATTCCCTTCCTTCTGTAGTTGATTCTCCTCCTTCAATACCTTTAGGTATTGAAATGCTGCAATGAAGTCACTCTGCAGCCTTCTTTTCTCCAGGCTGAACAAGCCCAGCTCCCTCAGCCTGTCCTCACAGGGGAGGTGCTCCAGTCCCCTGATCATCTTTGTAGCTCTCTTCTGGATTCTCTCCAACAGCTCTCTGTCTTTCTTGTACTGGGGGCTCCGCACTTGGACACAGTACTCCAGATGGGGCCTCACAAGGGCAGAGTAGAGAGGGACACCTCCCTGTCCCTGCTGGCCACCCCTCTTTTGATGGAGCCCAGAAAATGGAGACAGGGATGGGTCAAGATGAAAGGAGAAGAAAAAGCAAGAAAAATCATGGATTGAATTAAAAGAAAAAAAGTTAAATAAGCAAAGGGGAAGTGGAAGAAAAGCGAAAACAAAAAAAGCCAAATGATTCAAAAGCAATCACTCATCATCTCTCATGGTTAGATTGATTCTCACACAGAAACCTCCACTAAAACATGTCCAAAAGCCTCTTTACTTAGACAAATATCTGAACAACCTGTCAGAGCTGTGTTTTTGAGGAGGTCTTTGATGTTGGAGTAGAATATTTCCATAAAATAGTATAGTTTCTTAAGTTGTCTCCATTGAAGGATAGTTGTTACACCCATCAGTTTTCAGGAGGTCCATCATTTCCCACAACAATAAATAAGTCTCTTCCTCATATGTTGTTATTTATTTGTCAGAACTGAGTTGTACCAGAGCCATGGGAAGTCAAAGCCTTTTAACTGTACTAGACTTTAAACTGTTGCAGGTGGTTAAATGCTTTGCTCAGATAGCATTGCAGACTTGGAATCAGTTAGCACAAATGTAGCCCCATTATCAGCTGTAGAAACAAAGATCTAGGCCACTTCAATGCCTGTGATGTTGACATTGAAATGCACATAGATGTTCTTATTACAGGTTAAAAAACAGAAAGAAATCAGCACAAAGGAAAGTCCACTGTAGAAAATCTCAGGCAGAAAGGTTAAGATGAGCTGGGCAGAAATGACTCTTGCTATTTTCATTTGAAAGGGATAGGTCTTTCCTATAGCACTACTCTGTTGGATTGGATGTTGTGCTGTTCCTTTCCCTGGTAGCAGACAGTAACTGAGGATTCTCTCAGCCCCAGAGAGACTTTTTCTTACCGTAGAGCTTACAGGGACTGTCGCAGGAGAGTGACCCTCCTGGCTTGGAGGAAACCAAGGGAACATGATGCAGATGAGGCTTCGCTGGACCCCAGGGAACACTGGCGCTGCCCAGAAGGCCGTAATGGACCATTGTTACTTAAATACAAAATTTAGCCATGCCAGTTTGTGCTGAGGACCAGACTTCGGGCTGATTAGAACAATGCTCAGGAGGACTAATGCTACATTAACTTTCCTCCTTTGTTCACTGCATGAGGCATCTTCAAATTCAAGGTTGAGGAGGTTTGTACAAAAGAGGCTCAAAGATACATGTGCAAGCTTTTATAGATTCACAGGGAAATTGCCAAAAAATTAGTAGGTTTAGACTACATTAATTTTTCTAAAGCTCCCACTGTAAGATGAAATAATTTTTCTGATAGTGGCAACCACTGAAAGCAGATAGAAATCTGTGGACTTAGCAGAATAGTAGGTTGGCATGGAGTGTAAATGAGCAGACTTTTTAAGGGGCGGATGAGTGGCAAAGGTTCTCTGAGACCAGTGCTGACTGCAGCTAGACACTTTCTGGTTTTAGTGTTTTCTAGCAATTTATGACTTAAAGGCATTCAAAAGTCAAATTAAAACCAGTGGCAAATTCAGGTCAAGTTGAAAGAAAAGCTCTGACTGAGGAAAAGCAAGCAAAGAAAAGTGTTGGCAATGTCAAAAAGATTAGTTTCGGTGTTCTCCATAACACAGTGTTTCCATTTTTTGAGCTGGATTCAAAAAGAGCATCTGCTGAAGGAATTCCATCTCTCATAATACTGGTGATTAGGGCACTAGCCCAACATATTGAAAACCCCCAAGCTTATTTCTATCTGTTTCAGAAAGGGAGTTTGGATATCTACATTCCTTTTCAAAGGGGCATTTCTCAAGTCCACCTTTAGGACTTTTTTTTCCTTTGTTGGATTTGTTCCACTTCAAAATGGAATTGTTCTAAACAAATATTCACTGGGAAGGAGAGAGACTCTGCAGGGTGGGAGTCTTGGGGAGGGACACTTAGCTCAGCTCTTTCTTTCGAGCAAGGGGAAGTTGGGCCCAGATGAGTTCCTTAATCAGTACACTCTGGAGAGAGGCGACAAATGCCGCCACATCCTTTTTGTGGTTTCATGAATCGCTCCATGGTCTAGCTTTTCATTTTTTTCTTTTCTTTTCTTTTTTTTTTTTTTTAATTTAACTTAACATTTCAATATCTGGAAATAAAAATAGAAATGTTCAATTCCAACTGAATGAAAATCTTAAATCCAAACACTATGTTAATTTTGTGACATTTTTTTACTACATTTTGCTTTCTCAACTTTTAGCTCACGTGCTGAACCAAATATCAAGAGTGAACCAAGTCAATCCTGTGGCACTTATTCTGCTTCATACAGGGTTTCCAGTCTACAGAGAGACCAGAAAATGTCCCTCATTTCCTGCTCTCCAAAGTCAGGGTGAATTTTTACGAGTCTTGGAAAAACAGCTATGAACAATTGTAAAGGAAAGACATATATTTTACCTTTACTTTTCTTCACAGGAGTAGGTGATTGAATCTCCCTTGTTTAACAACAGTTCCACTGATTTTGTAAAATTATTTCTCTGCATCAGAAATGGTCTAATCCATTAAAAAAATAACTCCTGAAAGGCACAAAACCTACAAATTATTTTACTTTCCCATTATACCGTATTTTTCTGGGAACTTCATTCTGTCGTGGTTTATTGTATAAGACAGAATAAAATAGTTTTGCAGTCATTTCTAGCCTGTTTTGCAGTGTGCTGTGAATCACATGCTTCAAATCCTTTAATCCTACAAGTAAGAAGCATGTTGTAACTTTACAACATTGAGCTTCCAGGAACTTGTGGTAATGAAGTCTATAGTAAAGTGATTACTACACATTACTATTGCTTAATGAGCATTACTATGTGCAAATTCAGATACCACTGTGAAATCAGCACATTCAACAAGTAGCAGGAGGAATATGTCGGAGAGGAGAAATTAGGGTCAATGATTTTTTTAACTTTTTGCAGGAGTAAATAATTTTTTTGTATTAACACATAGCAACTCAGATCTCAGGCAAGTTGAGTCCTCTTCTGAATGCAACTAACTCTTTTTGCTGACTTTCAAGGGAGGGAAATGAGCAACTCTGGCACTGACTGGGACACTTAGATCATGGAATACAAATTGCATTGAGAATTACCCTCTATACAAATTGCATTGTGAATTATCCTCTATCTGTATTCTTGATTGAAAGAAGATAATCAGTGAAGAAGGCTGGACATGTCTTTCTGCACAACTAGGGCCTTAATGTCATGGTTGTTCTTACCAATGAACTAAGATACAGGAGCTGGGGGACTGAGGCAGCATTTTCTGTGCAGCTGTGTGCAGTATATCGGGCTACCAGGCAATAAACAACTGTGGTACAGAATGACAGCAGGAAGCAGAGGAATAATAGCAGAGGTGAGCAAGAGGGGCTCTTGAGCTCTGGTTTGCTGCATGTCCTCACTTTCCCATGTTTCACATTTCTTCATCTATTAAAAAGAAGATGATGGTAATTAATTGAGTACCATGACTAGCTAATTAACTAGTTGTCTACAGCTAGGCTTTAACAGTTGACTTCAGCTAGGCTTTTGACACTGTTTCTCATAACATCTTTATAGTTAAGCATAGGAAGTGTGGGATAGATAAGTGGACAGTGAGGTGGATTGAGAACTGGCTGATGGGCAGAACAGGAGTTGTGATCAGTGGTGCAGAGTCCAGCTGAAGGCCTGCAGCAAGTTGTGTTCCCCAGGGGTCAGTACTGGGTCTGATCTTGTTCAACATCTTCATCAATGACCTGGATGGAGATATAAAGTCCACCTTCAGCAAATTTTCTGATAATACAAAATTGGTAGGACTGGCTGACACAACAAAAGGCTGCATTGCCATTCAGTGAGACCTAGGCAGACTGGAGAGTTGGGCAGAGAGGAATCTTGCAAGGTTCAACAAGAGCAAGTGTAGAGTCCTACAAATGGAAAGGAATAACTGAATGCATCAGTAAGGGTTAGGGGCTGACCAGCTGGAAAGGAGCACTGTGGAGAAGGACCTGGGGGTCCTGATGGACAACAGATTGACCATGAGCCAGCAGTGTGCACTTGTGGCCAAGAAGGCCAAAGGTATCCTGGGGTGCATTAAAAAGAGCTTGGCCAACAAGTCAAGGGAGATGATCTTCCCTACCTACTCTGCCCTGATGAGATCACATCTGGATTACTGTGTCCAGTTCTGGGCTCTTCAGTTCAAGAAAGAGAGGGAACTTCTAAAGAGAGCCCAGTGGAGGGCTACAAAGATGATGAAGGGCCTAAAGCATCCCCCTTATGAGGAAAGACTGAGAGATCTGGGCCTGTTCAGCCTGGAGAAGACTGAGGTGGGATCTTATCAAAGTTTATAAATATCTAAAGGATAGGAAATAAGTGGATGGGGTCAGGCTCTTTTTGGTGATTTCCAGTGACAGGCACAAGTTGGAACACAGGATGTTCAATATGAACATGAGAAAAAAATTTTACAGTGAGGGTGACAGAGCACTTGAACAAGTTGCCCAGGGAGACTGTGGAGTTCTCTTCTCTGGAGATATTCAAAATTTATCTAGATGCTTTTCCGTGTAATCTGCTGTAGGGAACCTGCTTTAGCAGGGGGTTGGACTTTACGATCTCCTGAGGTCCCTTACAACCCTTATGATTCTGTAACTCTGTGATACATTGCATAAGTGGTGTGATTTTTAATTAATGCATGTACTATTCAGATGCAAGATTAAGACACATTGCTCAGAAGCTGCTTGAATCTGAAAAGTGGAAGAGACAGAGGAGGGTAAAGAAAGAAGCAAGGGAGTTCTTCCTGATGTAGCTTTCAGTATGTTGATAGAAATGGCCTGGGATGAAAAGTCTAATAAAAAAAATCATCCTTGTTATATCTGCCTATTAGAAATAAAATAATTTTGAGTCATTACCAAATGTACCCAGACATGCTTGTATGTCCAGTGACTTATTTGATGTAATGCAGTATGACTACCTCAATAGCAATAATGTTTTTACAAGAAATGTAACTCTAAAATCTTCTGCTTTTGATATAAACAGCACATTTACAGTCTGTTTCACAGTAAAGGTAATTATCTCCTAATGAACAGAGAACTGTCGTTAGGGTAAAATCAAGATAGAGGAAGAGAAGTAACTGATTTTTTAAATGGAATTATACATGTCTTGTTCCTATTATCATAATTAGCTTTTCTTTTCTTTTCTTTTCTTTTCTTTTCTTTTCTTTTCTTTTCTTTTCTTTTCTTTTCTTTTCTTTTCTTTTCTTTTCTTTTCTCTTCTCTTCTCTTCTCTTCTCTTCTCTTCTCTTCTCTTCTCTTCTCTTCTCTTCTCTTCTCTTCTCTTTTCTTTTCTTTTCTTTTCTTTTCTTTTCTTTTCTTTTCTTTTCTTTTCTTTTCTTTTCTTTTCTTTTCTTTTCTTTTCTTTTCTTTTCTTTTCTTTTCTTTTCTTTTCTTCTATATTCCAGTAGACTTTTAAATCAATAACAGTCTCTACATTGTCTGCAAAAAGTTCAAGGCTCCCATGTGGATGTAATATTTGCAGCCATAAATAAATTCTTGAGGTTTTTGTCAGGCTTTTCACACACCCACAGATTCTGCTATCAGCCAGTAAATCTTTGTTTAAGACACTATGAGATCAGATTTCTCTGGATGAAGTGTTGCCCAAAGTGGGGAGAAAATAACATTGCATAGAAACTGCAGTATTTCAAATTTCTTCCTTCCCTCCTACTCCAAACAGAGTGCTATCTACCCCTCGGTGTCTGTTTAGGATTTTTTACTGTGGTACACACTTGAAGTTGGACAGAAATAAGTAGCATCATCAGCTGGCATTTTTTCTAACACCAGAGAGGTCTTCCTGCTGGATGACTGGGATTTGGAAAGACAGAAGTGCAGCAGGTCATCTGGAATCATTGCCATCTTTTCCTCTTCTGGTGGGACGTCTTCTCTGATAGCTTAGTCCCCGTGCAATAGCATGACAAAAGTCTGTTATTTCTGCAGAGATGTTTGAGAGTATCTCTGAGATTCCCTTGCAACGCACACAGCATTCTTAAGAATGTTTGGGAAAAAAAAAAAAAGAGAGAGAGAGAGAGAAATTAAATAGGTTTACTTGCAGCCATTCATACCATTCATATAATACTTCCTATCATATTGTCCTATCCTGCAGACCACAGTATTCCACCATGATCTCATCAGTGACTCCATTAGACAAAATACAACAGACAAAATGTCAAAGAGAGGGGGAGAATAGAAGGGATAGAATCTCAGTATGTGCCCAGAGGTCAGAGTCATGCTCGGTGTAGTGTTTAATCCTGAATGACCCATTTATTTTTGCATTTATATTATTTCTTATTTTGGGGCGCTGCATCTTTTCCACAAAATACTGCCTATAGACCACTTTCCATTTGAAGCGATTGCAACTGAAGCCATGGCATTTACCACCTGTATGAATTATTAATGCTCCATAGTTGAGATGGTTTTAGTAATTAACAGATGAAAGGCAATGGCTCAATAATAATAATACCTCTAATCAACCAAGTGTATCTTATATGCGCACTGGTCTTCTCTACACAAGAAGATTCTGATTATTTCAGCTACAGAATAGTTCTTACCGTTACTGAAGTATAATGCTGAGGGAGTCTGTAAAGTCCTTATGCATTCTTTTGCCCTGAAGCAGAATAAATTAGAGGATCAGTTAATTGGAATAAACTGGAGTGGACTTACGTGCCCAGTGGTACACAGGATTTCCACCAGAAGCTAGTAATCACCTATATAAACTGGTTTGTGTTTAAGTACTTTTAATTGCAAAACTGGTGGGATTCAGAATTTTGCTTAGGGAGAAAACAGTTTCTTGAAATTTAAATTGCTTTTATATGGCGATGTATAAGTTTAGTTTCAGAGCTAGGATTCAGGACACAGATCCCATACATTTAACTTGAAGTAAATTAACAATTCTTAAGTAATTTTGTACATCTGAGCTCAACACGTAACTCTTCATTCCATGTTTATACACTAGGCTGAAGGCTAAATTCTGTACCTCCTTTATTAGTAAAGTACAATTGAGGACTTCACAATTTCCGAGGTTGCAATTGCTGGAGACATCTGGCATCCCTGTTCAGAATTTGCCTATGAAATCATGACAAAGATGAAGGCAGAGGCACTACACCTAGATTGTGTGCCAGATGCGTAATTAAGCTTGTTGCAATATTAAACTCCCTATTCATTAATTAGCAGATTTGGATGTCTCAGCTATATCCTTCTGCAGAATTAGCTGGTCAACGCCCCAAAGCACAGTGCGTTTTCTGAAACCACCTATTAGCAAAAGCTATTAACAGATAGACAGATATTAAGAGATCTGTCATGGGACTGAGTATCTGAATACCTCTTACAGTTCTCTCATCGTATGGATGCATGTATCTACATAGCAGAACTGAGGCAGGATTTTAGCCTTAGCTGGAGAATCTGTGCTAATGTAATTTCAATAGCTTCAGTAACAACTAAGACAAGTGACAACATTGTCAAGTTTGCATGCTGGTGTAGTCATAAAAGTCTGCAATGCTGCATCTTGTTACTGTTCTTCATCTGTTCTAGTGAAAACAAGGTAGGACAGATGTGCCAACTTCTGTTAAAAGCACACATCCGTTTTACTGTGAGGCGCAGATGGAAACATTGATTTCAATGCTGAAGAAAAGATGTGGGCTAAAGTGAGTTGTGGTAATCTAGGAAGAGGAAAGGAGCCAGCTGGCAACAGACTTCCTCCTGCTGTTATTATTCTAAAAACGAAGTCATTATTTGAGTCTAGATGGGGTTGCTGCAAAACACAACTTTTAAAAAGCAAATCCCTGCCCCTCTGCTTCAGACCTGGATCTGAACAAGTTCCACACACTTCTTTCTGGAAGCACAGCCCTAGAAAAACAAATGGACTGAAGTAGCTCAAGCCCGCATAAAAGTTTCCATTTGGTGAGTACTACTTAGATGAAAAGAACTTGTTTAATGGGGAAAAATGTCAGAGGAAAATGTTTCCTTAACAGAAAAATAGTAACTTTCTTCCTCATTGATGATGGAGCTTTGCAAACAGAGTAGTACATTATATCTTTGTATTTTTCACTCTGCAAGCTATGAAACCATGAAATAAATCATGTATGTTTTCTTCCTTGAGCATCTTCTTCAGTCACACTTTGCCTACTAATCTATGCTGGAATTACTTCTAATATTCCAAACCTCTGTCAAGATGTCAAATAGTCTGTTCGTCTCCTGTTGGAAAAGAAAATCCGCCTTTTTTTTAATTATTATTTTTATTTATTTATTTATTTATTTATTTATTTATTAAATAAAAGCAGATACTTTGTATGAGAATTTGGAAATGACGGTTGACTTTGGAGTTTATCTTTGGGATTCTTAAGACCCAGTAATATGGCAAAAAAAAAAAAAAAAGATCAAAAGTTATGTCATGTTACAATACAGATCTTACAGAGTCTTCGTCTGGAGATACGGAATTAATTTTTTAACTGAAGAGAAAAAAAAAAAGCTCTGGGTATTTTGTTCTGTGTTTATGCCAAGCAGGACTAGTAGTATGGAAAAATTCCATATATTTGCTGAGAAAGAGCAAAATGGGATTGTCATTAGATCCATCACTACTCCCATAGGAGATTCCTCCAGAAGATGCCTGTAGGAGTGACTGGTCAGGCCATGAAAAACCTTAGTGGACTCTTCTAAACTAAGTTCCAAATTGTCAAGAATTCCTTTGGCCACATGTAAAATGTGAGGCAAATTATTTCTGCATCTAGATAGGAATTGCAAAAAGAATGTGAAGCCTTGTGTCGCAGGAGAACCTGATGCCCAAGGCTCTCTGATGATTATGATCTTATTTGTGTTTAATTTGCAGGCACTCTGCCTTCCATCTCTTGTTTCTGTTAGGGGCATCAGCTTTCTAAGGAAAAAGCCTGAAGAAATGCTGCTTACTCTCTGCTAATCATGTCATCCTACTGCAAAAGCTAGCGAGATGCTTAAGTGTATCTGTCCAAGTGCTAATGGATGAAACAAAGTCCTGTTTTTCTCCCAAGAAGCCAAGGTAGCTGGGGTGGCTCAGAGCTACTTGAAGCATATCTTAGTCAAACGTGTGATGGTTCTTCCATAACAGGGCAGACAATTTTGAAAGGTCAAATTTTTCAGAAAATTTATGATCAACACAAAAACAAAACAAAAGAAAACAACAACCAACCAACCAAACCAAAACAAAGAAAACAAACAAAAAGAAACAAAACCATAAAAAGAAAAAGTTGAACATAGAAGAAAAATTTTATCAGAGACAAATAAGTTGGAGACAACATTTTGGGGGGAAAAATGAAACAGAAAGAGGAATGTATAGCGGAAATGCTAAATCATAGCTTGAAGCAGTGATTGGGCACCTGGTAGGAAGGCAGGGCCAACCCAGGGGAGTTCAGATGCATACAATGCACTTGAATGATTGGAAGGGGTGGAGCCAGGATCCATGCCTTCCCAGGCCTCATTTAAGTGTTGGCAGGGGAGGCAAAGGGATTTTGCTAGAGATCCATGCGTACCTGAGGCCTTCTAGAGGTAAGCAGCTTCTTTTTTTTATCTCTGTGCTTATTGCTGTTGCATTTGAGCAAGTCATTGCTTGCTGCAGCCTGGGACCTTGCTTCTTTGCTATTATTGCTGTGTTCTCCATCACATTATATCTAGGAACTGAGGAAAATAATGAGGTTAAATTCAAACACTCTGATTTAGTCATACTGGAAAGAGGAGGTATTGGAGCTCTGTAAATGTTGTTCAAGTATGCTTCCGTTGTTCAAGTATGCTTCCATTTGGAATAGTTAAGATACCTCACCTTTGTTAAAGTATCATGGATTTAATGCTTTCTTTAACTTCTTCAGGATTTGAGAGATTTACTAAGGATGAAGTATGAATCAGCCTTGCAAAATCCCTATGGAGAAGGGTGAGAAGTATTTTGATGAGTACCATATTGAGATGAGCATGTGAATTGTCTTTCTTTTTATTTTTTTCATTGTCTGCAGGCCTCCGAGAAAGGGTTGAGTGAGTGAAATTTGCATAAGAATTTTAAAATATTCTCCCATTGTTTTCTTAGAGGCTCAGTTTAATGTAGCAAACATCTGCCTACCTATGAGTGCTTTGTGGAACATCTGTTTGTTTGAGGAATCTTATTTCGCTCTTTTTCCTGTTGCCTGGCTAGGAAGAGGTCTATATTGGTACCTGTCAACCAAGAGAAAGAATCAATGGGTGGGGAGAAAAGCTATTTTATGCACTTATCAAAATACATCTTTCCCCCTGGCCATGGGAATAATGAGAAATTGGCACATTCTGCATCAGAGCTGTACTAAAGCACTCATGACAGTATTTAAGACCAAATGTAACAAAGATAATAATACTCTCTAATCTAGAGTCTTCAAAAAAGCCTATTTTGAGTTCAATGGTTCTACTACTAATATAAATAGTAATACAGATTACTGGACCTGCTTGGCCTTGTATTAGGGATCCCATATTAAGTTTGAACACTGGTTTGAAGCAAGGTTTTCCCCCTTGTCTTGCTCCCATTTATAGAAGGGAGAGGAGGTTCTTTGATATATATATACCCAGCATGAGATTAAGAAACAACAGTTCAAATATTGGTCTGACCAGTTTATTACAAATCTTAATCAGGGAGATGGGGAAGGGGAGGACGGATGCTGTTACAAATTAGGGTGATGGGGAAGGGAAGAAGGGCAGTAGAAAAGATAGGAAATAAAAGCAAGGAATCTTTATAGGAAGCAAGAGGGAGATAGTCTCTACCATGGGTCCAGCATGGTTTGTAGTTCAGTTGTTGATCTTCAGTAGTGCCGGGTTGTCAGGCATTGTTCTGTTGATGATGACGGTGACCACAGTGATGACGGTGATACTTTCCAATGGCAGAACAAACTTATTTAGAAAGTCCAAAGTGGTTGAGTCAGCTCTTTTTGGAGTGACAGCTACTGGCCTTTGGATCTCAGCAGGAACTTCTTTTGTTCCCATCTCCAGGGCCTTGCCAGCAGATAAGAGGGAGTATGGAGGTGCCAACTTGTATCTTGCCTTCAAGATACAATGGTATTATCCCCCAGTCTCCAATAGCAAGCTGGAGTTATCTAGTCACAGGCCAGATCTTCTGCCAGTAAACAGTCCTGAGCACTCCCTTCTGAAGGCAAACAGCTCCAGAGAAATGCTTTCAAATTAAAATTGCCCACACAGTGATGCTGATTGCCACATGGCAACACCCACTTCTCATCTAGATAAGTGAGAGTCTTATGACAAGAAATGCCTCAGGAAGCAAACTCCGAGCCAGAAAACAAAGAAGTGTTCTCACAATTCTCCAACTTTTATCTCTATCTATATTGTGATACTTAAATCTCATGGCTCATTAGAGTTTGAAGAACATGCACTAGTTTTGTTTCACATTAGTTTAGCCCCTTTTGTATTGTTACTACTTAGTAATTAAAACACTGAATAGTGGCCATGATGATAGACACTGTACTAACTCTTGACATAGACAAGTAATTTCCTTTTACCATTCTAAAAGGACAACATCTTTGCTCTGCTATTTAGTGCTGGCTGTCGTACTGTGACTGAACATTCTTTTTTTGTCATAATTTTTCATTATTCTATTAGTAGGCTTTTTCTTATTCCTGAAGGGGTACAATTTAAGCCAAGCTATTCTACTTTCTAGTGTTATTTTTCTCTTCTCTGTATCTTGCACAAAAATGTATGAGAAAAATGTTTCTACATCTTTCTGATTTTTGTCTGACATTGCTAATTTGGACAAGATTCAGTTTAAAAAACAAGAACAAAACAAAAAACAAAAAAACCCCACACATGACCACTGGGAGGGGGGGGGGGGGGGGGGAAGGGGAGAGAGGGCAGGCGGGGCACAAAGCTCAGAAAAAGAGAACTGTGGCAAATTTGTGTGGCTGAAGCTATGCTTTCATTCTGGAACTTTGCAGAGGTGAAGGACATGCTAATAACTTTCCTCCAGATTGGAAGGATGAGTTTCTGTTACTTTCAAATGTAAGTCTTCAAGCTATTAAAGTATGTCCTGCCTCTCCAGGTAGATGCAGATCTTCTGGGATTCCTGTGCGATGTCTTACATGATGTACAGAATCTCAAATAACATGACATGTCAAAGTTAATGTATCTGAAATATTTACCGGTTGTTTGGGTCTGGGGCTCATCCTATTACTTTTCTGTAATTATGCCATCTAGATACTAAGGTGATCAACAATAAAGAAATCATCTTTAGATAATGCATAGGCAGTTACTGTCACCATAGGGTGTCTGAGATAATTGTGTAGGTAGATAATGTGACCCAGGATCTACAGGAGTGAGATCATATTATGGAATTTACAAACACAGAAGACACCTGTATTTAGGAATGAAACCCATCCTTGATTTTTCAACCTCTGTTATGATTCATAATAAATCTTGATTCTCAGTGAGTGTGTTCTTGGCTGGAGGGGGTTTGTAATATTTTCCTACTTGATATGTTAATTTAGGTTGTCATATCTCTTGCGAGGCCTCTTTCTCTTTTTTCTTTCAGAAATTGCAAAACTTTTAATGAGATATTCTCCAAAGGAGAAAGATGTTGGATTTTTGACAGATTTTTCTCATCAGAGTTTATTGGGCAATGAAATTAAAGGTGTTAATAAAGAATGAGTATTTGTTTAGCTTTTGAGTTTATAATCTTTTTCCTTCCCTGTCAGCACTTCCTTTGCTCTTTTAATGTCATACTTCTAAGCTTTTTTTAAATACACAGATGAACTTTTATGATAAATATGCTTTTCTTTCTAGTCTTCCACATGCACAGGACTTTGTACAACATGAATGGAAGAAGGAGACTGTTACAGTCCAAATGGATTATGAATATCTATGTACATGTTCACATGAGAGTCCTTGGACTTCCACTTTGCCTTGCCATTTAGTTAACAAGCAGAAACAGCACTGAATTACAGGGCTTTCACTCATCTTTAACATCTGCTTGATGAGTGCCAAGAGATGTGCTGCAAAGGGTGTTCAGAGTGCTGCTTCCTTCTCTGCCATATACAGAAAAAGAAGGAACTAATTTTTTTTTTTGTATCCTCCTAATCTTTTTTTTTTTTTTTTTTTTGTATCCTCCTGATCTGAGGTTTTATAGGGAACCTGTACATGCCTTTCTGGGGTGAGACCAGCAGTCCAGATGCCAAATCAGAGAAAATCAGTGAAGGTGGTCCAGGAGACTGCACACTTTGCTAATGCTGCCAGGCATTTGATCCTTGAGAATGGTGGGAGACTGTACTGCAGCAGAACAGGGTGACCATCAAGATCAGCAGCACCTATACTAAAATCTCTGCACAGCAAGTCAAACATACCAACAGTTAATCTGTATAGTCAAAGTGTACCAACAGTTACTAGTAGTAAATAGGAGAAGGATATTATTTAAATAATAATTTTGGGGCCAAGTCATACCATGTTTTGTATTCTCCTTTCTTTTCTCTCCCTTTCTTCAACTTCAGCAGTTCCTTTTAGTTAAATAACTTGCAGCTTGTGAGCTGGGAAGTAGAGCTTATGGTTCAGCTGAGTTTTTTAAAAATGTTTTAAAAAATGTTGGTGTATATTTGGTAAATTTTCTTCATGAATAAAACCAGGCTTATTCCTTGGCAAAGAGGGTAGAAAAAATTTTAGTGAGATGGGAATTTAATAGGATGCATGATCCTCCTTCTCCAGGAATCTGAACTTTTACTATAGTGATTGAGATGAAAACTTGTTAAGAGATGAAACAGTTGTAAAATGCACTGTTTTTTCAATGTGATAACATAGTCTGCATTATTCTCAGTGCTTATTCCAATGCATACTTTATGGGTTTTTTTTTTTTTTTGCACCTGATCTAGGACATAAGCAAGCTTCTGGGTGAAGCATTTGCATGATATTCCCTGGATACAATTGTTTGTCTTTCTAATCCCATTTACCTGTTAGCTCAATTATTCATTCAGCTGTGCAGATCAGTGGATTTTTTTTCTGTGCATTTTCCCAAGGAACAAACATCCAGAAAAACCCAAATTGTTTTGAATTTGAATTTACTGTTGCCCTTTGCAGAATGAACTTGCATTTACATTAGCCAATGCTGTACATCTGCTGAACATCCTAGCAGAGATCCTAGCAGGGTAAGATCCAGACTTCCACTGTAGCAGTGAGCAGAGAACTTTCGAGTAGTTGCTCGTAGTAACTAGATAAGAAGTAGTGATGTAGGTGCTTGCGTATGATAAGAGGGGCGTAGACGAAGGTGTACAAGGCTATATAAACTGTTGTCACGAGTTAATAAACGCCATTTTACCACCCACCACATTGGTGTGCACCGAGGTAGATGGACAGACCGAGATGTCCCTAACGATTGCGAACACCTTGATGAGGCTGGAGCGGGCCTCCGGCTTCATATGGTGACCCCCGACGTGACGTTAGGGAAAAGTGGTCGGCCACAGGCGGCGTGGCAGGATCCTGCTCTCATCCACCTCCCTTGGGGAAGGAGGTGATGACCCTAGAAGAGGGGGCTGCGGCTTAGGAGAGTGGAAGCTGGGTAGCGTCGGAAGGTACGGCCGATAGCCTATAAGGCCTGTCCGAGGACCCAGGAGACCATCGGAAGAGGAGCCTGGTGGTCATTTGATCCGTCGGGGAGATTACGCCCGGCGATGGAAGCCGTCATAAAGGTGATTTCGTCCGCGTGTAAGACCTATTGCGGGAAAAATGCTCCTTCTAAGAAGGAAATAGGTACAGTGTTATCACTGCTATTAAAGGAGGGGCTGCTTACATCTCCCTCAGATTTATATTCCCCGGGGTCGTGGGATGCTGTCACCGCAGCGCTTTCTCAGCGGGCGATGGTACTCGGGAAGTCAGGGGAGTTGAAAACCTGGGGATTGGTCTGGGGGGCGCTGAAGGCAGCGCGAGAGGAGCAGGTTACATCTGAGCAAGCGAAGTTTTGGCTGGGCTTGGGGGGAGGAAAGGTCTCTCCCGCAGATTCCACAGGGAAACCGGTCGCGGAGCCTCAGAACGGCGGAGAGGAGAAGATTTCAGCTGCGCAGCAAGACACGAAGATGGCGCCGGGAGAGGCGATCGCGCCAAAAACAACATCTTGTTATCACTGTGGGACAGGCGCAGGCTGCAGCTGCGCCACAGCTGCCCCCTCGGCCCCCCCTCCTTACGGGGGGAGCGGCTTGTATCCTTCTTTGGAGGGGTTGGGAGGGCCGAGCGGGGAGGGCGTAGCCACGTCACCGGCGGGGAGGGACGATCCGCCCCGAGGGGCAGAGCGAAAGGTGGAGCCGGGGTGCTTCGGCTCGGCCCCCGGGCCAGCCTTGACTGACTGGGCGAGAGTAAGGGAGGAGCTTGCAGCGGCAGCTCCGTCCGTGATAGCTATGCCCGTGGTGATAAAAGCGGGGGGGCCGGCCTGGGCTCCTTTGGAGTCGAAAGTAATTACGCGATTGGCTGATACAGTTAGGACCAAAGGCTTGCGGTCTCCGGTTACTATGGCAGAAGTGGAAGCTGTGATGTCTTCCCCGCTGCTGCCGCACGATGTCACGAATCTTATGAGGGTCGTACTAGCCCCCGCTCAATATGCTTTGTGGTTGGACGCTTGGGACGTCCAGCTGCAGACGGTTGTAGCGGCAGCCACCCGAGACCGTGGGAGGAACAACGCCCACTCGGAGGTCCGCCCAGATGGTTGAGATTATCGTAATCAGCAGGGATGTTTCCCTGGAAAGGCCTGTTCTGCTACAGCAGAACAGGGGCAGCACGCATAACAATTTATAGTGGGGGCCACGATCTGTCAATTGTCAGTGCAGTATGCGATCCCACTGCGCTGGAGACAGGAAGTGCGACCTGTCTGGGTGGATCAGTGGTCCTTACCGACGGGAAAGCTTGTAGCGCTTCACGCATTAGTACAGCAAGAGCTTCGCTTAGGTCATATAGAACCCTCTCTTAGTCAATAGAACACTCCTGTATTTGTGATAAGAAGCGGTCAGGATCCTATCGCTTGCTGCACGACTTGTGCGCAGTTAACGCTCAGTTAGTGCCTTTTGGTGTAGTTCAGCAGGGTGCGCCCGTACTATCCGCTGTGCCTGCAGGCTGGGGGTTGTTGTTATCGATTTGAAGGATTGCTTTTTCTCCATACCCCTGGCTGAGCAAGACAGGGAGGCTTTTGCCTTTACGGTTCCTGTCTGTAATAACCAAGGCCCGGCTAGCTCAGTCGGTAGAGCATGAGACTCTTAATCTCAGGGTCGTGAGTTCGAGCCCCACGTTGGGCACCAGCGTTCAGATGCTCGAGGTCAGGGCTGTTGCGACGGCGATTGTTTATTGACCCTTCCTTCCCTGTAACATAGTCACAGATTTTGCTTTTGCAGCTAAGCTCGCTTTGAAAATGGGCCAAGAAGACATCCCTAGTACGGAAGCAGCGCTTATCTTAGAAGATGCTTTGTGCACCCGAGTAGAGCCTGTAGCAATTTTACATGTAAGAAGTCATTCGGATGTACCAGGATTCTTTTCAGAGGGCAACGCAGCCGCAGATGCGACTGCAGGGTCCCGTGTCCTGACGATCTGGAAGGCCAGAGACCTCCACTCCACGCTTCACATAGGCGCTCGGACACTCGCTCGAGCCTGTGGTATTTCCATTACAGCTGCAAGGGGTGTGGTGCAGGCCTGCCCTCACTGTAATTCAGCTCCTGCTATTGGGGCGGGGGTCAACCCCCGCGGCTTAGGGCTGCAAATATGGCAGACGGGCTTTACGTGGGAGCCGCGAATGTCACCTCGGTCGTGGTTGGCAGTTACTGTTGACACAGCCTCCACGATGATCGTGGCTACCCAACACGGAAAAGCTAATTCTACCTCGGCCCAGGCCCACTGGGCTGTAGCTATTGCGGTCCTTGGCTTGCCAGTGCAAACCAGATCTGATGAAAGAGAACAGTAACGGGGAACTCTGAGTTTTGCAGGTATGGCTCCTATGAACACCGAAGAAGAAGAAGGAGACAGCCCAGGAACCCCGAAAGAAGGCCGGGAGAAGCATGGAGGAAACTCAACTGTTGCTGCCAACGAGAAAACGCGTTTCTAACAGGGGCATGGATGTGAAGACCTAGAAGGGATGTGTTGCTTCAATCTCAGTGACCACAGTGTATCCATCCATAAAGCGCTGAGAGCCCTGCGCGACCATACGGAAAAGATCGGCGTGGAGACGGACACCATCGGAGGCTGGCTGAGAAGTGTGTTCGGAAGCATCGGAGAATGGGGTGTGCACTTATTGAAGGGACTGCTTTTAGGACTTGTAGTTATCCTGCTTTTGATAGTGTGTATGCCGTGCTTTCTACAAATTATGTTAGGTTGTATTCAAAGGATGATTGACCGCACAGTCAATTATCGCGTAGAATATAGTAAAATGCAAAAGGCTTGTAGGTAGTCAGAAAACGTAGCGGTATAAGGGTAGCGCGGGAATTTTGCGATTCGGGATGTAACGGGGCAAGGCTTAACTGAGAGGACAGTGGCATGTATAGGCGCAAAGCGGGGTTTCGGTTGTACGCGGTTAGGGTCCTCTCAGGATAAAGTAGTTGCGCTTGTGCATAGGGTAGTTATGCTTGTGCATAGGGGGGGGGAGATGTAGCAGTGAGCAGAGAACTTTCGAGTAGTTGCTCGTAGTAACTAGATAAGAAGTAGTGATGTAGGTGCTTGCGTATGATAAGAGGGGCGTAGACGAAGGTGTACAAGGCTATATAAACTGTTGTCACGAGTTAATAAACGCCATTTTACCACCCACCACATTGGTGTGCACCGAGGTAGATGGACAGACCGAGATGTCCCTAACGATTGCGAACACCTTGATGAGGCTGGAGCGGGCCTCCGGCTTCATCCACTTAAGTTATGCCTTCACTTTAGGTGCTTGTTTAACCAGTACTCCCAAAATCTTATACAGTCAGCTGAAGTGGAAGACAGTTAAAGGAAGGCAAGTGTCTTTGATGTCTTCAGGAAAAGGTTGTCTGCCTAAACTTAAGTAGGTAGGTAGGATTTCCAGAGCACTGGAGGATTCTGAGGGCCCTTTTTGTCAGTAAGAGATATTTAATAGGATTTGACTAAACGTATACTGTATGCTAACTGTATACTGTATTCCTGTGTAGTAAATGGAGAAAGTTAAACATTCTTCTAGCATAATTCTCTTGAAGGTATGCTAATGTTAACTGACCCATGCTACAGAGGCAATCACGCATCTCTTCATTTACTATGGTAGAAGGATTAGCTCGAATTAGATGTTTTGAACCCTGCTCATAGTATGAGCCTAATGATTTTTTTTGTTTGGTTTCTCATTTACCTCAAAATACCTTTTAAGATTAAAACAAAAAGGAAAGGAAAGAGAATATATTAACTTTGGAAAATGTGAAGCCCTTTGTCCAGTTTCAGGCACATTTCTCACTTTTCCTTGTGTTTTTTAATTCTCTGAAAAAGGATTAACAATGGAAGAAAATATGGAAGAAAATTCCTATTTCTTTGTGCTCTTGTTTCATTTAAAAATATTGAAAAAATTTAAAATGTCCAAGAACGCTGTGCTTGATTCTAGGTCTAGAATCAACATCTGTAAGTTGCTTAGCTGACTGTGTGTGCACAGCACCATGCATGGCTCATGTGTCTTTCATCACTTTAAGTAGATCCTTATTTAGATTACTGTATGGCTAAGCTGCTGCACTAATTTTTGAGCATATGCATTTACATGAATGAGATGATTTAGTCACTTGAAAAATGGAGAGCCCACTCTCAACTTCCATTTTCCTGCCAAGCTCTTCAGGGAGTCAAATCTGTACATTCTTAGCTTAATTCATCAGCACTAGTTCCATCCTTCCATACAATAACATAAAGACTGCTTTTTCAGTTTAAATGTTATTTCACAGTCTGGCAACTCTTACTGAGATGGGCTGAGTATGGATAACCTGAGTTAACTCTGTAATAAATGTACCCTGAGGTACAATAGACTGTCATTAGCTTGAGGTTTCATGTGTATGCAGAGGCTGTGTTGGTACTACTTTGAGAGTTAACTTTAGAGTGTTTCCCTGAACATTAGACAATACTTTCTTCAGAAAGCCAATAATGAGGAGTTCAGGAAGTGATTTTTGGGGCAGAAAAGTGCAAGAGGAAACCTGGCCATGCAGTGGATTTTGGTCATAGGAACAGGGCCTGAAACTGAGGGTGGCAAAAGTGTCTCCTTGAATAGATCTAGGTGTACCCAAGCTCTGGGAGTAGATGTATAATTAAAACAGGGCAATGAGTGATCTTCAGCACTATGTCTCTTGCTGTCCATGCTGCTTTTTGTTAGCCTGTTTTTTTTTCTTAGACTATCCCAACCAGGCTGCTATGGGAAGCATATGGTACCCATCACACTTAAGACCAAGTTTTGTTCCTATCTTTATTTGTTAGCATTAGAGATGTAGCATGGACTGCACTGGCTTTATTCCTCACTTGGACAACCAAGAGACTAGGAAAGTTCAGAATTACAGGAATATAGTTACAACTAAGAAGACCTAATGATATCTGAATTTGCTTTCTTTCTAGTTCGCTTTCTCCCATGACCTAGGACTCAGCACAGTGAGTTCTCATTATCAGAACAGGCTTCAGCATGCTCTCTGACATACATTAACACAGCTGAATTGCGTGTTTAAGAATCGAGATCCACAGTTCACCTGTTTATCTCATTGACAAGCTGGAAATATAAAACATTATGACCAAAAAAACCAAGTAACTTTATAAGTTCAGATTTTGTTGTGCATGGCATGGTTGGGTAGTCAAATAAGGTCAGGGAAACCAAATGTCGTAATATCTAATTTTCTGCATTGAAGGGAAGAGTCTAATATGGGAAAGTTTGTCCTTGTTTCTTATAGATAGTGCAGACAACATATACAAAACTCTTTATGACTTAAATATGCTAAATTGTTCACTGGAAGTAACTGTCTCATCAATGAATATATATAGCTTAAAAGGAAAGCAACACAAATGGCCTCCTGGTTTAGTCTGTCTATTGTAAGGGTCAAAAAATTGTAGCCCTTGTCTGGCTTTGTCCTTCTGTTTCCTTGAAGACAGACTGTAGTGCCATAGAGAGGATGTGAGGAAGGCCAGACATGTCTCTTGCTTTCCATGTTGCTCAGCTAATGCCCAGTGGTGAGGAGTCATGGTTCAGGATTCATAAGCAGGCAGCTATGGACCAGCATTGCTCTGTATCAATACTCATTGCTGTCTCTTCTTAAGTAGCATTAAATTATTATCCTTAAATAGTTTATCTAATATGGCCAAAAGCTTATTTATCACACATGCAGGGAGGAAAAAAGTATAATGAAGAATTTCTCAGAGGAAGAGTAATGGAGAAATTAAAACCTGAGGTGCAAGGGCAGAAAGTCTCTAAGAAATGTGCCTGATTCCCTCTCTCTGTATAGCTCTCCTTGAGGAGAGCTGAACTGTTTGTAAGCGAATCTTTCTCAGGTGGGCTGCGCTGCTGGCTTTGTTAGGAATAACATTATTAATTGTTTCTCAAAACATAGCTTCTGCATTTTGAAATTAAATAAAAAATCCATTTAATTCCACGAGGCTTTCTGTGTCATGACCTTTGTGCAGTGCTCAAGTTATACAGTAGGGAAAATGTGTCCCTTTCTTGCGTTACAGATTCATGAATTTTTAAACTCACAGTATGGGGCAGCTGCTGTCAAGTAACAATGGGAAACTTATATTATGTCCAGCAGTGCATAAGTCCCAAGAGAACAGACAGGAAACAGTAGGACCTGATATAAAAGCTGCATATCTCATGCTACAAAAAAAGAACCAAGAGAAGCTTCTCTTCCTTGCCCTACCTATTCCTTATCTCCACATTTATTTCTTTATTTTTTATGAATCTAGCTACTATGCACAATGGGAATGACAAAAAAAAACCACTTATATT
Source organism: Phasianus colchicus (assembly GCF_987193195.1). Taxonomy (NCBI): domain Eukaryota; kingdom Metazoa; phylum Chordata; class Aves; order Galliformes; family Phasianidae; genus Phasianus; species Phasianus colchicus. The sequence continues at coordinate 156,472,406 of NC_143436.1, forward strand.
AATTATATTTTATTTTTATAATATAATTTATAAATTATTTATAATAATTTATATTAATTTACAAAAATAATGTGAACATATCAGCTGATGTGATACAGTATGGGAGTGAGAAAGATTTCAAATTCAGAACCATAAAAGCTGGAATATCTTGGGTCAACAACATTGTTTCACCAGAATTTCTATTTCTACTTATACTAGTCATAAGTAGATAAAATCTCTCTAGTCACTGAAGTAGGCTGTGTCTGTATCCATATCAGTATTTTTCATGTTCCTTTTTCCATTTTTAAAATTCTTTCATTAATTTTTTTTTTCATTTTTCTTTTTTTATTTTTCTTATACCATCCTTCCCTCCTTCCCCCCCCCCCCCCCCCCCCCCAGTTTTATTCTTTTTTGTTTACCTTTTCATTTTCCTTCTCAGAAGAACAAAAAGCCTATACTGGCTTTGTCTACATAGGCAGATTTTGTTTCTCCAGTCTTCTTTCACAGAATCACAGAATGGCCAGGGTTGGAAGGGATCTCAAGGATCATGAATCCCCAGCACCCCTGCCACATGCAGGGCCAACAACCTCCTCATTTAATGCTAGACCAGGCTGCCCAGGGCCCCATCCAATCTGGCCTTGAACACCTCCAGTGACAGGGCATCCACAACCTCTCTGGGCAGCCTGTTCCAGTACCTCACCCTCTATCTGTAAAGAATTTCCCCCTGACATCCAACCTATATCTCCCCTCCCTCAATTTAAAACCATTTCCCCTCGTCCTACTGTTATCTACCCTTTCAAAGAGTTGATTCCCCTCCTGTTTGTAGGCTCCCTTTACATACTGAAAGGCTGCAATGAGGTCACCCTGCAGCCTTCTTTTCTTCAGGCTGAACAAGCCCAGCTCCCTCAGCTTGTCTTCATAGGGGAGGTGCTCCAGTCCCCTGATCATCTTTGTGGCCCTCCTCTGGACCCTCTCCAACAGCTCCCTGTCTTTCTTGTACTGGGGGCTCCAGACCTGGACACAGTACCTGAGATGGGGCCTCACAAGGGCAGAGTAGAGAGGGACAATCACCTCCCTGTCCCTGCTGGCTACCCTTCTTCTGATGGAGCCCGGGATACCATTTGCCTTCCAAGCCACAAGGGCACACTGCTGGCTCATATTAAGTTTTTCATCTATCAAGACCCCCAGGTCCTTCTCCACAGGGCTGCTCTCAAGGACCGCTCCTTCCAGTCTGTATGGATGCGTGGGATTCCTCCGGCCCAAGTGCAAAACTCTGCACTTTGCCGTGTTGAACCTCATCAGGTTCACCCGGGCCCACCTTTCTAGCCTCTCGAGGTCCCTCTGAATGGCATCCCTTCCTTCAACCATGTTAACCGCACCACTCAGCTTGGTGTCGTCAGCAAACTTGCTGAGGGTGCACTCGATTCTGTCATCGATGTCATTGATAAAGATGTTAAAGAGCACCAGTCCCAAGACTGGTGACATGTCAAAGGCCTTGCTCAAGTCCAGGTAAATGACATCGGTCACCTCTCCCTTGTCCACCGATGCCGTCACTCCATCATAAAAGGCCACCAGATTGGTCAAGCATGACCTTCCTCTGGTGAAGCTATGCTGGCTGTCATGGATCACACGCCCTTTCCTCATGTGATCAATTTCCTCATGTGATCAAGCATGTCATCCAGGATGATCTGTTCCATGATCTTCCCAGGTACAGAGGTGAGACTGTCTGGCCTGTAGTTCCTAGGGTCCTCCTTGCTCCCTTTCCTGTAAATGGGAGTGACTTGAACCTTCCTCCAGTCATCTAGGACCTCACCTGACAGCCACGACTTTTCAAATATGATGGAGGGTGGCTCGGCAACCACCTCAGCCAGCTCCTTCAGAACCTTGGGATGCACGTCATCCGGCCCCATAGACTTGTACACATTCAGTCTCATGAGGCGGTCCCGGACTTACTCTGTCCTCATAGCGGGTGGGGATTTACCTCCCCAGTCCCCATCTAGAGGTGTAGGGATGCAGGGTTCAGGGATGGGAGAAGTACTGGAATCCTGGCCACCAATGAAGACCGAGGCAAAGAACTCATTCAGTACCTCAGTCTTCTCTTCTTCCGTTGAAACCAGCTCTCCTTTTACATTTACCAAAGGAGGTACACTCGCTTTGGCCTGTCTCTTCTGGCCAGTGTACCTGTAGATAGTCTTCCTATTGTTTTTCACGTCCCTCACCAAGTTCAGTTCCGCCTGTGCCTTGGCTTTCCTAATCTCATGTCTGCAACTCTGGACAGCATCCCTGTATTCTTCCCAGGTGACACGCCCTTGTTTCCAGAGCTTCTATGCACCCTTCTTCGCCCTCAACACTCTCAGCAGGTCCTTACCGAGCCACGCTGGCTTCCTACCTCCTCTGCCCGCTTTCTTGTTCAGAGGGACAGAGAGTTCTTGTGCTCTCAGGAAGGCATCCTTGAAGAGTAACCAGCTCTCCTCAGCATTTTTGTTTTTAAACAGAGAGTCCCAGGGGATCTCGGCCAACAGTCCATTGAACAGCTTAAAGTTTGCTCTCCCAAAGTTCAGGGTCCTGACGCCACTCTTCACCAGGCCCACATCCCTCGAGATCACAAACTCGACCACAGCATGGTCACTGCAACTCAGGCTGCCTCCAACCGTAACACCATTAATGATTTCCTCCGCATTGGTGAGCAGCAGGTCCAGCAATGCTTCACCTCTGGTCGGTCTGTCCAACACCTGGACCAGAAAGTTATCATCAACACATTCCAGGAGCCTCCTGGACCTCCTGCAACTTGCTGTGTGGTCTATCCAGAAGATATCCAGATGGCTGAAGTCCCCCATCAGGACAAGAGCCCGTGAGCACGAAGCTTCCCTCATCTGAAGCAAGAAAGCCTCATCAACAGTCTCCCCTTGATCAGGTGGCCTGTAGTATACTCCCATCACCAGCTGGCCTTTGTTAGACCTGTCCCTAATTCTAACCCACAGGCTCTCAACCTGATCCTGACTGTTTCTCAGAGGGAGCTCCTCACAGTCTATCCACTCTTTGACATAGAGGGCAACTTCCCCACCCTTCCTACCTAGCCTATCTCTTCTAAAGAGCCGATAGCCCTCAGTGGTGGTATTCCAGTTACGGCAATCATCCCACCATGTTTCCGTGATAGCAACAAGGTCGTAACTTTCTAAGCGCATCACAGTTTCCAACTCATCCTGCCTGTTTCCCAGGCTGCGTGCGTTGGTACAAAGGCACTTCAGCTCGGCTTTCCGTCTCACTGCCTTTATAGATGATCTAGGTTCCCCTAGAACAGCAGCATCCCCAACACCCCCCTGCTCCAGTCCATCCCTTTGTACTTCACTGTCATCACCCATCAGGTTCGGTATGAGCCCTGGAATGACCCGCTCAACCCCGGTGTCCCTGATTTTGCTCCCTTCCCCCTTCATACCTAATTTCAAGACCTGTCAATGAGTCCTGCTAGTTCCTCAGCTAAGATCCTCCTCCCCCTCAGAGACAGACTACTTCCATTTGCTGCCATCATGCCAGGTGCTGAGTAAGTTTCCCCATGGTCAAAAAAACCAAAATTCCTGGATTTGCACCATTTTTCATTTTATCTGTATTATTATTATAGCACTTCTTTATCCTTCCGCATCATATTATCCCTTTAATATTCTGGCACGATGCAAATTTGCACAAAACATTTGTGTTTTTACTGTTTCCTTCTACTAACAAGAAGATAGGACATCACTATAAACAACTAAGATACCGTTGTGTTTGGGGATCATCTGGAGGCTACCTAATGTTACTGGAAGGAAAATAAAGAAAATGAAAGCCTAGATGTTAACTTATTTTAAAGTTTTACAGAACTGACACAGGTATTTGTTTCCTCTAGCTTGCCTTCAAAGACAAAAAATAAAAAAATAACTAGCTACTTCTGAGAAGGGTTTGTCCTTGTCAGTATGATAAGAAAAAGGGAACATATTTATACTTAGTAATGAATGTGTATACATAGCACTACTTTCAGCAGATTGCATCCTCAGTTTCACTTCTTCCTTCATGAGATGAAGGAAGATGAGAATTTCTGACATGAGAAGCCTCACGACCTGCCTCTCTTCCTCCTGGACCTACTCCGCACTCTATCAGCATGCTGAAAAAGAACAAAACTGTTTGCCATCAGATTCCTCACTACGGAATTCCTGCCTGCTGATGGACTCTCCTGGGCCTGCTACCTGAGTCCTGCTGCTTTCTCCCAGACTTATACTGCATCTTCTTCCTGCTACCTGCTTGCTGCCCAAGGCCAGCCACGCTGCTGCTGCTCTTCCCCTGCACTTTTGCCTCGGACCTTTGAAATGGCATGCAACCGGACCACTGCTGGATCCTGGTGGTGACTATCCCAGCTTTACGTGATTCTTGCTTATTTCCTATCTTTTCTATTGCCCTCCTTCCCTTCCCCATCGCCCTAATTCATAATAATCGCCATCTTTCCCTTCCCCATCTCCCTGATTAGGATTTATAATAAACTGGTCAGACCAACATTTGAACCGTTGTTTCTTAATCTCACACCGGGTATACAGATATCAAAGAACCTCCTCTCCCTCCTATAAATTGGAGCGAGACAATACTAAACATGAATCTTTAATCTCCACAGTACCAAGAGCAATAGGAGCACTGTCTGATTTACTGAAAACCTTGATTGTCAACCTGTCTAGATCAGTTTTACCATGAAATACAGTATTTCTAAAATGATATGAGTGACTAGAGACATGCTGTCAGGTTTGGAATTGAGATCAGGATGCAGTAGGGAATGTAGAAGAACTCCAGCTTATAGCTTTTTTCTCAAAGTGAACTTTTTGTTCTGGGCTGCTGTGGTTTTGTGATTTTTTGTTGTCAGTATTGTCATGGTTTTGTGATTTTTCCAGTATTCCACATCATAACATCAAGTGGGGCACTGGGAGTTTAACTGTTAATGCTCAAGTTCTGGGTACCTGCTCAGAAGAGAAGAACTACATTCCCCAGGGGACTTTGCGGTCACAGAGAGTCTCGAGATATAACTCCTGGCAAGGTCATCTGATGTGCTCTTTTTCGCCTGCTTTTTTTTTTGTCGGCTCTCCTCCCGTCTCCCTGCTGCTCAACTGGACTGCACATCTCACCTCAGCATTGTGGTGAGGCCTATCCACCTTTCAGATATTCTCTCTCTCATTATATTTATTAGCTTCAAATTTAATTATATTGTATTATAGTGTGTTATCTTGCATTCCGATAATGTATTTAGTAAATTAGTTTGTTTCTCCTCAGATAATTGCTGCTGCTTTTAATTATTTTGGAGTCCCCTGTTCCCTTTTCCAGAGGTGCGGATTTTGCAAAATCCCTCCGCCCTGCTAGTCACAGAACCGGGCCAAACCAGCCCATAAACCGTTGACAAGTATTCCCCATCAGAACATCATGTGGACCAGTGGGAGTTAACAAGTTAATGTTCTGGCTCTGTTTACTGCCTTTTGTGGACTCTTTGAGTATCCTGATGGGAGGGGAGGGGATGGCATCCCCAGAGGACCTGGTGGGAAGAGGAAGTGGGGTGGAGCTCCAGACAGGGCCCAAGCGTCTGCCTCTCTCCGTCTGGCCCTGGCTCAGCTGTCTCAGTTCGCTGCAGAGAAAAGCACGTGCTTTCCTTCGCACTATTGTGGTTTTACTCGCATTTTGGATACTCTTGTCTCTCTCGTTTTATTTGATTTAGTTAAATTCAGTAAATTACCCTTCCTCCTCAGATCGTTGCCATTGTGTTTTCGTTAAAACTATCTGTTAGCTCTCTGTCCTTCCCCCTCTCCTGGAGTGCACGTGGCAAACCATTAGTACCGTTAGTACCCGGGACCTGTGCCCCTGTCACAGACTTATATCTAAGGATAACCCCATGACATGGGCAAATATTAAAAAAAAAAAAATAATAATAATAATAAAATCTGATGTAAAGATAAAATTCATTTCACCTTCATCAAAGCTGGATGTGTTCAAGGCAGGGAAGATGCAGACAGGCTGCAGATGCAGCTTAGATTCCCTCAGAACAGGGGACCAAGAAGAGGAATCTCAGTGGAAACCCTTCTGTCGTGGTTTTATGATTTTTGGTTATCAGTGTTCTACATCATAACATCATGTAGTGCACTGGAAGTTAAAGAATGCTCCAGGTCCAGGTAACTGTCCCAGAAGAGAAGAACTACTACATTTCCCAGAGGACAGTGCATTCAGAGAGGAGATAAAGCCCCTGGCAAAGTCACAGGACCAGGCTCTCCTCCCTTCTTCTACTAGTATGGATGGCACGTCTCGCCTCAGCATTAGAGTAACACCTTCGGTTTTTGGACACTCTCTCTCATTTTATTTATTATCCAATTCTCATTATTATATTGTATTATAGTGTGGTATCTTGCATTCTCATATCTTACTTAGTAAATTAGTTTGTTTCTTCTCAGATCGTTGTTGCTGTTTTGTTTTAGGCCCATCTTTCTATTATTTTCCCTTATCCCTTCTCCGGGCATGGATCTGTGGGTCTCTGTGCCCTGCCAGTCATGGAACTGGGCCAAATTAACCCACAAACTGTTGACACCTTCTGTGTGTTTAACTGTTTTAACACTAGTGTTAGTTCCATCAGCTCCATTTTGCCAAGTGTGTGATGTGTCGTGGCCATGAATATGTGTGTGTAATATCCGAGCAGTCTATCTTCTTGTCCTCCTCTGGCTTGCCTCCACCCTCCTTTCCCACTCCATCTCCTGCTGAGCTCCTTCCGATTTGGCAGGGCATCCGTAGGTCTCTCACTGCTCCAGCCTCAGCAGATCCAAAGTGTTACAGTTGGAAAGGGATTTTAGTTGGCCTTCAGCTATGCAGTTAAATTTCTCAGGATGTGGCTACTAAAAAGAAAGCACCCTGGAAAGTTTGAGAAGTCAAATCTGACAACATGCCTGGGTATATCACCATCTGTAGCATGTGTTAGACTGGAGTAACATACAGTCAATTCTGTCACCTTGTTTTCCACTCTTTTTTGAGATCTCATGGAAAACGTTGTAGTCCTACTTGTGAACATGAGTTTCAGTGTTATACATTGTGAAACTGTTATCAGTTTTCTGTCTTTTCTGCTTATTTACATGTCTAAGACTGACCCTGACTTTGCAACCCTTTCCTGCAAACTCTGGAGAAAAGGAAAAGGAAGATTAATAAAGCAGAACCCAAAACTTAATGTATTAGAGGTAAAGAGATGTAGAACATCTTTCTGAAAACAAATAATTACTCGTTTGTTATTAACATTATCCTGTTGAGGTACTGGACTAGTTTTTTGATGCAAGTAGAAATGTGCTTAAATCCACAATTTTTTTTATTCTGTCTCTGTTGAGTACGCCATAATTTACAGATGTAGTGTTCTTTTGTTCTTTTGTGGCTGAACCATCACATAACCATCCTCACTGACTTGCCTCAAGTTATTTGGTTTTATAGCAAACTAAGTACTCGAAAACCTGATTGGAACATCTTGGAGTCTTCATAAGTTAATCACTTCTAAGAGCTTTGTTTTCTGACAATGTCATCTAAAGGACCAATATTTAACAAGCAATTAAAACAGAACTGAGGGGGTTTTGTTTTTGGCCATAGCACCACGGGAATAATTTCATGTCTTCAGTCAAGTAATTTGGATTCATGGTCTGAGGCAGAAAACGATAGCAGCTTATTAGAAGCAGAGCATTATTTATCCTTCTAATAATCTTCGAGGCTTTAGGTTTCTAGTTTTCTTAGTAAGATACTAATTCTTATGTCAGTGTTGATAAAACAAATACAAGCGACTCACACACACGCAATCCTTGTCTTGTTCCTTCTTAGCCTATGTTTCACAAAGGTCTTTGTGAGTATTTATGCTCATGTTAAATAACTACATGGTTTTGGAAGTTCACCTAATACTGAACAGTTTCCAATGTTGGCTTCAAATTTTTCCTAATGGGAAAAATAAACTTAAAAAAAAAACACAACACATTTACTTATTTTCTTTTCATTGGAAAGGTCAGCCATCTAATGATGCAAATCCTTTGGGAAACCTATCTTATTCCAGAAATATTTCTACTGTCATTATAAATGCTGATGGAATCTGTGTAAATCATAAAACATTTCTGTAAATGGGAAATGTGTATTTCATTACAACATTCTCCCTCTTTTTTTTTTTTTTTTTTTTGCATAACAATATTGATGTTGAAGAGAAGTCTTGTGAAGGGTATTTGATTCAGCTCATCAAGCTTCTAGTTTCTCTGAAAAATCCCAGATATAACAGTGCAATCCCAGCTTTGATCCATTAGCTGTTAGAGAAGTTCTTATTTCGGATTGCAGGATGATCTCTGTTATTTATATTCCTGAATGGTTGGCTGTGGTGAACAAAAGCGAGGGATTTTGTAATGACCAGAGTAGCTAAAGCCAAACTTTTCCTTAACTGGCCCAGAAGAGTACTGTGTAGAAAAAGAGCTGATATTGCAGAAGGACATGATAAATGAAACTTTGGAGCATTACACTGTGTACATAAACAGTTCTGAGGAATGTTGACCTGAGACCCCTACCTGCATCACACTTGGCTCTATTAGGTTTTTGTTATTCCTCTTTCTTATTTTTCACTTTTACGTCATAGCAGTATGTAATTTAGACAAACCTTACTGGCATACTATAACAGTTATTAAAATTTAGAGGTTTTGCATTAGAAATTTTTAGAAGTTTCTAGACTATAAAAATAACTTTGGAAAGGCTTGGTGTTCAAAAGCCTCTGCATAGACATCGTGTTAAAAGTATAATCGAAAAATAATATACTGTGTTTGGAAATGAATAAATACCACTTGTTTATGTAACAACACTCTAGTCACCCTCTGTGTACTCTGACTTTCCTGCCAATGTGGTGTCTCAGTAAGATTTTACTTGTGCATTTACTGCACTGCTTTTTTATAAAATATTTATATTTACCCCTATAACTTCATTCCTCTTTCAGGATAAAGAACAGTGTTATTAAAGATGTACAGGTTAGGTCAGTGCTGAATTATTCACAAGCAGTCATGTAAGCAAATAGCTTGGTCTTTCCAGTAGACTTGTGGAGGTGTTCTCTCTTCATCTGTACCTTTTCAGATGCATTCAGAGGAGTTAACAGAAACTGTGAAAAAGTTGTGGGGAACTGTTTTGAAGGTCCTTGGCCACCTCTTGCTTCTGCCAAAAGGATATTGGCAGGAAGATGGGGTTGAGAGGAGCACTGCCAGAACTTGGATGCTTTGAGAAGATTAGAGCACTTAGCCTTTACTCTTAAAATATCTATGGAGTGTGGAAAAGAAAAGAAATCAGAAGGCAGCCCAGCAATACAAAATTGCCATATGTCTAGATAAATCCAAATGAGTTGTGCTTGTGAAGTTGTTCTTTTTTTTTTTTTTTTTTTAGGCTGTAAAGAGTTGGGGACAACTTATGAGTGTCATGCCTGTGCCACTAGAAGGCTGCCAGCTCTGTTTTGGTTCGATGGTTTTTCATCTTTTGTATTGTCTTTCCATGTTGGCCTGATTGTTCATGTCATGGCGGCACAGACAACAGACAAATGGATGTGATTCCTGGATCACTGAAGCATAACTGCTCTAAGCAACAAGCTAGCTCCTGTTACATTCATTACAATAGGCAGTAGGTTGCTTAAGCAGCAAAGGCACCTACCTAGTCTGAAAAGTTATTTGCCATGGCATGTGCAAATACATTCTGAGTTCTTGTTCCCAGGTGATTTATAAGACAGAGGAGGTACTCTGTGGGACTATGCTGCAGGGATTCAGGCAGTGCTAGACAAAACTTAGGTTCCATAGGCTTACTAGAGCTACACAAAGTCTAGATTCTCAGTAAGTGATTGAGAGTTGATTACATGTTTAGGTCCTGTTCCTTGATCTAGTGAAAGCCTCCACATCCTCATGCACAGTCAGCATTTAAATTATTTTGGGCTTGATTTCAGTTTTCTTTTTATATGGAAAGGAGAAATTGAGAAATTCCTTGCAATTATTTTGAGTCAGAGTCTCTGAAAGTCTCTGTAATCTGGCTTAAAATTGCATATATTTCTAGATTCTTTAAAATATTGTTCTGTAGTTTGTATGGGTGTAGTTACATGCATATTCTCTTTAGGAGAAAAGCAAATTTGAACTGTGCCCTCAGGCAAATAAAACATCTGTAATGAGGCTGCTGAAATTTTCATAAACAATTTAAATTGCATATTTACAAGGAGTATATTCATTTTAAGAGCAAGGAGGGGTTAGTACTGAGTTATGTGTGGAAGTATCTGTTAATCAAAATAGTCAGAGATGATCTCAAAACAAAATACTTTTCCAAACTTGCCAAAAAAAGCCCAGTGGAACATTAAATCAGCAGACCTGTTTGAACCTTTGTATTTCAGTGATGTGTTGATCGTTAATCATTTTGTCCCATTCTGAACTGAACACTCATTCAGAAGAGTAGAATGCAGAAATCACCAATGTTTATGTTTAGAAAGGCGTATTTCCAAAGTGTGACAGGACTGTCATTCAGCTCCATCCTAACCAATTGCCTCTAATTCTTCACTCGCAGAATTAAATCTGCACTTTCCAACTTCATTCAAGAGTCTCTTCCTCCTTTTTAAAAAATAGAATGCTTCTGCTTCTAACACTTGTGGATAGCCTTTAACAGTATGAACTGAATATAAATTCATACAGTCTTGTTTTCCTATGTTAACATAGTTCTTGACTGAGAAATGCTGAATGCAACTGAAATACCAATGCATTGACTCTTGCAGAAATATGTAGCCAATGTATGTCTCCTATAGTACAAACATGTATCTGACATGTTGGTTGCCTGCAAATCTCAGCTTGAATGCACTCAGCTTTCAAGGCCTTCATCTTCCTGCTCTCCACTCTGTCCCACATTCTGTGGTTGCACAGGAAAAAATAGGGATGTGATTGTTGCATTTCAATTTTAATTCTTTACTCTGCTCATATAAGACTCTAGCCCAACTCAGGGAAGGCAGTTCTATGCTCCTTGATTGCTAACATTTCAGTTATAATGTAATGAGTGCACTCACCCCATTATGTGATGATGATGGGATATGTTACATGAATAAAGTCAAGAGGCTTTGGCTAGCTAACGTCCAGGTAATTTCTAAATGATATTCTACAAGTGGGCTTTAACAAATTCAAGAATTTCAGCACTCTTGTTGCCCAGGCTCCCAGCATTTGGCTCTCCCTCAGAGGTACATGCAGGATGCTGTGAACATAGGCTGCAAACCATGAGGTGATGGGTCTGGCAGGTCTCCTCCAGTTCTGCCAGTACCCACAGAATGAAAGGAATGCCTCTCTGAAGGAGCTCCATGGGGATCTTTCTGATCACCTTCAATGATTAGTCCTGCACATCTGGCAACAGTCAGAGATGGAAAAATAATAATAATAATAATAAGACATTCACCACTGTTAATGGTCTATTTTTGCCACATGCGTAACAGGACTAGAAAGCAATACAACACTTTTACTAACTGGTATATCTTGACCCCCTTATATTTTTTTTTCTTAGAGCTGACCCTTAACTGGCTGGATAAAACCTTTTCCATTAGTTTTCTGAACATTTATTGTGAATAATCTTTCAGTGTTTTAGTACTAGCATGTTATTTCTACCCTGGTGCAGAAATCTAAGAAGGATTAGTGGAAATCTTTTAGCTGAATCCATCTTTTTTCTTTTTTTTTCAAACAAAACCCACAGCTAGATAAGGACTGTGTCTTCCTAGGATACTGTTTTCTTCTACTGTACAGTTTCAGAGTTAATAGCTCCATCACCAAGTTGAATTGGAAGGCTAATACCTACTTCTGGACAAACATGGTCTCTACATGGGAAAGATATTGTCTCTTCCCCTTTTCATTGCTTCATCCAGTTGGAAATTAAACAAGTGTACATAAAGATCAAATTATGCTAACATTAAATCATAAAAAGAATACTAGTGTTCACTGCTGCCTCCACAACACATGCCAGTGAAAATATCCTAAGTCTATAAATCTTATTATTTTTGTTTCTAGATCAATATGATTATGCCATACTAGTGCTTACATCCTTTGCTTTCATTCATTTTGTTAGCAAATTCAGGTTGCTTCGTGTCTCTGACCTTTCCTCTTCATTATTTTTCAGTTCACCAATCTTTGTGTTATCTGCTAATTTGATCGGCAATGATTTTTGATTTTTTTTCTCCTTTTTTTTTTTTTTTTTTACTGTTAGGTTCTTGAAAAGTACAAGCCATGATCTGTGCAGGCATCCATCAGCAACACTCTCACATTGTACTGAGTCCCTGTTTACAATTATATTTCTAAACCTATCAGTTAGCCAGTTCTTAATTCACTCAATGTTGTGTCTGCTATATTGATTTTACATCATTCAAGTTTCCTAATCAAAATATTGTCTGGTACCGAATCAAATGCCTTACAGGAATCTAAGTATATTACATTATCATGATTACTTTTATCAATCAGTTTAGTAACCTCATCAAAAAAGATAGGAAATGTTCTCTGACAAAGTCTATTTTCCATAAATCCAGGGTGATTGGCATTAATTGCATTATTCTCCTTTAATGCTGTATTAATCAAGTTCTCTCCCTTTTCCTGTTTCATTTTACCATGGACTGCAGAGCTGCTGACAGCCTTATTGTGAACTCAGGACTCCTTAATCCTTTTAAAATATTGCCACAGCATAATTTTTCCTTTCAGCCATCTGAAACATTCCATCTGAAGTATTCCAAGACTTAGTAAAAATTGGCCTTAGCATACAGGTAGATATGGGGAAAAGAGCACATAAAACATCGTTTTAATTCTTTTTTTTTTTTTTTTTCCTGAAAGAGATATCAGCACTTCAGCACTATTACCATTACTATTATTATGGCCCTAAGTGTGCTGTGTCTAGCATGGAGTCACATCAGAAGAGATGATATAAGGAGACCTTGTTTTCTCAGAGGGAATCACTTCTCTGGCAGCCTGCCCATGTCTCCTGGCCAGTGGGGTGAAATCCAGATGAAGTCATATGTCTGCTTTTGCAGCACTCCCTGCAGCTATCCAAAGATCACAGTTGTTACTGGGATTGCCTATAAAGAATAAAGAGACTTAGAATAACAGCAGGAGATTTGCTTTAGAAATCACAAAATTTGCAGAGAATTTGCACAAGGTTTATTCCATCTTTCAAGCTGCTTTACAAGAGTTTTGATTCAAGCTGAGTAGATTGATTAACATACTGAGTTAAATAAAATTAAGTGGCTGAAAAGTTCACCAGGCCGTTGGACTCAGCATGAGCTATGATTTCTTTTGGGGCAGAAGAATCAGTTTTTCTGATTCCAATCCCTGGATGCTATCAAGGCCAGGCTGGAATGTGGCTCTGGGCAGCCTGATATGGTTGGCGACCCTGCGCATAGCAAGAGGGTTGAAACTAGACGATCATTGTGGTCCTTTTCAATCCAGGCCATTCTACAATTCAGTCTGAACACCCTGAAATATCTGCAGTGAAACAGAAAATAAAGCGGGTTGCCTTAAAGCAAAGTTTAATTTATTTATTTATTTATTTATTTTTTTCTTGCTGAAGCTCTTTTTCTGACACTCCTTTCTGCAAGAAATTGAGTGAGTGGGAGCTGCAGTGCCTGGGAGCGCTGCACAGGCTGCTTATGAATGGCAGCCCCAGCCACTGACGCATGAACAGCAGACTGCCAGGCTGCCCAAGGCCCCTGAGCTCCAATGTGGACGAGCAAGTTCACAGGGCTTGGGCTTTCCTAGATTAAAAGTTACACAACGAGGAGAAGAATACGACATGTTGAAGTGCTAGTGGGCAAATAAGTGACAGCTGCTCTGTCACACTGCTCAAGGGTCTGTGTGGAAGAACTAGACTGCTGAGGTGGCATCAATATGAGAGATGTTGTGCAAAGGGAGCTAAATAGAATGTTTTCCATTTCCCTAGATTTCATTTTTCTCATTGAGATATCCTCCATTGCCACCCCATATTTTCTAAGAGATTGGGACTTCTATAGAGTACACCTCGGAATGTATTTATATAGATTTTTGTAGGTGAAGGCAGGCAAATTCAGCACATGCCCCAGGAAACAGAAGACCAAATCACCTCTGAATTGGAAGCCATTGACTACTAGTTAGGCTGCTGCTGGTCTTGAGTCAATAAACTTTGCAGAGTTGCACTTCTGTCTTGCTTGTTGGACCTCTATCATTCACAATAGAGTGGTTTATAAGATACATTTAGCTTAAAAGCGATGGCAGCCATTATAAAGAATCAAGTTGAATACTCTCTGCAGTGTTTTAATCAGATGAATTTGAACTAGTTAACTTCTTAATGAAGAAATATTACCTTCAAATTGCTAGGCTATTTCATTTTGTTACTGTAAGAGTGCAAACAATAATAAAAAGCCTTTTGATTTAGCTTGGTTTTACACAGAAAGCTTTGATCCTGAAATAGTTTTTATTTATTGAATAGAAGATGTGCACAGCAAATTTCAAATGCTCCAGAATGATTTTCTGTGCATGCTTTTATAAGGCTACACTTTCAAGATTCATAGGGAACATCTTCTGCCAAACCCACAAAATTTGCTCCTATTTTCCAAGCAGTCAACTTGAAATATACTGTTACTGTACTGAAATTCCTGTGATCTTAGCAATAGTAGACTGTAAGGGTGGAGTAGAAAAACAAGCTGGAGAAAAAGGTGTGTCTAAAAGAACTGGGTAGGGTGTGATGCCAAAATGCAAGCATTACCTATTTTTCAAGGCTTACTTGGAAATTCACAAAAACCCTGTGGCTTCAACCCACACTGAGTCTAAAAATGTTAGAGAGAACCATGATTGCTTCATATGTCTTCCATCAAGACACAAAACAGCAGTGTGAGAGAAAATTCACAGTGAGGACTTCCCATGGATTACTTTTTATGTGGTCTTTACCATTTGGTGAAAAACCTAAGGTGAAAGCGAGATGTGTAATGCTCTGGCTGTGCAACCCCTGAATAGGGACAATCAGTCATCACAGCAAAGTTTGTGCAGAAAAGTAATGCTAAAAAAGCAGATCTGGAAATTCAGCTACACATTTAGAGAAATGTGCAAAAACTGACCAGCATGTTCTCATAAAAGAAATAAAAAGCTTTCCGAAGTGTTGGCTATGATTTTATACTGTTTGTGTAATTGCAGTAGATGAAAGGAAAACCTAAGAAATACACACACTGCCATTTCATATAACTATACCTTAGTACTATGTAATAGTGTAGATGAATTGGGGTCAAATTCAGAATTTTCCTTCTGGTTATTTTAGCAGAAATAGTTTTAGTTATTATTATTTCATAGCTAGGCTTTTTGGACTGAATGGGTATCTGAAACTGCAAAGACAGTGCAAAGTCTTGAGGATGATGTTGCTTGTTGTGGAACATATAATTGCCTCTCATTGCAGGCATCTTCCATAAAGGTAAATGTTGCCATCCCACTAGTAACTTGTCTAGAGAGGACTTCTACTGGAGATGAATGCTTTCTCTTGGGGAAAGCTTTTTCTGCAGTACAGTGCCAATATCTACAGGTTTTTTTTCTGGGCTGAGAATCAAGTATTGGAAGAGGCGAAACTGAGGAATCCACCACAGCATTATCCATTAGTCATTTCCCTCGTGGAAATGGTGGAAAGTTAAGTGGAAAATGAAATCTGTGATTCAAGCCGGTGCTCTGCTTTTTTGGTACTTTTGTTCTCCATGTTGGTCTCCAAATACCTGCCTGCAGTTTACTTGGTTATTAGGTAAAAGAAGAGGTTTGGGATAAATATATAAATATAAAAATCATATTCTCAGTATCAAATGTGTTCTCTTGAAAAAGTTTTGCAATTTTTAATTCTTCTTTACTGTGTAACTTTCTTCCTCAAATATATGCTATACTGTATTATCCAAACTCTGGTGACAAACAGAAAGCAGATCTGTGCATGCCTGAACTCTTCTCCCTAACCTGAATAATGTTTGCCATTTGAAAAACCCTTAGTAAGCAATATACATGTGAGAACAGCCATGGAATTACTCATACAAATCAACTGATGAAAACTCTTTTACTTCCAATTCATATAACAAGAGCTTGGTAACGTGTTTCTTCTTTGTTTCTTAGGATAGCCTTATTGAGAGGAAAAGATAACCTGCTTGAAAGCATTCAGGGCTTGGAGGCAAATAGATAATGATCTGGAAATATTTTCTCATATCTTAATACCTTTATTTTGAAAATTTTCTGTGAAATGACACTTTCCAGAAGAGATACTAGTTGGCATTTGCTTTTCATGGAATAAAATGACGCATTAAGGCATGATGCAAGAATGAGGCTGCAAAACTAGAATAAATAGTGATAAGGATCCACCATTATAGTATTAATTGCTTCAAATGGTATGAACCAACAGGGTGGATTGACATTTTGGTTAGTACCTTCTAAAGTGGAGGGAAATTATAGCACAAAATACTATAACAATGTCTGAATCTCTTGGGAAAGCTGTACAAAGGGATTAAAAATAATTATGTATCTAAAAACTTTTTTTAATTAATAAAATGCAGAACATACAAACCAAAGTTAATTTTCTTTCTTTTTATTCTGCAAATTCCCCTCTTTGCTCTCTTCTTTTTCATCCTCCTGCCTCATACCTAAAAAGAATGGAAATTCTTAGTTCAATCCATTATAAGAAGATTGCATATAGATTAAGAAACAGAGGACTTATCAAGGATTCAAATTTGCAGAAGACTGCAGATTCATTTAAGGGCACTTGGAAACCTTTTATAGATTATATATATAAAACAGATGTTACATCTTAGAAATCTTGTAATTCATTGTTACTTGACTATGGGGTGGAATAAAGACTACATTGTGTAGTACTGTGAACTAAGACTTTTCACACAGTACAGTTATTCTGCTTTCTTTCCTTTTCTCTTTTGGGATGCATGTTCTCAATCAAAGAACATAGTACCTCTTGTGACAAACAATTATTGTTTTCACAAAGAGAACAGTTGTTCAAAAGCCATCGAGAACACTAAAGAACAGGAGTAAGAACACGATGGGTAAGTGTTCTAGAAAACATCTTATTAGGAAACAGAAATAATGATAGAAACCATGTTAACTGTCCTTTAGGAAGAATCCATCATTTGGTTAATATGAAACAGAATTGAAGTTTGTGCCTTTTCTGTACTGGAGTGAGTAGGGATCTTGCTAGGCCCTCACTTAAATCAGATGAAAAATGACCTGTTTGTCAGAATTACTTCTATGAAACTCAAACTTTCTGAGGATGCCATCCGAATTCATATACACGGGGTCTGGGATAGGTTGTCTCCAGAAAATCTTCAATCCATACCAATTCTCTTGTTATCTATTTTGTGGGATTTTCTCTGGTATTTCGTGCTGGGACTGCTGCGCCAGGAATGTGAATTCCCTTATGGGTTCTCAGTTTAAACCCAGAGCCTTCGTTAAGAAGCCTGTTCTATTGTAATGACCATTTGTCCTTCAAAGGCCTTGATACTCCTTCACTTCTGTTAAGATGGTTTATATATCCCAGGGAGTTGGAAGAGATCTTCAGACTTCAGACACTGAAGAATATGTCTTGGAATGATAGGTTTAAAACAAAATTAGCTTATTGCATAGATGCAGGGAATAAAAGGCAAGCAGTTCTTTGCCTTCTTTTGATCTATCCTTATACTTGCACTTCCTGCCACTTGGTCTTCTCTATCAGGTTCTTTATCATTTCTGCTTTTTAACCTAGTTATGACTGTTATTTGGCAGCTTGCCTTTTTTGGAGTAATGTCATTTATTCCTTATATTTGATGATGTATGTTTAAGTATGTTAAACATTTAATTTGGAGGATCTGATTTTTATCTATGGCTTTTATCAGCTGATTGCTTGTTGCTGGTGGCTCACTGTCAGTAGCTAATTCTAATTCTAATTTTTGCTCTAATGGATGGTCTGCAGGGCTGCAGGCATGCAGGATGGGTTCGTTTAGCAGAAAAGAAGCCTTTGCTAAAACTAGGGCTGATGAGATCCAGAGGCCTTCTTCAGTGTTTGTTTGAGATTTGCATGACCTGCTGAATGAGAGGGTCATTAAAACAGTTCCTTTTCTCAGTAGGAAACCCTCTGTTACAGATACAGAAACATTAAATAGATATAATTTGAGATACTCTCTGAATTAGAAAGAAAGCTGAAGAATTAGTCTTAAAACTATTGTTTAATACTACTCAAATATGAAAGACTTTATTCACAACAGCTTTTTGCCCATTAACTGAGACAAATATATCTGTATTTCAAAATTAGTATTCTCAGCCTATATAAGAAGTTATTGAGAAGTGTCTACAGAAAGTTAACTCTCCCTTTTATTTTCACACAGGTATGTGAGTGGTGCTGTAAATTTCTTCATTAACACTTGTCATTGAATACACAACCTAGCTGAACTGGATCCCAAATCCAGCCAGTGCATCTGCTTTTGTAGTGATTTACAGGGCTAAGTATGACAGCAGTTTGACATAGAAGTTCATGTGTCAGACTGAAAAATGCTGAAGAAGGGTGGGAAAAATAGATTATTCAACTGCCTTTGACATGCCAAATCAGGCTAGACTTGTCCTGGGGACCTAGAAGCTGACAGTGTCCTTCTTTATGGTCTGTGTTGGCTGGTGTCCGCTCTTTGGGCCTTCTAGATGTCTGTCAGTTCTCCAAAACAAGAATGAACAAGGGCAGATCTTGAAATATTTTCTGAGCCTGAAGAACGATTCTTCTTCTCAGCTCATGCTGCAAGACTGCTGCTCTGCTCTCCTTTTCTTTGTGTCAGTGCCTACACCACCTGCTTGTACAACTACTTCAGTACCGCAGTCATTCTGGTTTGGGTATCCGTAGCACAGTATATCAGGTCTATTTCAGGTAAGTTGCTGAAAAGAGCTTGACATTGTAATGCATGCCATCTTAACTCAAAGAAAATCTGTGCACTGGCAGCGGTCCTTAAACGTGTTGTAACAGAGGATTTGTGTCAACCCGTTACCCAGTGTACCAAGACAAAAAATTTTTGCAGTAATTGTAGCAATATAAAAAGTGTAGTTTTGTATGGAAAGGCACTTCAAAACAAGCAGCACTACACTGACATTTTTGATGGGAGTAAGAGTGTAGTTTTTAATATTTTAATCCCTGAAAAACTAGACTTTTCTGAAAAATTTTTTGTACTGCTGTTTTCAAAGGAGGTGAGTTTGAGGATGAAAATTAGTCTCGTCTGAGTCAAGCTTATTCCAGAAAAACACAGATTTCTACCTGGGCAATTGAAACTGTTAAGTAGCATCTGCTGGGAATTGCTCTGGTACTGCCATGCTAAAAATGATTGCACTGCTATATTTACAGCCTGACTCTGCTCCTGGACTACACAATTTCTGTCTTATCTCATGAAATAAAGACTGATGGCTGTAGAATTCTTTGTTTCAGGGAAAGGGGGACAGTGGTGAAGAGGATGGGAGATTTTTACAGCAGTATATGACTATCAACAAAAGCAGCTGTCTTTGTACTGTTTGTTTAAAAAATCTTTAAGGTGTTGGGGATCAGCTAAAATTATTCCCAGCTGAAAGATGCACATTGCCCATTAGGTGTACTCTGGTTTTCCCAAAGTGTGAAGAAATAGAGCTTACAAGGACTACCAGGAGCAGCAGGCTTGGCTCTTTCATGGCCCAGCGAAGGGTTAATGGTTTCTTTGTTTGGATTGCTTGAAAATAAAGCTAATTTAAAGGACTGCCTGTCAAAGAGTCTGCTGGCAGTTTATTTGTCTGGGTTGGTGAACACGGAGCCCATGAGATCCTAGACTAATTTATGTATCTGTTCATTAAAAACAACAACTTAACCTTTACCTGCAAGCTCACCAATACAGAGCACTGAGTTAGTATTTATGGCAAGACAGTCAGTACTGCAGTTAGTTTCATATAGTCTAAGCCAGCTTCAGTTTCTGTATGCATTCAAGCTGTAAATCTCTGCACTTGTTTTAGGAGCATAACTTCAACACAGCTGTGTCTGTCTCTGAAAGGACTGTTGCAGTGTCCTGCCTGTGTTTTAATAACAGAGCAGAGATGCTTGCTTCTTATTCAACAATGCAGGTTCACGTGGGTTCTCTTTTCTCCACTTGTATGGTTATGATCATTCATGAGATCAGCACCGATGAAAAATAATCAGCTTTGAGTACTCACTTCTTCTAGAATTCACATTCCGATTTCTGTGGATTTGTTTTTTTATTTGTATGTTGTTTATTTTTGTTGTTCATTTTGCTTTGTTTGTTTTACTTTGTAATTGTGTCTGATCCTCTAAAGTAACATCATTCTTCATATCTTCTTTACATTTAAAATGGTAAAATTATAAAAAATAGTGACTCAGCTTTTCCTCAGCCCAACCCTCCTTCTCATATGAGTTTTACTGGAATGGATGATGACATTGGCAAGACTTTTGGTGGGGTTGGTAACTCAGGCATCTAGTATTTGAATTCTAGATGTCACTCTCTTTCAGCATTACACATTTTTGTACTAAAACTTCCTGCAAAGTAAAACTATAACATTCTATTAGATCTGTAAAACTGTAAATTTGAATTTGAACTGGATCCCGCAAGAAGCTGTGCTCAGAAAAATGGCCTTATTTTTGCTTGCGGACCTTACAGATGAGGTTCAGATTGTTTAGATATAGCTTAGTTTATAGCTTATAGTTTAGATATAGAACAGATGTTTGTTCTATAGCTCATGGCCTTGGCCAGAAGATGGTTCATTTCCCCCTAAGGTAAGAGCCCAGAAGTGTAAGATATCAATCCAGTGTTTAAAAAGGGAGATTGTATGATTACCTCAAGAAACATAAATGTTAACAAAAAGCTTAATTTTAGCTTCTCAGTGAGTCCTTGATTGCTTGCATAGTGAGTCACAGACTGGTAGGTATTACAAGTTTTGAAAAACCTGCCAGAAAGTCAGACAGGTACAGATTTATGTATCTAACTCTACGTTTCAGCTTCAAAAATCTCGTTCTAGTGATGTTAAATTGAAAAATTATTGACTCGAATCAGTTGGTTTTAGTTGGTGTAACATTCAGTGTTCATAATCATAATACAAATTCAAATCTCCTATTTGGTAAGTATTTTTTCTTTACTGATTGTAAAATGTGGATGAAAGGTTAGTTGTGGTATTTAATTTTCCTGATAAGAATGAAACAAAATATTCAGAATATATTCAGACTCATAGAATCACAAGGTTGGAAACAACCTGCAAGATCATCTAGTCCAACCGTCCTCTTATTTATATTGTTACCACAAGCTACTAAATCATATCTCGTACCTCCTCATCCAGACACCTCTTGAACACTGCCAGGGATGGCAACTCCACCACCTCCCTTGGCAGGCCATTCTGTGTCTGATCACTCTCTGAGAGAAAAAATTCTTCCCTATGTCTAATCTAAACCTCCTTTGGTACAACTTGTGGCCATTTCCTCGGGTCTAGTTCGTTGCCTGGGAGAAGAGACCAAACCCCTCCTCATCACAACCTCCCTTCAGGAAGTTATAGAGTGCAATAAGGTCTAAGGTTTACGGGCTGGTTTGGCCCAGTTCTGTGACTAGTTGTAATAAATGTAAACAGCAGGACAAGGGGAAATGGTTTTAAGTTGAGGGAGGGAAGATTTAGGTTGGATGTCAGAGGGAAGTTCTTTACTATGAGAGTGGTGAGTTGCTGGAACAGGCTGCCCAGAGAGATTGTGGATGCCCCATCCCTGGAGGTGTTAAAGGTTGGATTGGATGGGGCCCTGGGCAACCTGGTCTGGTATTAAATATAGAGGTTTATGGCCCTGCATGTTGGCAGAGGGGTTGGAGATTCATGACCCTCGAGGTCCCTTCCAACCCTGGCCATTCTGTGACTCCGTGATTCTGTGAAATGTGGTAGAACAATGGGCCACAGTAATTTGCTTTTCCAGAGATCTCAGACATTGTCTTAAAGTACTGACTTATTTATTGATAATTTTTTCTCCATAAATACAGTTGGAAATTATTTCTCTAGCTTCTTTACTTTTATAATGTAGAAATCAAATTTACAAATGAGTTATTTTTATCTTAAATTTATAAATGGCAATTTCATATCTATGATCTAGTATTAAATTGGAGGTTGGTGGCCCTGCCTGTGGCGGGGCGTTGGAGCTTCATGATTCTCGAGGTCCCTCCCAACCCAAGGCAGTTTGTGATATCCCTGGTAGACTTCTGCTATTTCACATTTTGGTAAGATCACTTTACATTTATCAGTATTTCAGGCTTCATTTATTTTATATTATATTATTGAGTAATGGAGATAAGCACACACCCTTGCTGAAATGTGTAAAGGTTTTTTTCACCATGATACACCGTCACAGAAGATTCTGTCATTGGCAGCATAGGCAGGATTTTTAACATCTATGACAGCATCTTGTTAACTGTACTCAACTCCTTATTGAAAAGAATTGATTGTAAGGCCAAAGTGGTTTCAAGAAAATAAATGAATGTGAACTCAAGTGTTTCAGGACATTTAGTTCTTTAATCTGATGCACCATCATTCAATTTGCACATGAAGCAATGAAGGCTCATGATACCTATGCCAGCCTGCAGCAGAGATGTAGAATTATCTTTTCCTTGTTAACTGTATTTAGAAGTCAAATGAGAACAAGAGAGAAGTTGTACTTCAGTCAGAAGGTTTTGTGCAGACTGGAGATACAGTGGTTCCCTTGTCTATTCTTAGTGCTAGATATGTTTTCTTCAGTCCAGTAAAGCAGAAGCTTAGAACATAAATGCCAATACTGCTATCTTTTTGTGATTGGGCTGAAAAGCTCAAATCTTCAGCTCTCTTCACATTCTTCATACATGTAGAAGTGTGCATATGTGCATTTGCATATGTGCAAATGTTTTGTCTGCAAACCAAATCCTCTGACAGTGCCAAAGTATTGGTCACTGTCTATGACGTGGTGTATGAGCCAAGGTGAAAATTTGATCATCTACTAGCTGCTCTTCAGAATTCAGAATTGTCTATGTGACATAGTAGTTGAAAGACAATTTTCAGAAGGAAAAGCTACCTGAGGGAAGAGGGTGACTGCTGCGTAGTCTGTGACCTCAGTGATTATGACTTAGACCCATGGACCTGCACTGGGCCAAGCTGGTGGTCATGGCAGATTCTGTCAATGACCACTCGTCAAGGCAAGGTAACCAATCAGACCTCAGGACTGTCAGCAAAAGCAGAAGACAAGACTGGAAAAACTGACAAACCTACAACATAGTTCAGGGCAGGTCTACATTCCTAGGAGTGGCACATATGGGCCATTGGCTGAGGGATAGTTTGGTCATAGCCAGAGATTACCCTTAGATTAGATGAAGATGGTCAAGACTATTAGGATTTATTAGTGCACTCAAGACTCTGACAACTACTATTTTCATAATATACTTCCTTTTCCACTGAATTACAGGAGAAATGCTCCATTCCCACCCTAAATCTCAGTGTAGACTGGAAAGGCTCCTTCAAAATGTTGTCATCCACTCCACTATCTTCTGTTTGTTTTCTTGGGTGGCTTCCAGGGTCCAAACTGTTTCTTAAGAAATTCTGTTCTTTGGCAAGCTCTTTTGAACAACCCTGCCCCAGCTTCTGGCAGGTGTTTTTCAGGGGTTTCTCTTTGGCTTCCTCACCTTTTGGCTTCCTCACCTTTATCTCTTCTCTTCAAGCAGCAGAATCCACTCACATTCAACTTCTCTTTTGATCAAGGTGATTCACAGATCTTATCCTATTTAGGTCTCTTTTCCGTGTTTCAAGTCAAATTATATCATATCTTTCTTGCACCTTCCTGTGCTTGTCTGTCTGTCAGCTTAAGCATAACACAATGAAAAGGGCATTCAAGTCTATTACCAAAAGGATGTCACTGCTGAAATAGCAGGATATAGCAAGTGCACGTCACTGCCTCACCTGCCTCTGTATCCATGAAACCATGGTATGGATTAAACTTGCTGTAAAATGTCTTGTTCCTTCCATTCACATAGTTAATATTAAAATCCAGATTTAGTCTGTCTCTTGTCAGTGTAATGACATTTTCCTCAGTGCTCTCAAATATAAACTTTTTTTTTGTCAGAAATACAGAAAGAAATTGGTAAGATAATTTTTCCAGCATAGGACTTTGGCAAAGCTACTCCTCTTTATAATCTCTCCATTCATCTCTTGAGGTCACTGATCCTATTGAAAACCTAGAAGTCCTTAAAAGCAGCTAACTATTAGACTCAGGCAAAACACAGGCATTATTTTAGCAGTACTGGCCTTCCCTACAAGCCCAAGCCCTTTGGAGTTAAATACATCTTCACATAAGTGAAAGTGACTCTGAGCCATTGTACCTTTGTTTGTGATGAGAAGTCCTTGAGCTTACCAGAGGCTCAGCATCCAGGTGCCACGGACTAGCATGCACCACGCTACTGAGTGCCACCCTCTTCTGTACGAAATTTATATTGTAGGGAGAATAGTGAAAAACAACCTAAACAGTAACTTGGTAATTAGGTCTTGTGGACAAGCATGGGCCATCTGGTCCTCTTTTATTTAGCAGTAATAGTTAATAAGATGGGATGGACATCGTATGAGTGCCATTAACGCTGTCCTGGCTGTAAATAATGCTTTGAGGTATGAGGCAGATGAATTGGATATTGAAAAAAAAAGTGCAGCTCAGTACAGGTTAAATATTCTTGCTGAGGAGAAGAACGGAGTGGAGGGAAGATATGCTAAAAAATAGCATACAAGAGTGTTTTATTTAACTAAGCCAAACTTATCAGTCATATTCTCCTTTTCATTTGGATGGGCACTTAGCAGGCTAGATAAATATATACCTACACCTCTAGCCTGTTTTTGATTTTACTGATATGCCACTGAAATTGTTTGCTGTGTTGCTCATAGTAACAGCAGTGAGAACTGAAGAACTCAATTCAGGTTCCTGAAGCAATTTCCCTTGGAGATAATTTCTGTAGTTAGGAATTTTGGTTAATATTCACATAAGAAATCAGTTTTGTACGCTAAAGCAGTCATCCTACTAAATATAAGTTCAATTTTTCATACTATGAGTGTTACTAGTATTATGAAAAACATTTTATTCAGAAAACTGAGTCTCAAAAAGGCAGCACTTATTTCCTTTTCCAGTAATTATGTAGAGGAAAACTATGTAATTAGGAAGTCCATTTGGCAAAGCAGGCATAAAAGCTAGTGGTCACTGCTGTGCCAT
Source organism: Phasianus colchicus (assembly GCF_987193195.1). Lineage (NCBI taxonomy): Eukaryota > Metazoa > Chordata > Aves > Galliformes > Phasianidae > Phasianus > Phasianus colchicus. Next base: position 156,497,621 of record NC_143436.1, read on the forward strand.
ACCAGCTGATGCTATCAGCAAGCACTGTTTTGTAGATTGCTTGATTAAATGCTTTTTTTGGTTATTATTTCAAATCCTCAAATCAGTATTGCTTCTGAGTTACTCTTTTTTTACAAGTTCAATATTAAATGATTGACTATTAGAGGTTAAAAATAGTGGCTTTTTGCATTACTTTTGTGTGATCATTAAATAAGACTAAGATGAGAAAAGGGGAAGCTGATACTTTGTTTCAGTAACATCATAACCACATTAAAATAAATTAGATACTGTGGTCCTTTCCTAATCAAACCATAAAGAATTCTCAACTAAGATGATTTCCTTTCTCTGTGCAGCCCTGCTTTTGTTGTTGAATCTTTATGTGAAAAAGGTAAACGGTACTCTTAATGCAGCCTAGGGAAAGGGTTGGGCCATACCATCCATCTTCCTGTGTGACTGGAAAGCAGTAGGCAATGTCTGATTCCTATTGAGTATGATTTAGGTGGCACATCTGGCCACCAGCCTGGAGCTTGAGTTTGAGAAGGCGTCTCTGATTTAGAGTGATGACATCTGTGAGACAGAGCCACTATTTATACACACACACAGGAAAAAAGCAAAAAAGAAAGAGGCATAAAAAAGAGACTGTCACTCTTGTTTAAGCATGCAGAAAACTAGGTGCTTTGCTAGGGTCTGAGCAGGCTGATACCTGTACAAAGATCCACTGGTATTTTTTATTTATTTTTTGCTCCGATTAACAGAGAGAATGTAAGATTGCCCAGAAATGGGGATACTGAGGTTTTGCTGTTCCTTGTTCTACTCCTACAGGAAGTCACATCACTGTAGATAGCATGAACTTCATCAACTCCAAGTATGCTGTCTGAATGAAACTCCCACAGTGACTCCTTAGTAGCTCAGTACATTCTGTTCACAGGGAATTCTAGTGCGGACAGTTTGTGTATGTCCCTTCAGGCAATAGGAATGTGTTCTATTTTCTTAATACCATAGAATAGAGGCAAAAAAAAAAAAAAAAAAAAAAAAAAGAATGAGAAGTCCATTTTGTGTGCTCATCCAGGTGACTTAGAACATTTTTTGAGATGCTGAAGTAAAAGTGAGACTGCTTGATGATGAATATTAATTTAAGAGTCAGAAACTACAGTGCTGCTTTGAAAGAATTTGAAAGACTGCTGTAAATGAGCTGATGAACTTGAAACCCCCATACTGATATTTTTACCAGTGCAAGTCAAGTAAACAAGTGAAATGGCATGAATGTTATTCTTGCTTCTACACAGGGAATGTGACAAGATCTGGTACAGTTGTACATATTCATACTGTTGGGGTAATAGTCATTATTGGCCAATTTTTATATTGGTAATATTCCTGCAGTGTAATTTATATCCACCATTATTAAAAAAATATTACTGTAGAAGCAGTGAGATCCAGGAGAAAAAAAAAAAAAAAAAGAGAGTACAAACTGAAAACAAACAATGGTGTTTAATTGGATGAAGTAGTTTTGGAGAAAGAAATGATGCCATAAAATACCCAACAATGGTAGATAGTACTGTAAATGGACAATAAAGACTAGAGCATTCTGAACAGTTACAGTGTAAAGATGTTCATACATCTTCAAAAACTGCTTTCCTGATCATGTGCTACTAGGTATTTCCATTTCAAAATGACTATTACTAAAACTCCAATTGAAAGTGTGATTTTGTATGGTTGATGTGTAAGATGCTGCTTACTGAATAAAGTTATGTTCTAATAACACACGTAGCAAACAGTCTTTTAATAGAACAGCCAGCTTTATGATTAATGCCTATATGTCTTCTATTTGCATCTCACCTCTGTAAGAAAAGATGGTTTTATTAAAAGTACAGATCCCCACTGAATGCTCAGATATACATTTTGAACACAAACTCACATAAGAATTAACCTAGCCTTTAGCTCTGATCTACGACTAAAATTTCTATGTGTTTTTTGGGGCAGTAGATTTCAAGTTTTGGAATCCTTTCTTATTCTATAGAGACAGCATTATGTAAAGAAGAGAAAATGTTTGTCTTGTTTGGTGAAAGGCAGAATGCTGTCCTTAATATTGGTGTTCTTACTTATACTTGAGTTTACCTTGTCTTTGTTCACTGACACAACAAAGTGCTTCCTGCCAAATTTTGTCTGAGATTATGAGGTCTTATTTGAGCCTCATGGAGTCTTTTGATGTAAGTTTATTTTTTCTTAGGATGTACCACACTGAAATATATAATGTTTATAATATCTGCATGCATGTAGTCTTTGTTTTAATCTTAGTTTCTTCTAAGTTAAGCCTAACAGACTAAGAAGAAATCAACTGACATTCCTCTGTGTTGACAGCTGTAGGACAACTGAAATTAAATTTGTTGTAGTCATTGCTTTTCTATTAGAAAAATACTTGGAACAATTACAGAATAAACTTCTTTGAATACAAAATGACACTGTGCATGTGATCTTAGCCAGAAGATACCTAAGATGGTATCATATGTTGGTTAATAAATCACTTCTATTTTTTGTCTTCTTCTCTGGACAAGTCTCATTCCCAGGGACAGTGCAGCAATACGAGAAGTACGCAGGTTGTGAATGTGTACCACTGAAACCTTGGTGGCTTTATGTAATGGTTCTTCAGCTAAACTGATGTTTGCTTGAGAGCATACTGACATTTATCTGTCATATGATGCCCTCAATCAACCTGACATTATTTATTACTAATGGCCCGTAGGAGAATTCTTTGTCACTGTGGATCTCAGAAGAGAAAAGAAGATCTATTGTCTCTTTTTCCTTCTAGGTGTGCTTCTACATACCTGGAAACACAGACACTTTATTTCAGAAGAAAGGTTCTGTACATTTGTGTCACCTCTGATTCCAATCTCTTTCTGTTTCTTTGATATGTAAATAGATGACCTGATGCAATCAGTAAAAAATGTTCTTTAAACTTTATTCATAATACAATCAAGTAATGGATCAGCTGATATCAAATCTCTTTTGCTCTTGACATGTTTATCTATCACTTTTACAAATTGATATTTGAGGTAAAAACTAACAATGGAATTTTATTTTAAATATGTGCAACTCATAAATCAGTATGATTTTCTTCAAATTTATTTTGTCATTCAACACATTCTGTGTTTTGTTTCAGTAGTTATTTTATCAAATAATCAGACATCACTGGATTTGTTTTAAACCTCACCCATTGCTCCCATAATATGCTACAAATCAGTTCTCCCTCCAGTACAGAATGCTCTTGGTGTGACTAGAATCTGTATCTGTCAACAGGGAAGACCCTCACATCTGTGGGATGATGTTGTTGATAAGCATTCTCATTCTCACAGTCTCCTACCAGCTGACCTGTGTAGGTGAGTTCCTGCACACTCAGATGGTGAGCATCCTATAGCTCACTGACTCAGGAAGTGAGATCAAATTTCCCAAATCCATCTGGCAGTTCTAAGGTTCAGCCTCCAAACCCTAAGGACAAAAATGAAATTATTGCTTTCAGTGCATGACTGAATCTAAACCACTACAGGAATAATTTTGATGTTCTGTTGTTGTTTATGCTGTGTTTTTTTGTGAAACTAATTTTTGTGAAATTAATATATTAATTAAATTAGCTGTGTATAATCGTAATTTGTTTACAAAATCATTTGAGATCTTGCAGTGGCATAGTTGAGTCTTGTCATTTACTACATTAAAATATGTTATTCTCACAATCAGTATAGTAACAGAACTATACCATTTTAGAAGTGTCTCTTACATTGTTTTACCTTCAAAAGTATCTTTTTTTTTTTTTTTTTGTCAGTTTTATTGGTACTTTTAATTGTTACTGGAGAAGTAAAGGAAACACCTATATGTTCGTTAGCTGGACTACTTAATCTCACTAGCCTTTCCAGGTTATAAGATAAAAGATAAAGTGTATGTAATTGTGAATCGATTGTGTGTCATAGCTGAGCAAATAGTGACGAATACTTCCTATCAATATTAATTGACTTAGGATTCAAATACAATCAATATCATTTTATAGAAGCTTGTTATGGTAATCTACTGCTTAGAATTTACTATTAAGAACACCCAAAAAAGTGTATTCTTATCTAAAATACTTGGATTGTCTGTGGAAATGAATTTTGATTATAGATTGATTGTACAAAATATACTTCACAATTTGCACTGGCCTACATAATATGAATTGTAAATACTGTAAATGCCCGTAGTTCAGTCCTGCTATGTGGGAAAGACTGAATCTTCCTAAGGGATGGTCTATAGAGAAAAAAACCTCAAAGTAAGTTAGCATGTGAGTTTCCAGTTCACTAGACATTTCATAATTCATCTCCATGTGGATACCTTACATCAGTTGGCTTACACTACTTCAAAAACTGAATCTAAGCATTTCTGTTCCATCCCATGTTAGCGCATGTTTTTTGTTGTTGTTGTTGTTGTTGTTTTTGTTTTTGTTTTAAGTTTTGGTAGTTGGTAGATGATGTTGTTGATAAGCATTCTCATTCTCACAGTCTCCTACCAGCTGACCTGTGTAGGTGAGTTTCTGCCCACTCAGATGGTATGCATCCTATAGCTCACTGACTCAGGAATTGAGATCAAATTTCCCAAATCCATCTGGCAGTTCTAAGGTTCAGTCTCAGGAATTGAGATCAAATTTCCCAAATCCATCTGGCAGTTCTAAGGTTCAGTCTCCTGAACCTCCTGGGTTTATTTCCCAAACTGCTCCATACCCAATATGATGGATTATTGCTTTCTGTTTAAAAATGAAGCAAAGTTCTCATTTAAGATGTTCATTGATAGTTACTTTTTAATCTCTTGCACACCAGAAAATGAACATTTTGATTTTTCCTTCTCAGAACTCTTTATGCCCTGTATCTTCCTTTACCTATACCTTCCTATTATCTGAAGTAACTGCTTTCATTTTTATTTATTTATTTATTTTTACAGGAATACTACATAATCTTGGGATATTCTCAATCAGTATTGCACTGCTTTCTTTTTTTTTTTTTTTTTTTCTTCTTCACAGAATCACAGAATCATAGAATGGTTTGGGTTGGAAAGGACCTTTAAGATCACCTTGTTCCAATCACCCTGCTATAGGCAGGGATACCTCCCTCTAGACCAGGTTGCTCAAAGCCCCATCCAGCCTGGCCATGAATGCTTCCAGGGAGCACAGCCTCTCTGGGCAACCTGTTCCAGGGTCTCAGCACCCTCACAAGTAAAGAATTTCTTCCTGATATCTGATCTAAATCTACCATCTTCCAGGTTAAAGCCACTTCCCCTTATCCTGTTGCCACATACCCTCATAAAATGTCCCTCCCCAGCTTTTATGTAGGCCCCCTTTCAGTACTGGAAGGCCTCTATAAGCTTCCCTTGGAGCTTTCTCTTCTCCAAGCTGAGGAGCCCTAGCTCTGTCAGCATGTCCTTGTAGGGGAGGTGCTCCAGCCCTCTGATCATTTTCATGACTCTCCTCTGGATCGGCTCCAACAGCTCCATGTCCTTCTTATGTTGAGGGCCTCAGAACTGGTTGCAGTACTCCAGGTGGGGTCTCACAAGAGCAGATGGGCAGAATCATCTCCCTCAGCCTCCTGGTCATGCTGTTCTTGATGCAACCCAGGATACAGTTGGCCTTCAGGGCTGCAGGTGCACGTTGCCAGCTCATGTTGAATCTTTCATCAAACGACACTTCCAGATCCTTCTCCTCAGGGCTGTCCTCAAGCCATTCTCTGCCCAACCTGTATGTGTGCTTGGGATTGCCCCGACCCAGACGCAGGACCTTACACTTGGCCTTGTTGAACTTCATGAGGTTGGCATGGGCTCACTGCTCAAGACTAACCAGGACCCTTTGCTGCAGGGCAGTTCCTCCTTCTGTGAAACTGGTGAAATTCGAACAACAACATAGTGGAAAAGGAGAAAAAAAAGCGAAGTTCCATCTCCATATGTGTAATAACTTAGTCATATTTAAGAGTGGTTTCTCCTTGAAGTCTGGAGGCTTGACTTCAACTTCTTTTTTAGATTTCTGTATTAAGATCATGTGTTTAGAGATTTCTTTCCTGTTTTTCAGATGGGTGTTCTAAATTTGGTCTATGGGTGCTATTTGCTGGAACTATCTATAGCTCCTTCTGTTGAACATTTTCTTTATACAAATATTTTATAATTTAAACATTACAATCCATGTGAGAGTCATAACAAGCTGCATGCAGAATCCTTTCCCTTTTCCTCAGAGAGGAACCAGGACTTTACTCTGATAACAGTAAAGTATTCTGCTGATGTGTGAATCTGGGTCCCAAGGATACACAGCTATGTGATTTTGTAAATGTCTATCGGCACAACACAGTCATTTACTAAGTGAATCAGTATTTGAGAGGTGAATTTGAAGATCTCTGTTATGCTTGCATATTGAAGGGCAACTGAGCACCTATGCTGATGTGTTGCTTACATAGAAAAAAATGTGTTGCTTACATAGAAAAAAATGGCTATCATCACCATGTCCAACCCCTCAGATCGGTTCTGGGAGTCAGGCTGCTTCCCTGGAATACAAGAGGTTTGTCACAAGACCAGTATCAACCACTAGAGATTTTCACTGATAGCTCTTGCATACTTATGGGACTTACTAGATTATAGCCAAGGATCAAACAGAAGGAAAAGCACTGGGAAAACCCATGGAATTAATGTCTCTAGATGTTTAGTGGATGCAAAATCTCAAAAGTTACATATATTTGAACACTGCAGATTCTAAATCCATTCTGTCCCTGAAAGATTTTCAGAACTTAATAAAAATAAAATAAAAAGGACTTTGAGGTGCACATTCTGCCTGCTGCTTTGCCTCCTGCTAAGTCTTCCTGCTATTAAACAAAATATAAGGGTCCATATCTTCATTAAAAAAAAAAAAAAAAAAAGGTTCCTAATACTCTGTGCATCTCCATTTTTTTTTCTCTCCAACCTCTGACAGAGTTTTGGCAGAAGGTTATTAACTGTTCATAGTCTCTCCTGTTTTAGCAGTACAAGGTTATTTAAATGTTAATGGTCTTGTTCAGTCTCTGGCACTGAGTGCTTTTGCCCATAAAATGGAAGATTTAATCTGCACTGAAGGTTTTGGTCAAAGGTAAAGTTCAGAAAATTAAGAAGAATTCATAAGTATAACAAGATAGAGTCCCTAGTCTGTTTTACCTACTTCCACCATTTCAGCCTTATCTTGCAACATTGCTTAAGACACATTTGTGAACTCTCCCTCAAACACCATCATTCCTTAATCAGTCATAACGAAACAGTTTCTGTTCTAATTTAAACTCAGATAGTTCTACTTCAGAAGACGTCAAGTTAGCGAATGCTATAGCATGTAGATTTTAGAACATTCTTGCCCTGGAAGAAACTTAGGGAGCTGACCTTGAATGTTTTCTTTCTTCCAATTGTATGATAACTAAGTAACTAAGTAATTTCCTACTTTTTGACTTTTGTATAAAACAGTCCTTTTTTTTTTTTTTTTTCCCTGCAAAACAGAAGAATATCAGGCTGCCCTAAAGAAAGAAGCAGTGATGTCAATATGCTACAGGGATGTATGAATAGCTAATATAAACAAAAGTCTGTAAAAGAAACATGATATATATTTTTCTAATACACAGTGTCTATATACAAACATTATATGAATATATATATGCATACATACACTTTTTTTCTCTGACTGTTTTTGAAGATAACTTTCCCATTAGGGATTTACTTTTTGAAATATTAATAGTACTAGTAATTCAGATCTGCATGTCTAAATGTGATTTTTATTAAGTGCTTGAAATAACTTTTTTCCTCTAAAAGCAAGACATGATTTATGGCATTAGGAAGATGTGCAAAATCTTAAACAATAAATACTGTCTCTATATTAAGTATTACATCTTAATTTTAATCTGCTGATGACTGAATGGCATTTTTTTTCCAAATGGCACTAGACTGGCTTTTTAGTAATTTGTTCAAGTGTGTAGAAGGTAGATAAAACATTAAAAAGCTGTGACAGGTCAGGTTTAGTAAGACTAAATTATATCTGATACTAGGAAGAAATGGTCAGAATAGCATTACTGAAGCAGAGGGGATGGAAAGGGGGGAAAAAAAGTAACCTTTTTGTTTTTGTTACCAGGTGGGGAATGAAAATGGCACCTCTAAGCCTTGAAGCAGAGATCTCTATCATGTCAAGATCTTTCCCTATTAAGTTCAGGTAATGTAATTAAGTAAAAAAAATGCTTGTCTGAATAATTTTGTTTTTGTACCAGCTAAGTTGGGAGAAGTCATATGAGTGTGATTGTGTAGTTGGAAATGTCTTCCATAGTTCACTTCAAAATCTGTCTCTTGGTGAGGTCTCTGGAAGCAAAGAAATAAAGTGTTTTATGACAAATAAAGGCAAAGCCAATACAGCAAGAAAAATGTGAAGGGTGCCATGGAGAAAACCCTACAAGAGAGCGTAAGGAGAAGAGGTCATCATCCTCAGATTAAATAATGTTTCCACAAGTTTGCCCACAGTCACATCTCATTTCTGATGCTCTCCATCCCCCAAGATATAGATTTGATGACTGGAAGTTTCTCAGTAATTGGTGAAGATATGATATCCATGTTAAAGTCATTCTGAGGAACAGAATGAGGTTGGAATCAGGTAAAAATTATCCACTGCTACTTTTCCAGTTGAATAAAGTGGAAATCATCTATTACTGTCAAACAGAGTTATTTTAGAAGTAATCGTTTCAGTAGAGTGAGGAGGATAAACGTCTTTTTGTCACTACCTTGGCAGATATTTAAGCTCTCCACATCCCTGCAGTGGCATTTTCTTGGGATTATGTATGTGAAACGTATCATTTACTCATCCAAGGCTGTGGTGACACTAGATATGCTGCACTAGAGTGGGCTTGGATGTACTCTGGCTATCTCCCAAGTCACAGCAGGCAATTCACTTAGTACGGTGTGTCCGCATGAGTGACTGATAACTGTGGCTCCATTTCTGAGAGCATTTGCTAGGTACAAACAGTGACTAGCAATATCATTTCTACTTCATTGTTTAATACTTTATTTCAACAAGTCTGACAAGGCCTAAATGTTTCTGCTGTGTCAGAAAAAAAACACTTGTAGTCGTAAAAAATGGAAGGCAAATGGCATGGCATCCATGGAAACATCTACTGGTGTTAATGAAATGAGCAGAAGAGCTCTGACTTAGGCCAGCACTGCAGCAGCAGTCCAGACCTAACTGGACTGCTAACATCATCTCACAGATGCTAACATCATCTCACAGATCCTACTGAGCTCTCAGTCAAAGGAGCAATGTCGGATGAAAGGACAAGTAGAGACCAGAAGGTAAAGGTGTTGGAGAACTTATGGCTCCTTGAGACCAGCTTTTCTGCTTTCCTGACAAAGGGCTTAAGAATCTTTAATTTCAGAAAAAACCTGCCTTATTCCAAGACCAAAGATGGTGCGTTTTGCAAATATCGTGCACACTTCCTGCCAGTTTCACTGGGTGTGCGTCCTCTAGGATAGCTACGCACATTAGCACTGGGCAATGGAAAATACACTGCCAAGAGACTTGCTGCTTGTGAAAAGTACCGGTGCTGTTAGCAAATACAGAGGATTTGGGAAACCTGTCCAATGTGATATCTAGTAAGCAGCATGAAATTTTCATGCAATTACAGAGTGAAATAAAATGTCAGATAGTCAAGAAAGCTGTTATCACTTATACTTTCCAGAGCCAAGCCTTGTCTTCAGGGGACACAGAGACTCCTGCTACACCACAGTCACAGCCCAGAGAAAAGTGACAGCAAACTCGATGCTGTTCTCAGCTTATCTGCCAAGAACGATGTAATGCTGAAGATGCTGATGTTCAATGACAGAAGCAGAAAGGAAAAATTGTTTCCTATCTAAAATCAAATAACTGAAGTATGAAACTACCCAATCATCTTGACTTTCATGAAGATCAGCACACACACAAAAAGCTGTAATTCTTATGCTCTCACATAAAATTACAGAGACTGTGATCTTACAGCACTTACCTTTGCTCATCGCTTGCCCTGTGCTCAACACATTGCTGAGGGCCCTTCTAGCAGTTTGTGCAGCATGGCAGGGAAGGTACAGCAGCTCCCATGTTCACTGGGGAGAAGTAAAATGTAATGACAGCTCTGATGAAACTGCAATAGCAAACGGCCACTTGAACAGCCTCAGAGCTTGGATGAAGAGAACAGCACTGAAGATCCACGGCTTCATGAACAGCTTCTTTGTTGTCAAACCAACATGATGTGACATTTATAAGGAATCTTCTGGGAACTGGGGGGATGTGCTGGAGTTTTTCCATGTCCAATAAATAGATTGCTTCCAGGTAGAGCTAGAGATCTCTGCTTCATGTGCTGAGTGAAGATTGATGATTTGGAAGCCACTTTGCTTGAGCTTCCTGAACCTTTCAAGAATCTCACAGAGTAAGAAGACAGAGTATCATTATTTCAAGCTAAAAGCTCATTTCAGGTAAATGTGCTACGTTTGAAGAATATTTCATCATATCCATAGTGGCCATAAAATATATGATTGGCTGTAGTGTACAACTGTGCAGATCTCTGCTGCAAACCTAGAAGAGACCAGTCTTTCAAAAGGCACTGCTGATGGGATAAAAGCCCTAAAATCTCTGGTACTGAACCATATGATATTTTCCTCAGCATCTACAAATGCACTTAACAGCCTGGATTTTCCATCAGCTCCTTGCAACTGTCATTGAGAGAGACACAATGCTTTAATAAGTCTTTAAGGATAAAAGAGTAACACTACCAACCAGATATTTGTCTCACTTTTCGAGTTATTTATAATTCATCCTCAGGCAAGACCTTCTGATAACAAGTCTGTTTTTAAGAGTTTTTTGGTGTCTGTCACTTTGTGAGCCCCTCCTTACATCAGGTGATTAGTGACTGGAGTTCTAACGCACTTTACAGGAGGAAAGCAAAAGAACCTGGTGCTAATCTAAAGCTCTCATACAGGACATTCAGTAACACATAAGAAGACAGAATATCTAAGAGTGCCAACAGAGATTCCCAATTTGTCATCCTGGTATTCTTCCCAGTGCCTTAAAATTACAGCAAAGGGAGACCAGCTTCTTAGAGGAAAATATGTCATGACAAATACACCTGAGAGAGACAAGGTTATTCCTGCCCCACTTCTCTGAGTCCAAGCAATACCAAGGCTGAAAATGTTTTTCCAGTAGGCACACACACAGATTACACATATATATATGCGCATATACATGCATATACATAGCTGGGCGCATAAGTCTTGGACAGACACTCAGAGTATCCACATGAACACAGACAGGATCAATATCCTAATCCTATTACCATCTCTTGCTGAACAAGCTGGAAGTCCACCAGTGAGATTACAGTGATGTACACATATCTACAAGGTGAGTCCAACAAGAAGATGGGCTCATGCCCTAGCTTCCAAGTCACATCACCAACTCATGGGCTCATCCGGCTTTACCTTCACTAACAATCACACACTCTCTCACACACTTGCATTCCTTCCAATTGCTGCACCATAGACACACATAGCCTCTAACTCATGGTTCAATTCCAGCTGCTGTACTCACACTCTAATACACACACTCGCACACAGAATAGAAAAGCTTCTCCCAGAGATGCATTAGAAAGGAAATTCAGAAGAAGACAGGACAGACTACACTGATCAGATGCAGGGCACACTCAGATAGATATATCAAGCAGCCCGTTATTTACAAGCAATTGCTTCTTTTTATCCCCTTACCACTTCACATTTTCATATTTGTTTCTTCAGAAAAACAGTTCCCAGCTTTGGCTCTTCCCATAAGTACTGTGCAATCCCTACGCTACTCTTTCTCTGTATCCTATGACCTGTCTCTCCTGCCATGGTCTCTCTGAGATCCCTTGTGAGTGGTTTATTACATAATCTAACACAACTGGGTCAGTGAGCAACTCAAAACTTAGTTGTGCACCTCAGCCAAAGAAATCAGTGTGAATGGAGAGTTGTTTCTGAACGTGCACTGAGGAATGATGAAGAAATTACATGAATTTAACATGCACTGATGTCACAAGAGATAAAGTACAAGCAGTAAGTTTATATGTATATGATTTTTTTAAATTTCCCTTTTCATTTCATGTAGAGAGAGCCTCATGAAGCTCTCAAGACTCCTGACGTCTTCAGACAATACTGTTTAGTTTCAAACCTGGCAGGACCACATTGAATTAAAGGTAACACATGCTAGATGGTCTCAGATTGATCCTGTCCATCTTTTCAGTGTGGTTCATACATAGGTATGTAGTATATGTATGTACCTAACAGCATAGAGCTGGTAGGTATAACATAGGACCCTGCAGAATATCTGCGACACTCCTGAAGGACAGCTAGGGCCTATGGATCTCAAGCAGTACTGGAAACAAGCATCCAGATAACTGAATGAAGAGGTTTTTTGTGCTCAAAATAGTGAATGAGGTATGGAGTGTTGTGAGGCTAACTATAGATGTGTGCATCAGAACAAAGTTAACAGCCCCATAGAAGAAAATCGGCTTGGCTGATGCTTAAACACAGGTTTCTTGTTGTGTTCAAGACTTCCTAGGATTTGAAAAACACCTGCATGAGGCTGGAAGATTTTGCACAAAATCAAAAGCTGTCCCATGCTCTTCTGGAATAGAGACTGGAGGCTGGAAAGGCTACTTAGGGCATTTCAAATTGTTCTAGGATGGATACTCTTATGAATGAATTGGTTTTCCTATCCTAATCCTCATTTAGCTCATCTAAATTGAAGACATTCAGTTAATTATTTCTGATGTAAGAGATTAAGAAGAATGGGAGAGGTGGGAGCTATTTAAATGGGTTTTATCAGGTATGCAACAGCAAGATATCTTCCTGCAGAGGAAAAAAAAAGACATGAGAAGTTTAATAACAGTCTATTAGCCTATTCCTGACTGTATAAAAAGCTGTTCAAAGACATTCAAGAAGGAATTTTTAAAAAGTGAAATAGGGTATAGAACATAGCAACAAATAGCAGAGGCAAGTGGGTAGAAATACAGCGAACAGAATGAGATTTCTTAAGTGAAGTAGAACACAAAAAATGACAAGAAAACTTCTACAAATGCAGCAGGAGGACAAAGGCAAGGAAAGGGTCTGTTGTCTGTTGTTATACCTTCTCCCCAAAAAAGTGTAATGTAGTAATTAATAAAATGTCTGGGTAATTAATAAAATGTCTGTAGTAATTAATAAAATGGCCTGGGTTGGAAGGGACCTCAGAGATCATGAATCTCCAAACCCCCACCACAGGCAGGGCCACCAACTTCCACATTCAATACTAGACCAGGCTGCCCAGGGCCTTGAACACAGACAGGGGGCATCCACAACCTCTCTGGGCAGCCTGTTCCAGTACCTCACCAATCTCATAGTAAAGAACTTAATTTCCAGTCAGAGACACAAGAAAACTTGTACATCTTGCCCAAGATGCCCAGAGAAGCTGTGGATGCCCCATTCCTGGAAGTGCTCAAGGCCAGGCTGGGTGGTCCTTTGGGCAACCTGATCTTGTAGAAGGTAACCCTTCCCACAGAAGGGAATTAAGTGATCATTAGGGTCCCTTCCAACACAAACCATTCTGTGATTCTGAGTGTGAAATGTGTACAAGCTCATTGTGTGGTAGAGATCTGAAAGAATGAGTCAACGTGAGAATCTGGTGCAGAAAAGCACATCTTGGTCTGAGCCATGCTGGACAAGTACTAATGTATGGCAATGGAAATAATAATTCTGCTATAGTTAGTATTGGTAAGGCCTCAACTGGAGCATCATGTTTCATTTTGGTCATTATACTTCATGAAGTGTGAAGGCAAGTTGGAAAGAGTATAGAGAAAAGAATGCAGAAGAATAAAAGGCCATGAAATCCAATAACTTTCTTTGATGGGTTGATTCCCTGTAGAATGACAAAAAAAAAAATCCCTGGATTTTTCAAACAAGATGGTTTTGGCAAGATTTAGGAGAGGGAAAAAAGCTGTAAGGACAGGAGAGCTGAAACACTGAAGGAATTCTGTTGAGGTTTCTTTACTCCAGGCTTCTAAACACACGCTGTACTATTGACTGTTGGGAATGTTTTAGTTAAAGTGGCTAGACACCACTAGCCTGGTGGATCACTGCATGCTCCTTCCAGTCCTCTGATCTGCGATTCTACATTCCTTAGTTCCTTGCTGTAGCTAACAACAAGGGAGCCAATTAGCAGTAATTGGGATGCAGCCAAGTTCCCGTTAGGAATAGTGTGATGCCTAAGAAGGTGTTTCATACAGGCCGCTAAACAGCTGTCAGATGGTAACAGTGCTCAGTTGCTACTGACCTAGGCTGAATTTATATTTTAGTAACTTGCAGTGAAAAGCTCTGTATGCCATTATCAATCCCATGGGCAATGTAGCTCCTGTTTTAGAGTAGTTTGACAAATGAGATTTAGTTTCCAGAGAAATGTTGCTAGGTAGCACCTTTTTATTCCTAGATATTAACTTATCACACCTCCCACTGTTTCTCTTTTCTCTCTGACAGAGTCAAATAGATATTAAGCAAGAGAAAAAAAAAAGAGGCAGAAGGGAAGGTGTTTTACTGCAATATGGTTTTATGTTGTTATCATAAAAGAGTTGAATTGGCCGTTCAAACAAAGAGAGAAACATACACAAAGCTCTGATGTTGTGAAATTACCAGGAGTATTTAATTTTCATGGAAATAAATGTCCTTTAAAAATATCTTTAGAGGTCTGTGTAAGTATGGTTTGAGATTCTCAAGCTTTCTGCTGGGAGTCCTCTTTTATTGTTTTGTAGAAGTTTTATATTACCACTCTGTCTACTCACTGCTGATACTAAACACACAAAACAAAAGACAATAGCCCTTCTCTCCCTTCCCCCATGGAAAAAAATGTTAAAAAAAAAAGAGAAAAAAAGAGGAAGGGAAGGGAAGGGAAGGGAAGGGAAGGGAAGGGAAGGGAAGGGAAGGGAAGGGAAGGGAAGGGAAGGGAAGGGAAGGGAAGGGAAGGGAAGGGAAGGGAAGGGAAGGGAAGGGAAGGGAAGGGAAGGGAAGGGAAGGGAAGGGAAGGGAAGGGAAGGGAAGGGAAGGGAAGGGAAGGGAAGGGAAGGGAAGGGAAGGGAAGGGAAGGGAAGGGAAGGGAAGGGAAGGGAAGGGAAGTTGTTGACAGACTTTTGACAGCAAATAATTAACTAAAAAATTAGCTGTGTTCATTTGTTAGCCAGACAAAAGTTCTAGGTGCAATATAAAAAGAAGATGATTTAACAAAAAATAGCGAAACCAAGTTGTTATGGTAACAGGATTTTGAAAGGATGCAGGTTTAAAAGAAAAAATAGGAAAAGGAAGAAAAGATTTATGCTACATCTGGTCTAATCACCATGGTAATACCCAATTGTTAAAGAAAAACACCTAATAAGGGTAATTTTACATCTGGCTTCAAACCTGTATGATATTTCACATCAACAAGGTTCCCGGATGTGAATCAAATCTTGCTCAAATATCTACCATGCTACACTGAGAGGGGAATACAACCGCAGGTTATGCTGAATTACTAATTTAATTTAATAACTTTTCACAAAATCACAGAATCACAGAGAATGGCCAGGGTTGGAAGGGACCTCAAGGATCATGAATCCCCAGCACCCCTGCCACATGCAGGGACACCAACCTCCTCATTTAATGCTAGAGCAGACTGCCCAGGGCCCCATCCAATCTGGCCTTGAACACCTCCAGGGACGGGGCATCCACAACCTCTCTGGACAGCCTGTTCCAGTACCTCACCCTCTCTCTGTAAAGAATTTCCCCCTGACGTCCAACCTCAATCTCCCCTCCCTCAACTTAAAACCATTTCCCCTTGTCCTGCTGTTATCTACCCTTCCAAAGAATTGATTCCCCTCCCCTCTGTAGGCTCCCTGACTTTTAAGCTACATTACTGTGAAAATTCAACTGTTTGCATTTGATCACTTGTGCTGCATACACTGTGCTTACTGATTTTGATAAATTTCTATTAGTGCACGCTAATTATCTGACATAAGTTAGTGTATACTTGCTTCTGTTTTTGTGCTACAAGCAGCACTGGGAAATGAGATGCTTCATCTCATTTGGTGCTGCAGTCTATTAAATAAAATCTCCACTGACAATTAGAATTGAGAATGTCTGAAGGGAACTTTGTCAGAGAAATAAAAGTCTGCCATGGATTTTGTAGTCCATGTCTTTCAATTCAAGTGAAAAGCACATCACATGAAAATCACCACCACCACTTCACCTTCTGAAAAACAAAGAATCTTAGAAAATATGTGTGGGAACCCATGCTATGGAGTCTCACATTATGTTTTGTTTATTTTCAGTTCATTAGAAAGTCTGTAGCTACACAAAATACCCCCAAATAAATACGTTTTTGATGGCATAACCCAACATGTTTGTAATAGCTTCATTTTGCCATTCCTTTAAATTCTCACATGCATTTTCTGATTTTTCATGTTTATGACCCTGCTTACACCTTCAGAGCCAGATATTTAGGTGGGTTCTGAGAGAGATCTTCATCTTTGCTAACAGCCATATTTTCTGAAAAAGGTGTTATTCTGGTAATTTAAGTTCCTATCTTTCCTGCCTCTCCCCACTTTTTGCCTTCATGTTCATAGTTAGAACATGCTTTTACAGTTAATTAATATATTTGTTTCACAGCCCATTAAAGACCATCTTTCTCCTTTTTCACTTCACAGTCTACTGTGCATTATTCTTATAATCACCCAGTGGTGCTCCTCTCCCAACAACTGTCACTAGGGAAAACTCTGCAGTGCTTATGTCCGCTTTCTTCCCAAACTGTCCGTGACTGGGGTTACCAGAGATCTCATAGGCTGTATGAAGATTCTTACAGTGCCGATATGATACTGACCTTAAGGGAGACAGCCTCTGGAGGATGGATGAAATACAGAAGGTATCCCGTAACTCGGGCCCTCCATGTGTTCATTAAACAAGCCTGATTCTGAGGAACTACAAACCCTAAAGTGGAATCTTCTTACAGGAATAGCAATTAAAGTTTTTACTGATTGCACTGCCATGAGTAAGGAATGCCATGTCATGAGAAAGACACAATAGGCTTTAAGATTCTAAGCAGCAAATTTAGAGAACTAATCTCTGTTTAGCAGCATGAATATTGTCTTTACTTTTAAAGTCCTCACGGTTTTGTTCTGTTTCACAGATCTTCTCAGACAGCTTCATTGCTCTTTTCTAATACTCTTAAACAAGCACCTTCATAATTTCTGTCATGTTTCCTCTGAGGCCAAGATGAATTTCAAGAAAACACTCTCTTTCACTTTTTATGTCTTGACTACAATTCATAATTTTACCAATATTGCTATTGGTCACAGACACCAATATCACATTCATGGTTCCCTTCTACTCCTCCAAATTACCTGTGCTCACTTGTAACCCCTGTTTTGACATATACACTGCAAGACAATGTCCTTCTATGTCTGGGCAGGGCATAGAATGAGAAGTCAAAGAAGGGCAACAAGGATTCTGAAGAATTATTGGAGAATATGCTCTACAAGGAGTGACTGAAGGAACTGGTGCTGTTTAGTCTGGGGAAGAGGAGGCTGAGGGGAGAAACTTATTGCTCTCTTCCAATATCTGAAAGGTGCTTACAGCAAGAGCAGGGTTGGTCTCTTCTCACTGGTGACAGGTGACAGAACGAGGGGAAATGGCCTCAAGTTGTGCTAGGGTGGTAAGTTTAGGTTGGATGTCAGGAAACGCTTCTTTGCAGAAAGGGCTGTGAAGCACTGGAATAGGCTTCCCAGGGAGGTGGTTGAGTCACCATCCCTGAACGTGTTTAAAAACCGTTTGGATGTGGTGCTCAGGGACATGATTTAGCGGAGGGTTGTTAGAGATAGGGTAGTATGGTTAGGTCACGGCTGACTCAATGATCTTGGATGTCTTTTCCAACCTGAGCAATTCTATGACTCTATGATTCTATGTCAGGAAAGTACAAGAGCATGAGGTCCTGTTGCTTTGATTTGCTTCTCTGCCCATTACCATCTTTCTCTTCTGAGCATGTCAGGCTCATATACACACACATACAATGTCTGCAATATTCCCCTCAGAAATATCCTTCACATTCAAAACCTTCCAAGGCTGTTAAAACAGTTTTTGGCAATAACTCAAACCTGTCATCTTATCTTTTCTAGAAAGGGGGAATTAGTTCATTTTAAACTGCTAAAGAAACTGTATGTGCTTCAGCCAGTTGGTCTTCAGTCTCAGAATACTTTTCCTGCAATGCATGGAAATAGGCATATTTCTTAAAAAGGCTGCATAATAAGTGGTGGTATTAATAACATTGTAGTGGGAAATCTGTATATTTTGGATGTCGTTTGCCTAGTAGGAATCACACTTAACATACTACTTTATCAATAACTCTTCTGATTTACTTAATTATAGGGAAAACAGCATTTTTTCATACTTTCCGGGTGGAAGAGGGATTTCGGAGTGCAAAACTATCTCACTGCAAATCTTTTAATAACCTTACACTCCTCTTCCACAAATTTGGAGGAAAACTAGATATTATAAAATGTTTCGTGTTCTTTCACTTTCAGCATGAGGACTGTCAGTTCTCCTGCCCACCTGCCTTAGACAGTTTTCACCTTCAGCTTCCTTTGGTTTGCACAGAATCACAGAATAGTTTGAGTTGGAAGGAACCCACAGGGATCAATGAATTCAGCCTCTGGCTCCACAAAGGGCCACCCAAAATCCAAACCCTTCATCTGAGAGCGCTGTCCAGGCATTTTTTGAACTCACACAGCTCAGTGCAATGCTCACTGCCCTGGGCAACCTGTTCCAGGGCCCAGATACCCTCTCATGCAGAGCCTTTCCCTGACACCCACCCTACCCCTCCCCTGACACAGCTCCATGCCGTTCCCTTGGGCCTTGTCACTGTCACACAGAGCACAGCTCAGCGCTGCCTCTCCACTTCCTTTGAGGAGCTGCAGTTGCCATCAGGCCTCCCAGATTAAAAGCCACTATACCACCATCAAAGTGTTCTCTTTAGAATGGCTGTTCACTGATGAAAAAAGGAAGAACAAATCATCATCCAGAATCTTACAAAACATACTTAGAGAATTTCTGGTCCAATTAGTGTTTACTGATCACTTAAACACTGAGAGAAAAAATTCCCACTCCCACAGTCATATATGAGTTCATATTCATCCAGGAAGAAAAATGATGTTAAATCAAGTCACTGGGATAAGAAAATATCTAGGGCATTAGATTAGAGGACAATACCACAAAGAGGTTTTCTTTATTTATATCTATGATGCCTTGTCTGCCAACATTCTCTACACTTAATCCATCATGTATTGCTACGCTTTTTTTGGCTACAGTTAAGTCTTTTCTTTGCAGTAAAGTTCCCCCTTTGCAGGCAAACTGCACTTTCAGAATAGTGCATGGTACTGCTGCAAAGAATCTGTCACTCTAACCTCCAGTAAAACCAAGGTCAGAATGCAATTATAGGGTTCAAGTGTTTGGTAAGTTATTTGCTTGCACAGACTGCTGATTGATTGTTCTGAAATTGCTATTAGGTAACTGCAAGAACCAGTGAGCAAAGAAAAACTAGAATGAAACAGGAAGCAGTAAACAAGGAAAACTTCTACAGGCTGTAAAGCTTGCGCATCAAGCTTGTACATTAACAAGGGCAATGCCAAGGAAAACATGAAAATACTGAAAAGCAAATAATGTCCAGTGAAACACCTAGTCAGTGGCACATAAACCTAAAATCCAGTATTCTATGAAACTCTCAATTCATTTTAACTTCTCCATGAAAGAGCAAAAGGAAAAAGATCACTGCTAGGCTCCACAGGCTAGTTATAGATCCTGCTAGTCTTCTTCTGCCCATGGCCAAAGACTACTTCGACTGTCAGACAGTTGTCTATACAAGATCAGGGTCAAGAATTCCAATCAGTCCCAGATTCTTTAATCCCTGTAATCCTCAGAAATCTTTCAGAGTAATTTTGGTAAGTATAGCAAAGCCTGCATACATTTGGGCTGCTTTTTCTGTGCATATTCACAGTATTTGTAAGAGGAAAAAAAAAAAAAAAGTCTAAGGATCTGCTGAGCTTGAAGGCAGAGTTATTAGGGAAAAAAAATCTGAAAATTGAGAATGAAGAACAATTTTCAATATAAACTATTACCTCTATATCAAGACCTATGAAAACATGTGTTTTATTTTGTCAGTAAATCATGTAGTGAGTCATGGTTGAAATATCCCTTTAAGTACTGGAGACTACAGAACTGTGATCCTGATGTGGATATTTTCTTTGTTTCCTGTCATGCAGGATTGCAGTGTGGGGGAATCTTTTATTCCTTACTGCCAAGACTCTGTGGAGGGCCAACATAGATCCTTATTGTACATCTAGCCATCTGCAGCTGCTTCCCTCTCCTCAGAAACTCCTAAGCATAGTCAAACTATTCTCTTTCCTCCAAGTCCTAGCATTTTTAAAATATCTTCCCTGGCACTGTTAGTATGCTGAGGAAATCTTTGGAAAATTTGTTCAAGGAAACAGAAACAGTGTTTGGTAAACTACTGCATTTTCTCACTTTGTTCACTTTTGACATAGATTTAAGCATGCGAGTTAGAAGTTTATATTTTATTATTTATGTTGTCTTTGAAGAGAGGCAGGTCTCAGAACAACAACCAAATTAAGATGTTTAAGAAGTATGTTATTAAATTACCTGTCTGGGTAAAGATCTTTGAAAGTCAATCTTCTGTGCTTTTGTTGGAAAGTGTACGGGACAGCCAGGAGGAGGGACTAATACAGGAGAAGGAAGAGACTGGAGTATTCCTGGATAAACTGAGTATGAAATGCAACATAATTTAGCTTGCTGTAATGTGTGGAGTCAAGGGCATCTAATACTTATGGAAAACAGAAGATCTAGTTGATAAAATCCAGATGTTCCAAAGCTATTTCTTTCTTGATGGCTTGTATTATGGCAGGCTCAGACAGAGAATATAAGACTTAGCCAAGGAGTATAAGGCACAGCCTATGACATGGATCATTAAAAAATGTTGGGATTATGAACTCATTCAATTCTTCAGAAATACTTGACTTATTCAAGTGCTGGATAGAATTTAATCCTTTATCTAAGATGAATGCTTTTGAGTGAAAATGGATTTCTACAGAATAGTCATCAAAAATCAACTGAAATAGTGACTCTCAGTAACTTAATTGTCAGTGGAAAAAACAGACATTTCCAAGATGAGACTGAAAACAGAAAGTCGTAGATTCAAGACAAAATAAATGATAGCCTAAAAATGCTTTTTCCTCTTCATTACTAGTAAGGAGAACTTAAGAGTAGTCAAGAAAGACCTAGAGAATTCTGTAGCATATGTCTAATTGGACACAACAGATCTTCTCTGATTGTGTATTACAAAGACTGGATCAACTGATTTGAGAAAAAAAGTGTTTTTTTCCAGATTATTTTAATTGTTGCACAATTAAATCACAAACAGCAAGACAAGCAACTTTAGTTTTCTGAGAAAAAAAAGTAGTGAATACAGGTCAAGAAATCACTATGTAGCTGCCTTGAGGCAAAGAAGCGGAGTATGTATCTTCAGTAGCATTTTACTGCAGACACCTAGACAAGGTAGTTATGTGAGATAACAGCACCTTTTTTCTTCTTTTTCCTTCTCTTCCCATTTTCCCTTCCCCTTCCTTCTTCCTTTTCCAGTTGCAGACTTCATACATGGAAGTAATATAAAAATAAATTTAAAAGATCAAACTATCCTAAAAATCTTTAATGCCTCACCACACAGTCAATGCTAACCAGAATATTTACTGCCACTGCTACAGACTTTTTGTGAGAACAGGGAAACAAAATACTATTCAGTTTGTTAGACTATGTGACACTCTAATGCCGTGAGAAACATTAGCCGTTTGCTACCTAGAGCATGTTAACGTTTTCTGAAGGTTGCTTTTGGTAGAGGTTGTCAGAAATATAAAAAAGACAATGAGAAGAAAATACTAAAACACCTTGATTCCTCAAATAGTGAATACGTTTGACAATTCCAGGTTATGCTGTTTTACATTGTAAAATGAGAAAGGAAGTGGGAAATATGAATCTGAAATTAAAAAACAAAGAGCCCTTCCCAATGTCTTTTAGAAAACTGAAAGAAAAAGAGATGAGATCCTATTCTCCATGCCTTGCAAATGCATAAACTATGGTCATTTTCAATCACTGATATTCATATATGCTGTCTTTACAAAGGGCTCTTCTTGAAGAATGGGTAACCAGGGTAATCTAGTAATCTTTGGCAATGCCACAGCCCAACACTTCTTCTTACCATTAATCCGCAGAAAATGCCCTGTGTTTTACTGGCTTCTCTTTTTAAAGACAGAGGGGATGTACAAGGTTATGAGAATTGCATCCATTTATTGCAAGTCTCTTACAGTGCCCTTCTGTCATTTCTCTTGTTGACATTTCCAATGTGATACTGTGTCTTGTGGTATGGGAAATTGAAACACAGCAAAAAGTGGTGTAATTTAATACTCTGGAAATAAGTCCACCAAGACTTTTTTCAGATCCCATGGCAGAGAACAACAGTTGACCCAAGTTTAACACTGAGTAATAGACTTCAACCTTCACATAGCTGTAAATCTCCCACTTTCAAGTCAGATTTATCTAGAATAAGAGACCACTTTATTTTACTAAGGTACCTTGGAAACTGCAAATAGCTACATTTGAGATTGTTACCTGCTTTTTTTCTAGTGCAAACCAGAGGATTTATCACTGCCCTTTCCTGCAAAAAGTATGCTAAAAAAGTTCAGATGACATCAGAGATTCTGCAGGAGTCTTCTCTTTGGAGGAGAATTCGCTGACCTTACATATATGATATAAAGTCTTCCCTGTGTTTGCTATCGTAAGGAGAAAGAAGATCTTCAAAAGAGTGCTCCAACTGACTTAGTTAAAATGGGATTAATTGCCTTCATGAAAGCACCTGTTCTGCATGGACAGATCTGAGGAGATTGGCTGGAATTATTCTGCTGAATTTAGATAGATAAAATTTTCATCCTCTGCTGTTGTAAGTGAACTTAACTAGATAAAACAGAATATTTGAAAACTTGTCATTGTGTTGTCCTCCTAGACATCTTAATCTTAAATCTTTACTGTAACTTCAATTTTATTTAATTTGGTTTCTTCTTAAAGTAGATGCATAGTTCTGCTTTTCACCTATTTTCTTTAGGACAAGGATTTCTCCCTCCACCTCCACTAGGTACTGTAGGTTATGTCATGCTGTGGCTAAGGTTTCCCGTCCAGTAGTGCAACACTGATATCAGACTTTCTCTTTCATGGATCTGGGGTTACCAATACCATTTATTGGTTTAGAGAGTAACTCTTTTCATTGTTCAGAGCTGTCCACTTTCAGGCAGTTAACTTCATCCTTTTCAACTGAGTATGTATTTTAAATATAATTTTTAACTTCCCATTTGCACATCTCATCTGACCATGATACTAGCATTTGGTTGTGTTGGAGAGATGGCTTAGATAACCTCAAACAAACATGAGTGTAACAAATAAATCTTATCTGGAAAATAACGTTGTCTAAATATTATTTGTGCTTTTCGGTCAAGTTTGTATCCTGATTTTGGTGTTATGAATATGAGATAGATACTTTTTTGTGGAAGAGACTTGTTGGAAAATAGGGAAATTAAGTTTTAAAGAAAAAATCCCCAACTTTCAGTTAATAACACTATAAGTTTTCCTCAGGTATTTTTGAGGAACAGTTAATTTCTATGTTCAAATTTTAATCACTGTGTATAAATATACAACTGGTCAATCAAAATATATAGCTGAATGAACACATAATGCTTATAAATACTGAAATCCAAATAAAGCAAGAAGGAAAACTAGATAATCATAGATGTTTATCCTTTATATGTGTGCTCTTACTGTCATAGAAATATAAACACAATTTTCTTAAATTTACCACTTCAATAGCAAATCTTCCTCTAAAATAACATCTTCTAAGACTCACAGAAACAATAGAAATAAAATGCTTTTGATGCAAATGAAATGAAATTCAACCTTAAAGATCTACATGTAAGAACCATGTGTCAATCAGTACCATGTGCATTCACCATTCTCATTATAGAAGAGGCACTGCAAACAAACCACAAGAGGGCTAATCAAGAACATCTTTGACAGTACAGTGAGAAAATATACAGTTTATAAGACCCTCAACCTACTAGTTGGCCTCAGTAATTACTGAAACACACTCTCCTTATTAAGCAAGCCCTTAAATAATTGATCTTTTATTTGCCCCTGCTCACTATGGAAATACCATACATAAACAGATTTTTTTTTTTATTTTTTTTTTTTTTTTTTTGCATACAGTATCTTACTTGCAAATTTTACTAGCAAGAAATACATGACTAGACTATGTATCAGGAGAGAAAGGTTCTAGCTCCAGCTCTGCAGTTGATATCCTGTGTGACCTTGGCAAAGTCCTTCTCTGTCATACCTTTTGTCTAAAACTTGCTGTCTGTCTTGTGTACCATCTGGTTTAAATTACCTTGATACATTTTACTTTCATGTAAACACCTTCTGAAATTACTACTTCTTCCAATACATTTGAGATTTTGTTTAACATCAAATTTTCAATTCAAATAATAATAGAAAAAGAAGCCAAATTAAATAAACAAATAAATAAAAATAAAAATGAAAGCTTTTGAGACTAGTGAGGAAAGATAACATAGATTTTTATTTTTATTTTATTTTTATTTTAAGTTTTAGTAAGCTGATTTGGGTTTCGTTACTTCAGCAAGTTCTGTAGTTACCACAGACAGAACTCAATTTAGAAAAAAATTCTGAAAGAAGCTTATTGAAGAGAAAAGCTTTTGCTTAAGATGCTGTGAAGGACATTTTACAGTTCTCTCTTCTCTTCATATTGAATGGATAAAAGCTATTACAGCTTCCCTCTGTGCAGCATTACTGCCTAGTTTTTATCATCTCATTCCATAAGTGCCAAGTAGGTGGTATGCCAACAAGGACGCAACTGTCCACCATGATTAAATGTAAGCACTTTGGCCTGGGGAACAGATGGGACATTGGCTGTGCTAGAGGGAAGGCAGAGAAGGTTGAACAGTCTCTCATCTCTCATTCATTTCAAATGTACATGTGAATGATATTGTATATAGTTTCACAAAGAAAAATCCAAATCCAGAAGAAACCATGTGCTTTTGCCTTCACAGATTTTAAATAGTCATGTTCGAAATATTTTACAATTTGCTTTGATCAAATAAGCATAATTCATATACATATTTCAGTCTATGAATTCCACAGACAAATGCTACTTTAAAAGTGCTTTTCATACTGTGATCCTAATGGTAACCTAGATTGTATAAAATACATCATAATGAAGAGACCTGAGGATGTAATACATTTTTAATGTGAATTACTACAAATAATGTAATAACCCTTAACAGGAGTGATTCTAGAGATGTGTCTACTAGATTAGTAGGGAAAGAAAAATAGAAAAATAAGCATTTTATTTAAATATATTTTAGTTAGATTAATATTAGCTATACATACTTTTAGCATATTTATTGCGGAAAAAGTTTGTTTTCTGTAAAACCTCATATAAAATATTCAGGAACCTTTAAAATTCTCCATGTATGATATATATATTTTAACACTTGGTAAAGGTTTGAAGGTTGTATCTGCATATAATAAAATTATATTTTAATAATTGATTGTGGATCTGGAGAATCAGGAGCAACAGAGAGGTATAGCATATTACAGACATAAATTCATGACTTTTTCTGAACTCGTGGTAGAGGCTCCTTCTCATGTATCTGAACAATTAAAGTGGTCAAATTTGAGAACCAGTATACCTGAGTATGATACCTGCCACTGTGTGTTGAACAAAATGCTAAATCTTGAAGATCTGCAATCAAGGTTGCCAGCAGTTCTTAGGGCTTTGGTTGGATAAGATTAGAGAGCTGTTGGAGAGGAAACATCTGATATTTTCAAAATTCTGTAAGTCATATCTTTGGAGCCTGTGAATTGAGGCACTGTACAATGTGACAATAAAGAATCACCACATGGTACTTTTCCTTTTTCTCAAGTTACTCTCCTTGCTTAAGTGATAAAGAGCATTGCTGTGCTTGAGGACTGTGGTTCTGCTACACTTATTGTTTTCTACTTGGCACAACTATCTACACTTACAGAATTTTCCTTTTGCTCTGTCAAAGAGATTTTTTATGCCTCATTGTAAAACAGCTGTAAAGTGATAAATGGTTCAAATCCCATCCCACACCATAAACAGTGATGTACAGGTAGCAGGAAATGCTAGCAGCAGTCCACACTGAAGAGCAAAATAAGAGAAATGAAAGCTGTCAGTCAAAAGTCAAGATTACTTGCCAAGTATTAAAATAATCAATTGATGTTGCTCTGTTCATTAAATTTAAAACAAGTTTGAACAACACGATTAGGCAATTATTTTAACACAGAAGCTATATAAAAAGAGCCTAAATTACCACAAGTTGTTGTGTTCCTTGTTACCTAAATCTTAATACCTAAATCTTAATATTCAGTCAACAAGATCTACAGTACAGAATGTTGAAATAATAACAGAATTACTTATTAGTGTAATTTACATTGGTGATTGAAAGCTTTTTGCAGAAATACAAGAACATCAAAAGCCATCAATAATCTTGGATATATTTAAGTAAATTTACAAACAAAAAGTGGACTGAACACCATCTTCATACTATATCACACTTCAGAATCAATACCTTGGGATAATGCATTAAAAATATTGCCAAAAATTACATATCATCTTATGTACATTAGGTCCCTTCATCTGCCTGTATGTTAGAGTCAAAATAAGAATAACTTAATTCTCATCATTATCATAGAAATGTCAAGAAAATATTAGCCAAACTATGTTTCAGTCTTAGAAACTTCTAGCAGGCTGTCTTAGTAGTAATTTTTCTTCTGTCTGCTTGAGTACTTGATATCTATTCTTTAGCTCATGAACAAAGGGCATGACTCATTTTGAAGAACCTGTGGGATCAGTGCATCACTTTCTAATATGTCAGAGGTGTCTTCTCAACATATATAAAAGACATGGACTCCCTTCTCTGCGTCTGACACATACTCAGGATTTCTCTGAACACAGACTATTTTCTTGTACTTCTATTTGATTCAGAAGAAAATGTTGGCAGAATGACTGATGCCTTTCTTACTCACAGGCAAATTCAGTACTATTTTTTCAAGACTTCTTATACTGCTTCCCCAGAGAACAGTGCATTTTTTCCAACATAGTCATCTTTAGGCACATAATTAAAATTTCTGCAAGTTCATACCTTTTGAAGAGATCATAACATCTCTCCATGGTCAAGTTCTGCAGGCACAGTGAAACTCAGCTGTAAGTGTTAGCTTGCTAAAGTGAGGAACAGAAAAAAAAAAGACTCCTTTGCAGAGAATGTAGCAGTTGCTTCTGAGATTTCATCCCTGACTCAAAAACACTGATCTAAGTTAATGTGGATCTCTGTATTCTGTTTTCTGTTCCTACTTTCACTACTAATCCCAAATTCAGGACAAAATAAAATCAAATTTTGGAAGGTTATCCAATTCAAGTTATTATGGAATAAGTAATAGAGGGAGCATATAAAAGATTCCTGAATTGATGTACCAGAACTTCCTATTGTGAGAACACCACTCTTAAACCAAGGAGCTTTGCTGTTTTGCTTCTATGCTAGTATTATCTGTCAAGCAACTCAGTCTTTCAGACAGATATGTCCTTAGGTACACCTACGAAATTTCTTGGAAGTACACCTTCATTTGAATATTTAGGAAAAAGGTGCAACATTATCTGCTATATTGTAAAAATCTGTGTTGATTGAATGATGGAAAAATTATGAGCTGAAGCGAAAGAAGTTGTACTTCATAATCTTGTTTAAAAATGTGAGTTGGATGGAATTATAGAGATAGAGGAGGGCTGGACAAATGGAAGACTGATGCAATCTTCTTCAGTATTGTAATAAATAGGAAAAAGTATCTACTTCAAAATGGGAAAAGAATGAATGTATTTGTAGAATATCAGTTTAAATTAGGCTGCTTCTATTTTTGTTGTGGATCAATGCCCCCTGCAAAATTTGTCTGTAGATTCTCTGGGAGATTTAGGCCTGAGAGCATTAATGAAGTTACTGTCAGAATGCCCTGTGTCTGTCATATTTTGGCTCCCCGCCTTGAACAACTTTTTGCATCTTGACATGAGCACACTTGCTTCCTCCAAGTTTTATCAGCCGAATATCCCAAAAGCCTTTCAGGCTGGAGTACTTTCAGGCTCTCATTTCCCACCACAATTCCATTACTGTTCCCTGTCTTGTAATTCATTTTTATTTCCTATCTGATTATCCTTACATTGCTAGCCAGTTTAATTCAGAAACAACTTGATCAAATTCACTCTTTCATTAAATAATTTATTAATAAACTGAGGAGACTGCTCAGATGACTCAAATGAACTTCATTAGCATAGTGTGAATAATTCAGTATTTTTGACAGGAAAAAAAAAAAAGGGGGGGGGGGCCTTAGGAAGTATAAAATACACTTTCTTGCCAAATTTCCCATTTAGATTTTTCCTGGAGTCAAAGGGTACTTCATGATGCACCACTCTGCTGCCAGAGTCTGTCCCTATGAGGAGGCTTACAAGCCTAAATTTTCATAGAATTGCTTTTTTCCCAATACAAAACCTGAAAGTTTGCCAAAATTATTAGGAAATCCAATACTATTTATATTTTTGATAAGTTTCTTCTATACAAATAAAAGCTGGAAGAGTTAAGGAATTTACCTGACTTAAGGAATTTCCAAAATATCAGTAATGTAAATATTGTAATTAATTTCCTTTTCTGAAGAGAGTTCTAACTCTTTGTAAATGTGACCAAAAGTTAAGGAGAGTTTTGACTCGGCTTCAAATGGTGGATGTATTTAGAATAAGCCACCTGAAGAATCTTGACTAGATATTGAATATTGATTACAATCCTGACAAGGTTATACAATTTTAAACTAAAAATATTGTGCATAGAGTGTGACTTTGCAGAGAGGACTTCTATGTTAAGATATCAGTTCACAATAAATAAAGGAAGCATAGGAGATCACTCATGGATATGCTCAGTGCAGGAGAAATTCTCTAATGGAGACACCTAGTATTCTGGGGCTATTATCTTCTGACCACTTTTTCCTGAGAAATGTCTTTTCCAGCTGCATTGTTGCTTGCTTTCAGCAGGAGGTTTTACTTGCATGTTCTCACAGGAAGGAAAGATATATAGAGGAGGAAAATGGCATTCTATTATGTTTAAGTCTGAAGATATTCTAGGATACTGAGCTATTTTGCAACCTTTGGAGTGATCCATTTGAAGTCAGTGGCACAGAGTTGCCTTCAGCACCAGTGAAGAACAGGGAGTCTATTAAAAGCTGTTGCCATTCCAGCTGTGGAAAACAATTCCAGTCCTGAACACCTGGAATCCAGTTGCTTCCTTCTTTCATAGTTCTGAATAGGTGCTATCTTCCACATAAATGGTATACTAGTCCAGAAAAATAAGTGCATTTTGGCAAAAGAGTTTTTCCCTGTCTACCTCAGATTTTTCCCCTTTAAACTGAGATTTAAGTAAAAATTCAACTCCCACTTACCTCTCAGGAGTAATAAGGAATAATTGGCTCATGTTTAGATACAGCTCTGAATGTGTAGCAAACTTAACTGTTTGCTTTTATAATTAAAGAGTTCTAGGTGTGAAATTCTGGCCCTGCATATAGTGAATTTAGCAACTTCTATTTTTACAACTGTAAGTTTCTATTTTAAATATGCATACCTTAATACAGTTCCCTTCTTTAATTCTTTGGATTGTTGAGAAGCTCTTGTACAGGTAATAAAGCAGCATACATCTTTGCTTTGCTAGTCACCAATATCTCTTTCTATTGCTCTCCTGCCAAAGGCTTTCTTTCTGATGCCTGGGAAAAGAAAAGTACCATGGCCCTGATTCTGTTTGTCTTGTTCTTTCTCTGCTATTAAAGCCACAAGTTCACATTTTAAGAGAAATCCTCTGAGATTCATGTGTGTGGTAATTTCTATAAAGCAGCTGGAAGTACATTTTTTTATGACAATATCTGTTTTTGTTTACAAAGGCCAAACCCAATTCTACTGTAACTCTCTAGGGAAATGCTTTTATTCAATTAATTCGAAATACTGAGAGAGTAAAAACTGCTTGCTTAGATGTCCATTGTAAAAGCAATGATTTATGGTGTCAGTAACTCTAATGATAGCTTTATAGGATTAAATTATTTATCACCAGGAATTCAAGAAGGAACTAAAAGTAAATGCAAAGCCAATAATGTTGCCATTAGTGTTTCCTTGGAAAAGAGAACAATTAGTTTTTATTGTCTCTTCTTCATTGTTTCTTCATGTATAACTAACTTTTGGTAATTGAAATACATGTCAGTGATGGATAATTATAAGTTGCAGTCCAACTTCTTCTGGAAAAATGTACAAATACACAAATTCTCTCCTATTTATCAGTATTTTTGTTCAAATCTTACAAAAACAATCTTGAGAAGGTTTTCTCTTATCTTTTCCAAGATTACCTAGGCTGATGACTTCACCTTGCTTCCTCTTAAATCAGTGACAAAAGTACAATGCCTAGCCCACTGAGGACCAAATCTTGGTCATCTGCTGTTTCTGAAGAAAACCAAACATTTTCAAATATCAGCCTTATGTATCGAATATGTATATTTTCAGTACAAATGAACCTTTAGTATTTCTTGGTTTTTGTTTTTTTTTTGTTTGTTTGTTTGTTTTGTTTTTTTTTTCTGGGCTGGTCTGGAGTATAACCCTCACTCTAAATAAAAATACATTTTTATTCAGAGGATAGTTCCTGTAATCTGCAAGTATTCTAGAAGTTTTGCCCTTCACTAGGCATTGGCAGAAGATGAGAAAATCAAGGGAAATATTTATTATATCAAGGTTTGTGTCTGTATCTTTGCTACAGAGGGATACCTAACTCTGGTTGCAGGAAAATTGTATAAGACGTATGATTGGATGAGATGTGAAGAACAAGAATGGGTGGAGAGGAGAATCATAGAATCACAGAATGGTTTGGGTTGGAAGATCATCTAGTTCCAACCCCCTGATATAGCCAGGGACACCTCCCTCTAGACCACATTGCTCAAAGAGACCTGGTTGCTCAAAGAGAAGAAGAAGACAATCCTGAGGTAGAAGATGTTTCAGAAAGTCATAGAATCAACAACAACAGCTAGATCTTTGAGTCTCAACACAAAGCTCTGCAGATACTGGCAGTGATTTTCTCAAGACTACAAACAGTGTATAAAGAAAGATATAGAAAAGATATTAAAAAAATGTTTTTGTCAGAAAGGACTGTAATTCACATAACATTTAAGATAAATCCTTTTTGTTTTCAGCATAGGGATGTGAATAATAATGTTAGATGAAATTGTTAATAAAAGATATTAAACTGACTATTTCCACTTTCTGGTATCACAGAGCAGACATTCATGTACCTATCTACCTGACACATCTATTTGCAGATTCACAAAGTTTCATTAGCTTTAGTAGGTTGTGATTATTCGCTTCGAAAGTCACATCAGAAAGGCTTTACTGTATAGTCTAGTTTAAAAATTCAGTCATCAGCTCAAGCAGTTGAACGTATTAGAGGACTAGAAACTACTTACGTGCAAGGGATATTGGAGAAAGAAGAAACAAATGACTGTCTAAAATGTCTTTTCAGAAACTCTTGGTTGAGAAATTACATATAATGAAGACGTCCTTAAAATACAGTGTTACTTGAGATATATTAAGTAAACAAGGAAAGAAGCAGGTATAAAATGAATGCTATTTGTAATAAAAAACCTGGCTAGTTCTGATAACAGCTGGAAAGTTGGTTTCAGTTTCAAGACATTACTATGAAACAGTTGACTGATAATTTATTACTTCCCACATACATACGAGACTCTCTTAGAATAAGACTGCCAGAAGATATGCATGAAAACAACATAAAAATATACAGTAAGATACTGGCTCCTTTTTGTGAAAAGTCCTTGATACATGCAAAGGATACAGAAGTCTGGAAACAATAGTTATCAGGTCATTAGAAAAACCTACATTTCATAAGAGTTCTTTGATGAATTTGACATTAAATAACCCAATCCAGATCCAATGAAACAGGGCAAGCAGGAGACAGAAGTTGAAAAGCTTCCCATCTGTTATTCCTGCAAAGCTCCAAAAGAGCTCAGCAAAGAATGACAGAACCATAATTTTTGCAGAAATTGAGAGAAACAGATAATATAGTCCCAATTCTCAGTAGAGTACTCTTGTCTGATATCCCTCAGGAATGGGAACTCCACCACTCCACCAGGCAGTCTCCAATCCTAATATCATCAATCAGTTCACTTGAGCTGGTGAGCAATAGGTCTAACACTGCATCCTTCCTTGTGCAGCTGTCTATTGCTTGGCTCAAGAATTTGTCCCTAATGCAATCCAGGAGCCTCTTGGATTGCCTACAGCTTACCATGCTATTTTTCCAGCTTTTCCTAAATCACTTCAGAAAGGAGTTTGTATGCAGTTACAAAAACATAACCAAAGAGTTAATTTCCCCAAAAGGAAAATTTTGAATGAAGAAAAAATATGATCATTCTGTGTAACTGAAGGACGAATACACTTGGTTTAAACTGAGAAGAAAACTGAGAAATATATTTTAAATAATCTAGTTTAAATTGGTAGGAATTGTATAACTCATTGCACACTTACCATGTAAAACCTAGGAAAAAAACAAACTAATAAAAAAGGAAGAAACTATCAAAAATGATGTTTAATAGAAAGCAAAAAATTGTCAGTCTAATTGTATCCAATGTAATTTTCATTCAAATGTAGAGACAATCAAGTTCACCACACGGTGTTAATAATAAGTAGTGTTAAGAGATTTTATTGTGATTAGTGATGGCTACACACTAAAAGAATGACATGGATGAAGAAATAATTGAAGAAATTAGTTCCTTGACATTCATAAGAATGAATTACTTCCAGTAAAGTAAAATATGCAATCAATCAACTCAAGCAAGGACTTTCTCATGGGAAGAAAGGAAAGACCACAGCAGGATTTAAACTATAGTTAGTGACCTAGAGCAAAGTGTAAGTCATGAGATAAATATTTAAACAAACTTTATGAGAGCTCAGCATTCACTAGTGAAGCAGCAGTGGTTCAGTACAGTAAAGTCCATTGGTTAGGACACACCATTCGGATATTGCAAATTGTATGACAGAGCACGAGTGCAGCAGAGCCATGCCATCCTAAAAGGTTTCTTATAAAAAAAATCTCTCTTGAGTGCATAAACGTAAATCTTCAGTATTTTACAGGGAGATTTTACAGTAGCTGAAGATCTGGCTGACTAGTTTCAAGTTAATTTTCTTACACTGCAGAGGGATACAGGTATTAATGCCATCATTTTTCTATTATCTAGAAGTTATTTTATCCCATCATAAGATAGACTAAATTGAAATTAAATAAAGAAGATTTGTAGCTTGTCACAATAAAACAAAACAAAAGCAAAAAAAAAAAATAATAATAATACACCACACCCAGGTAGCCAATTTTTTTTGAGATTTTCCCTCAACACCTAAATCCACTGCTTTTTAAGAATGGGAAGGTTGGAGATTTTATGTTCTCTGAAGTTTATAAATGAGTTATTTTGGACTATAACTTATACAAATGTTGTAGATTAATATATAACATAGAATCATAGAATTGTTCAGGTTGGAAAAGACCTTAAAGATCATCAAATACAACCATGACTTAATCATACTGCCCTAACAACCCTCGCTAAATCATGTTCCTGAGCACCACATCCAAATGGCTTTTAAACACATTCAGGGATGGTGACTCAACCACCTCCCTGGGGAGCCTATTCCAGTGCTTCACAACCCTTTCTGTAAAGAAGTTTTTCCTGATATCCAAACTAAACCTCCCCAGGTGCAACTTGAGGCCATTTCTCCAACGTATTTGTATAAGTCATATAACAATAATAACATGCTATAGAAGTAGCTGTTCTTCATCTTGGCTTTGCTGTTTACACCACATGGAAGTACCCAGAGCATCAAAAAGAGCATATTAGGAGCCCTACCATGGGTGCAGAGTGTGCCTGGCCCTGGCAGCAAGGACAGCATACTCTGCTGCAACACCATGTTCCATCCCTTAGCGTTTCTACCACTGATGTGGTTAGATAATTCAGGTATTTATATCCTATTTATTTTTGTAACCACATTTATTGGATACAACAAATATTTATAGCTACTCATACACTAACTCTGGCTTTGCAACGTCATGAGAAGCAGCAGGATGCAAGAACCAGCATTTTCCACAGTAAAAGTCACTCTGGGCTGGGCAGACAAATAAAAGGTAATAACAGCTTTGCTGGCTATCTTGTGAGTGGGGCAAAGTGTGTGACTTGGAGGGCACTAGGGAGGGCGGGCATGGGCTGTCTTGTTTGCAGGGAATGTGGATTCAGAAGGTCAGACCTGAGATACGAGATTAACTAGCCTGTGTTTCAACCACACCTGGAGACAGCACCATAGAAAATGCTTGTTGCAAAAGGTGCAAGTCCTTGGAAGAATGTCTATTTTATGTTAGCAGGAAACATGATGTTGCGAGCACTGTGTTGTTTAACTTACAAAATGCAAAGCTGCAGGCACACATACAAGACACTGAAGATCAGACTGTGACTGTGAACCTGTAACATTCTACTCTCTTCACATTTACTGCTTTTAACAATGTATTTAGTTGACAGAAAACAGTCAGTAACTAAATCTAGGCAGTCTGTAATGAAAGAAAAAAAAAATCTACAAATAATAATAATAAATGATGCCACTGTAAATCCCTTTCTGCACCTTTTGCTTGCTCTCCTTGTAATCCATCTCTATCATTAGAAAATTAGACCCCTATTCTGCTCAGGTGGATAGTGTGCAAACTGCAATTTTGTTCCTCCTGTCTTAGATGTCCTTCAAGATCAATCCAACCTAGACAACTTATAACACTAAGCCATTGCTGTTATGCAGTCCTTTTTTTTTTTTTTTTTTTTTCTTCCAGTGAAGACTCCAGTGCTAACACTTTCTATAATATGTAGGTTTATAAGGTCATGAGATGATATTAGGTAAGAGATAGTTCTGGTGGTAAAAATGATTAAATTATATTTCCAGATTTTGCAGTCTAGCCACCTTAAAACTTTGTTCCTTTCACAGATCTTACCAAAACATTTACACAAGAGGAGAAGCAAAAAATATTACAAACACTTAGAAAGAAACTAAAAAAATACAGGTTTGGGTAACAGAGAATGAAGCAATAGCAGAAGCACTAGAAATATATTGATACAGCTAAAGAAGATATTGACACAGATGACAGAAGAATATGAATATCTACACTAAAATAGGCAACCTATTCAATATATAGAAAGAATGTGTATATGTTATCCTCATATTTGATATTAATATTGTGCAAATCTGAAAAAATATATATAAATGTTGTTATATATGCTGAATATATACGCTGACTAAATTCAGTACCAGAAAGCTTTTTTTTCACTTTAGAATTTTAGTCCAGGTAAAAAAAGACCAAGGATAGCTGCAGTATTTGTATTTTAATATATTTTACTGAATTGAATTTTTGATATTACTGCCTGAAGCATTTTATAGGTTTGAAATTTCATAGTATGAGCTGGAGATTTTGATTTAACCAGTTAGATATGAGCATAAAGATTCATAAAATTAATCAAAAGCAGCTAGGACAATTCCCTGAGTGTATAACAATCAGACATTCTGAGAAGATAGACTATCAGAGCAAGAAAATTATAACCAATGACTCTTCTGGTGCTTTTAAATTTTTTACAAGCAAAGCTTTGATAATGTATGTCCATCCTCACTTATCACTCTATATTTCACAACAAAATTAAGACAGAACCTCAGCTGGAGTCAATTTCCTTTTAAGACATGTACATGAAGCAGTATCCATGATGTCAGCTGACGATCTTAATCTCCTTTATTCTCTCGACTCCCTTCCTATTGTCTACATTTTACTAGAGGTTTATTCTTGATTAACATTTTAGGTGTCTTAGAAGATCAAACAGTTCTACTATTGTTTTAAAGGTCCTCCAATTTGGCAAGAAGCTCACACTTTCTATGGAAACAATGAAAACAAAATGAGTTAGTTTTGAAAGTAATATATTGAAAATGTCATTTTCATATTTGTTTCTTTGGATTCGCAAAATCCATGCAGTGTTTTAAAGTAAAGCACTTATTATTTGACATGAGAATACATTTATTGTAGCAGATGTTTTTTGGTTATTGGTCCAAGCAATCAGTGTTGCAATATAATTTGTCTAATGGTATGACAGAGTGTAATGCATAAGTAAAAATATTTAATAGCCAGAGAGTTTTGTCCTTCAAATATAACTCCTGGCTGCATCAAATGTACATATGAGAGAAAGATATGCTTCAACAGTGCATGTGAGTAATTCTGCTTCTTTATAGATGACTAGTTCTTTGAAATGGTCAGTCTTGACAGAATATGAAAAAAAAAAAAAAAAAAAAGAGCTGAAGACTGATTACAATGATTACAATGTGCAATCTGAGCTAATCATCCATAGGTGAAAATATTTACCTTCCTAAAAGTGACACTCTTACGAATCAAATGAGGTGCAGAACTTTGCAGAGGCACAGAACTGCAGAAATTATGCCATGAAACGGTATCACTACTACCTCATGGGAGGTAGGAAAAATTAGAGTGGTCCCAAGACGGTTGACATTCAAGTACTTCGTCCAAGCTCAACATTGGCAAACCCCTAAGAGTATGAAATCACGCAAAGTTGGCAAGAGAGCCACATAGATGAGCAACGAGCCAATTGAAAAACACAAACGGAAGAAGAAATTCTATACAATGTGGATAAGAAGTCTGGCCCTTGGCAGGAACATAGGACCACTGTCAAGGTGTGCAGGGATGTGACAAGGAAGGATAAGGTCCTCTTGAATTTAATCAGGTGAGAGAGGTTGAGGACAACAAGAAGGATTTCTTCAAGTATGTCAGTAGTAAAGGGAAGATTAGGAAAAATGTGGGTCCACTGCTTAATGATATGTCTGCCCCTGTAACATAAGACACTGTGGAGGCAGAGTTACAGAATGCTTTCTTTGCTTCAGTCTTCACTGATAAGACTGTCGCTTGGATACCCCCAGATCCTGGAGATAAGTGCGAGAGTCAGGAAAGAAGGACTTACTTTTGGTACGAAGTGCAGGGGGTTTCGGTCGGTTCCCTCTTTCAGGGATCCCCGAGACAACAGAGCGGTCGGGCAGCTTGCGGCCGGGCAATTCTCGCGAGAGCGGCTGAGACGGCGGGGGCGTTGCTAGGGCAACGGCGGGAGATTTAAACGGGCGCAAACAAGCAAGAAGCCCCTGATCACCAAGGTTCGCTGCTTCGGAGCTGCTCCAGCCAGAAGCGCAGCGATTGACCGCGAGGTACAGGGGGCTTTCGGTCGGCTCCCTCATTCAGGGATCCCCGAGACAACAGAGCAGCCAGGCAGCTCTCGCGAGAACGGCTAACGCGGCAGGGGCGTTACCAGGGCAACGGCTCTGCGTCCACTTCCCTCGCCTAGAAAAAGCCTCGGGGAGGCCGAGGAGGAGCCGGTGTGTGAGAATCCCTGGGCTGTTTTAACGAGGAGAAACTGTAAGCCACCCATACACGGGACTACACAACAAGGAGGATTGTTATCACTGTCAAGTGAGTGATAAGTGCGCGGGCTCCTGTTAACGACCCGGCAACGGGGCAAAAGCAGAGCCAGCGGTCAGTCACACCCCATTACTGGTGTTAGTGTGCCTGCTGGTTAGCAATGGCTGCACCCCGGTGGAAGGCTACAAAAATTGTGGAGACCCAGACAGTGATTCCCCTGCTTACACAGAAAGAAGACTGCAGTCAAAACGAGTGTGGAGACCCAGACTGAGGTCCTGTGCATGCTTAAAAGGATAGCTGATGCTAAGAAAAGCATGCAGACTCAGACTGAGGCCCCAACACGAGATGCTAGTATGCAGGTCACTGGCTGTGATGAGCGCCAGAGCCTGGCCTGGCCGGGCGAGGAAGGCGGCACTTGTATAAGATCTGACTAACTAAATGACTTACTCAGTCCTGTGGTCGACCTGAGGGAGGAGGTGAAGAGGCTGAGGACCATAAAGAACCGTGAGGGGGAGATTGATTGGTGGTGCCAGTCCCTATAGGCTCTGAGACCTTGGCACTCAGCTGAGGTTCCACATGGAGCACGTCACCCCCTGCTACCTTACAAACAGGTGGGAGAAGGGAACCAGCAGTCAGATGGTGCTGCCCCCTGTCCTCTCTTCCCCCCAGCAACAATTTGAGAAAGGAGGAGGAGTAGAAATGGGTACCGGCTCGGCGAAGTGGGCATCCCCCATCCTGACCATCATCGGCTCCCCAGGTGCCTCTGCGCAATAGGTTTGAGGCCATAGAACTCGAGGGAGAGGTGAGTGAGGGTATGGAGGGAGGTCCAGCCGTGAGGTTGCCTTGAGTGAAGTGGTCAACCCCACACCTCAAGACTGCCTCCACCTGGAAGGACAGAAAGGCGGTTGTTGTAGGCGACTCCTGCTGAGAGGAAAGGAAGGCCCTATATGTCAGCCTGACCCTACCCATAGGGAGGTGTGCTGCCTCCCTGGAGCACGGGTCAGGGACATTTCTAGGAAACTTCCTGGACTGATTTGCCCTTCTGATTATTACCACTTATTGATAGTTCAGGCTGGCAGTGACGAAGTCACTGAGAAAAGCCTCAGGACTATCAAGAAAGATGGACGAAGAGAAGGCTGAGGTACTGAATGAGTTCTTTGCGTCAGTCTACTCAGGCGGCCAGAATTCCAGTATTTTGCACGTCCTTGAGCCCTGCATCCTTAAACCTCTAGGTGGAGACTGGGGTGGTAAATCCCCCCCACACTGTAAGGGCAGAGCAAGTCCGAGAATGCCTCATGAGACTGAATGTGTACAAGTCTATGGGGTCAGATGGCGTGCATCCCAGGGTTCTGTAGGAGCTGACTGAGGTGGTTACCGAGCCGCTCTCCATCATAGAACTAGAGGGAATGGCTTCAAGCTGCACCAGGGGAGATTTAGGCTGGACATTAGGAAATACTACTTCTCTGAAAGACTACTCAGGCACTGGAATGGGCTGCCCGACCCAGAGTCACCGACCCTGGAGGTGTTCAAGGAACATTTGGATTTTGTGTTGAGGGATATGGTTTAGTGAGAACTATTGGTGATAGGTGGATGGTTGGACTGGATGATCTTGTAGGTCTTTTCCAACCTTGGTGATTCTGTGATTCTGTGACAGACTGAGGGAGCCCAGCTTGTTCAGAGAAGGACCTGGGGGTCTTGATAGATGAAAAACTTAACATGAGCCAGCAATGTGCTCTTGCAGCTCGAAACACAAATGGTAACCTGGCCTCCATCAAAAGAGGGGTGGCCAGCAGGGACAGGGAGGTGATTGTCCCCCTCTACTCTGCTCTTGTGAGGCCCCATCTCAGGTACTGTGTCCAGGTTGGAGCCCCCAGTACAAAAAAGACAGGGAGCTGTTGGAGAGGGTCCAGAGGAGATGATCACAGGGCTGGAGCACCTCCCCTACAAAGACAGGCTGAAGGAGCTGGGCTTGTTCAGCCTGAAGAAAAGAAGGCTGCGGGGTGACCTCATTGCAGCCTTTCAGTACATAAAGGGAGCCTACAAACAGGAGGGGAATCAAGTCTTTGAAAGGGTAGATAACTGCAGGACAAGGGGAAATGGTTTTAAGTTGAGGGAGGGGAGATTGAGGTTGGATGTCAGGGGGAAATTCTTTACAGAGAGAGTAGTGAAGTGCTGGAATAGGCTGCCCAGAGAGATTGTGGATGCCCCGTCCCTGGAAGTGTTCAAGGCCAGATTGGATGGGGCCCTGTGCAGCCTGGTCTAGTATTGAATGTGGAGGTTGATATCCCTGCATGTGGCAGCGGTGTTGGAGATTGATGACCATTGAGGTCCCTTCCAACCCTGGCCATTCTGTGATTGGTTGAAGAGGATCTTGTCAGAGATTTTCCAGGCAAATTCAATGCACAAAAATCCATGGGCCCCACAGGGAGGCATCCATAAGTGCTGAGGGAGCTGGCAGAAATCATTCCCAGGCTTCTCTCTATCATCTTTGAAAGGTCATGGAAAACAGAAGAGGTGCCTGAGGACTAGGGGAAAGCAATGTCATTCCAGTTGTCAAAAAGGGCAAGGGGGACCCAGGAAATAACTGGTTTGTCAGGCTCACCTCTGTCCATGGGAAGGTAATAGAACAAATTATTCTGGATGCATTTACAAGCAAAATGGAAGAAAAGGTTATCAGGAGTAGTCAGCATGGTTTCAACAAGAGGAAATTACGCTTGATCAATCTGGTAACTTTCTATGATTCTCTATAACAGCTGGGTAGATGAGGGGAAAGCAGTGGATGTTGTGCACCTTCACTTCAACAAGGCTTTTGACACTACTTCTCATAATAATAGAATCATAGCATCGCACATGTTGGAAAAGACCTTAAGGATCAATGAGTCTAACCATGACCTAACCATACTACCCTAACAACCCTCTGCTAAATCATGTCCCTGAGCACCACATCCAAATGGCTTTTAAACACATCCAGGGATGGTGAGTCAACCACTTCCCTGGGGAGCCTATTCCAGTGCTTCACAACCCTTTCTGTAAAGAAGTGTTTCCTGATATACAACCTAATCTTACCCTGGCTCAACTTGAGGTCATTTCCCTTTGTCCTTTCACCAGTGAGAAGAGACCAGTCCTGATCTCACTGTCAGCACCTTTCAGATACTGGAAGAGAGCAATAAGGTCTCCCCTCAGCCTCCTTTTCCCCAGACCAAACAGCCTCAGTTCCTTCAGTTGCTCCTCGTAGGGCATATTCTCCAAGCCCTTCACAAGCCTTGTTGCCCTTCTTTGGACGTGCTCCAGCACCTCAATGTCCTTTCTGTACTGAGCTGCCCAAAACTGAACACAGTACTTGAGGTAAGGCCTTACCAGTGCTGAGTACAGGGGCAGGATAACTTCCCTAGTCCTGCTCACCATGCCATTCCTCATACAAGCGAGGATATCATTGGCCTTCTTGGCCACCTGGGCACACTGCTGGCTCATATTCAGCCGACTGTCCATCAGTACACCAAGGTCCCTTTCCAGCAGGCAGCTTTCCAGCCACTCCTTCCCAAACCTGTAGGGTCGCCTGGGGTTTTGTGACCAAAATGCAGGACCTGACACTTGGCCGTATTGAAACTCCTACAGTTAACCTTGGCCCATTGATCCAGTCTATCCATGTCCCTCTATACTGCCTTTCTCCCCTCAGGCAGATCAACGCTCCCACCCAACTTGGTATCATCTGCAAATTTACTGAGGGTGCACTCCATCCCCTCATCAAGATCATTAATAAAGATGTTAAATAGAAGCGGCCCCAGTGCCAAGCCCTGTGGGACACCACTCGTAACTGGACTGGATTTAACTCCATTGACCACAACTCTTTGGGTCCGGCCATCCAGCCAGTATTTCACCCAGTGGAGCGTATGCCAATCCAGACCATGGGCAGCCAGCTTCTCCACAAGAATGTTGTGGGGAACAGAGTCATAGTCTTTATTGAAATCCATGTAGACCACATTGACAGCCATACCTTCATCCACTAAACATATCACCTGGTCATGGAATGAAATCAGGTTTGTCAAACGGGATCTACCATTTGTGAACCCATGCTGACTGGGCCTGATCCCCTGGTTGACCTTTAACTGGTCCATGATGGCTCCCAAGATTATCCGTTCCACAACCTTCCCCAACACCTCACAGTCAGTTGCTGCCATTCTGGCAGGGACAGGTCCGAAGCAGCGAACCTTGGTGTCAAGGTCAGGCTGGATGGGGCTCTGGGCAGCCTGGTATTAAGTGGGGAGGTCTGTGGCCCTGCCTGTGGCAGGGTGGGGAGGTGGTTGAGTCACCATCCCTGGATGTGATTAAAAACCATTTGGATGTGGTGCTCAGGGACATGATTTAGCGGAGTGTTGATACAGTTAGGCTAGTGCAGTTAGGTTGTGGTTGTATTTGATGATCTTTAAGGTCTTTTCCAACCTGAGTGATTCTATGATTCTATGATCAAGGCAATCCTTGTAGGCTATTTTAGGAAGTGTGAGATAGATGAAGGGACAGTGAGATGGTCTGAGAACTGGCTGACGTGTAGAGCTCAGAGAATTCTGTTCAGCAGTGAGTCTAGTTGGAGGCTTGTAACTAGCAGTGTTCCCCAGGGGTCAGTACTGTGTCTGATCTTATTCAGTATCTTTATCAATGACCTGGATGGAGGTATAGAGTCCACCTTCAGCAAATTTATTGATAAAGTTGGTAGGATTGGCTGACACAAAAGGCTGCGTTGCCATTCAGTGAGACCTAGGCAGACTGGAGAGTTGGGCAGAAAGGAATCTTACAAGGTTTAACAAGAGCAAGTGTAGAGTCCTACACATGGAAAGGAATAACTGCATGCGTCAGTAAGGGTTAGAGGCTGGAAAGGAGCACTGTGGAGAAGGACCTGGGGGTCCTGATGGACAACAGGTTGACCATGAGCCAGCAGTGTGCTTTTGTGGCCAAGAAGGCAAAAGATATCCTGGGGTGCATTAAAAAGATCTTGGCCAACAGGTCAAAGGAAATGATCTTACAGAATCATAGAATTATAGAATCATAAGTTTGGAAACAACCTGTAAGATCATCCAGTCCAACTGTCCTCCCACTAGCATTGCTACCACAAGCCACTAAACCATATCTTATAGCTCCTCATCCAGACGCCTCTTGAACACTTCCAGGGATAACAACGCCACCACCTCCCTGGGCAGGCCATTCCAGTGCCTGATCACTCTCTGAGAGAAAAAGTTTCTCCTTATGTCTAATCTAAACCTCCTCTGGTACAACTTGTGGCCATTTCCTTGGGTCCTGTTTGTTGCCTGGGAGAAGAGGCCAAACCCCTGCTCATCACAACCTCCCTTCAGGAAGTTGTAGAGTGCAATGAGGTCTCCCCTGAGCCTCCCCCTCTCCAGACTCAACAATCCCAGCTCTCATCTGCTCCTCATAAGACTTGTGCTCCAGACCCCTCACCAGTTTCATTGCCCTTCTCTGGATACATTCCAGGGCCTCAATGTCTTTCTTGTAGTGAGGGGCCCAAAACTGAACACAGTACTCGAGGTGTAGCCTCACCAGTGCTCAGCACAGGGGAATGATTACCTCCCTGCTCCTGCTGGCCACACTATTTCTAATGCAGGCCAGGATGCCATTGGCCCTCTTGGCCACCTGGGCACACTGTCGGCTCATGTTCTGCCAA
Organism: Phasianus colchicus; assembly: GCF_987193195.1. Lineage (NCBI taxonomy): Eukaryota > Metazoa > Chordata > Aves > Galliformes > Phasianidae > Phasianus > Phasianus colchicus. Next base: position 156,541,064 of record NC_143436.1, read on the forward strand.
GCATCAACCAACACCCTCAGGTCCCTTTCCTCTTCACAGCCATCCAGCCACTCAGCCCCAAGCCTATAGCTCTGCATGGGGTTGTTGTGGCCAAAGTGCAGGACCCGGTGCTTGGCCTTGTTGAACCTCATCCCATTCACCTCAGCCCAGCAATCCAGCTTATCTAGATCCCTAGGCAGGGCCTCCCTACTCTCAGGCAGATCAATACTACCTCCCAACTTGGTGTCATCTGCAAACTTACTGAGGGTACACTCAATGCCTTCATCCAGATCATCAATAAAGATGCTAAACAAGATGGGCTCCAGTACTGACCCCTGGGGTACACCGCTTGTACCAGAACGCCAGCTGGACTTAACTCCATTAACCGCTACCCTTTGGACACAGCTCTCTAGTCAGTTTCTTACCCAAAGAAGGGTATACCTGTCCAGGCCACAGGCAGCTAATTACCCCAGGAGAATACTGTGAGAGACCGTGTCAAAGGCTTTGCTGAAGTGTAGGTAGACTACATCAACAGCCTTTCCCTTGTCTATCAGACTGGTCACCCGGTTGTAGAAGATGAGGTTGGTCAAGCACGACATACCTTTCATGAACCTGTGCTGGCTGGGCCTGATCCTGTGGACGCCACACACATATCGTGTGATCTCACCCAAGATGATTTGCTCCATAACTTTCCCTGGTACCGAGGTCAAGCTGACAGGCCTGTAGTTCCCCAGATCCTCCTTCTGGCCTGTCTTGTAGATGGAGTCACATCAGCAAGCCTCCAATCCTCTGGGACCTCTCCGGATAACCAGATAATCTTCCCTATCTACTCTCCATTGATGAGGCCACATCGTGAATTATGTGTCCAGTTCTGGGCTCCTCAGCTCAGGAAAGATAGGGACTTCTAGACAGAGTCCAGTGGAAGGTCACAAAGATGATGAGAGGCCTGAAGCATCTCCCTTGTGAGGAAAGACTGAGAGACCTGGGACTGTTCAGCCTGGAGAAGACTGAGGGGGGATCTTATCAATGTTTTTAAACATCTAAAGGGTGGGAGTCAAGTGGGTGGGGACAAGCTCTTTTCTGTGGTGCTCAGTGACAGAACAAGGGGCAATGGGAACAAGCTGGAGCACACAAAATTCAGTATGGACATGAGGAAAAGCTTTTTTACTTTGAGGGTGACAGAGTATTAGAAAGGTCACCCAGAGATGTTGCTTTTCTGGAGATATTCAAAGCCCAAAGCATGTGGATGCTTTCTTATGTAACCTGCTATAGGGAACCTGCTTTAGCAGGAAGCTGGACTTGATGATCTCCAGAGGTCCCTTCCAAACCCTGTGATTCTGTGACTTTGCCCAGCACTGGAGTAGGTTCCCACCCCAGGAACTGGTTATGGCATCAGGCTTGTCAGAGTACATGAAACATATGGACAATGCTTTCTGATACATATTTTGAATTTTGGGTGGTCCTGTATAGAGTCAGGAATTGGACTTGATCATTATGGGTCCCCTCCAACTCAGGATGTTCTATGATTCCATGATCGTTCCATGATTATTGAGCATTAGTAATTCTTCCATTTTAAAGGAACATTATAGATTTTGGTTGTTAAAAATAAATGCTATCATGGAAAACATGAAATAACATTGTACTCTAGCTGTACAATAATTTTAATCCCCTTTTCTTTGAAATTCCTGTCAAATCTTTGATCTGGTGAAGTGAGGTCTGTCTACAGGTTACAGTAAGTCTAAGTATTTAGGTAAAAGTACGTAAATCTTATGATTAAGAGTAAATATTATTTAAAGTTTAGAAAAACCCAAAACATATTTTCAGCTCCATGGCAAGTTTTGAGTATACAATAACAAAAAAAATTTTTGTTCTTATTTTATCTGCTTAGATATCAATTTGTAAAATAATCTAATAAAGCCATTGGCATTGCTTCAGTATAAAATTATACATCAGGCTCATAATATTACCTAAACTCTTTTTATTTATAATGGTACCATGTGACACACAAAAACGAACATTTATTGTGGATCATTTAACACACCATCTGTACATTTCTTAAGAATGAAACTTTCATCATAGTTTGACTTTGTTCAGGGTATCAGTCTGGTTTTTATGCCATGGCTTAATTTACTCTCACAATAAAATCACGCTTGCAGTTGGCAGATGAAATATGGAATAATGAGGTACTTACAGAAATTAGATTTCTACATTATAGTATAATCAGATTTTAATGAAACAAGTAACATATACTATTCATATAATTTTGGTTTATGAGAAACTTCATTTGATTAATACTAGATTTGTTTTGGTTGCCAGAAAGAACTGGGATGATTTATTCTTTGAGGTATAGCATTGTGTTATCTGCTTAAAATCTATTATGACATTATATACAGATTATATTAATTCTTTCCTATTGGATAATTGGTGGTCCACAGTATTATTTAAAGTGATGAAGAAGCAACCTTAGCTCATTCTGCACTTTCTAATTTCATGCTTGTATTCTGTAAAATCTTTTCCATAAATTAATTTTCAAGAGAATGTGGATGCAGCACAAAGGATAAAACTTAAATATGTATTGATTAAAATTGTTTCCAGAATCAATGAAGCTAGAATTTCTTGTGAATGTGTTATCAGTCAGTGTAAACTTTGCTAATAAGGCATGTATTCTAACAGTAGTGAACTTAGCAAGCCAAGTTAGAAATAGTAAAGTCAGCAATATCAAGATAAGTATCTGAATGTTTGCAAAAGTTATTGTGAGTTTAATTGCCAACTTCTATTCATCCATGATCAAATCTGTGATGTTTACAAAATGTCCTTGGCCTACGTCCTCATTTCTTCCTAGAAATACAACAAAGAAAACAAGTCAATATGAATACTTAAGGCTGGGCATGAGTTTTTCCTGAAGGACTTTAGGAAGCTCATTAGATTCTTCATTTAAAGACTAGCTGTTATAGTCTCTCTCATAACCAGTACTCAGAAATATATCTCCAAAGGGAAAATAAGATCTTACATATGTATCTTAAAAGTGTCTTGTCTCTTTAATGATATAATATGATGCCTAAGCCCTTAAATAAGGTATGAAAATAGTCCCAAATGTGTATGGTTCAAACATCTCCTAATATACACGTATGCAACAAAATAAAGATTGGATGAAGAAAAAACTGTATTAAACTTCTATGGAAACAGGCACTTGTCTAACCAAGACACAGTTATGAGGGAAAATTCCCCATATTATCCTTTGGTATTATAGCTTATTTTCTGAGTATTTTGATTTGTCTTCCACACTTAGGCCTCAGATTTACTTATCACAGAATCACAGAATTGCCAGGGTTGGAAGGGACCTCAAGGGTCATGAATCTCCAACACCCCTGCCACATGCAGGGCCACCAACCTTCCCACCTAATGCTAGACCAGGCTGCACAGGGCCCCATCCAATCTGGCCTTGAACACTTCCAGGGACGGGGCATCCACAACCTCTCTGGGCAGCCTGTTCCAGTACCTCACCACTCTCTCTGTAAAAAATTTCCCCCTGACATCCAACCTCAATCTCCCCTCCCTCAACTTAAAACCATTTCCCCTTGTCCTGCAGTTATCTACCCTTTCAGACTTGATTCCCCTCCTGTTTGTAGGCTCCCTTTATGTACTGAAAGGCTGCAATGAGGTCACCTCGCAGCCTTCTTTTCTCCAGGCTGAACAAGCCCAGCTCCATCAGCCTGTCTTCATAGGGGAGGTGCTCCAGCCCTGTGATCATCTCCTCTGGACCCTCTCCAACAGCTCCCTGTCTTTTTTGTACTGGGGGCTCCAACCTGGACACAGTACCTGAGATGGGGCCTCACAAGAGCAGAGTAGAGGGGAACAATCACCTCCCTGTCCCTGCTGGCCACCCCTCTTTTGATGGAGCCCAGGATACTATTTGCCTTCCAAGCCACAAGGGCACACTGCTGGCTCATGTTAAGTTTTTCATCTATCAAGACCCCCAGGTCCTTCTCTGCAGGGCTGCTCTCAAGGACCGCTCCTTCCAGTCTGTATGGATGCCTGGGATTCCTCCGGCCCAAGTGCAAAACTCTGCACTTTGCCGTTGAACCTCATCAGCTTCACCCGGGCCCACCTTTCTAGTCTCTCAAGGTCCCTCTGAATGGCATCCCTTCCTTCTACCGTGTCGACTGCACCACTCAGCTTGGTGTTGTCAGCAAACTTGCTAAGGGTGCACTCGATTCCATCATTGATGTCATTGATAAAGATGTTAAAGAGCACCGGTCCCAAGACGGACCCCTGGGGGACGCCACTTGTTACCGGCCTCCACCTGGACATAGAGCCATTGATGACCACCCTCTGTCTGCAGCCTTTCAACCAGTTTCTTAGCCATAGAATGGTCCACCCATCAAATCCACATATCTCCAGTTTGGAGATAAGGATGTGGTGGGGGACCATGTCAAAGGCCTTGCTCAAATCCAGGTAAATGACATTGGTCACCTTTCCCTTGTCCACCGATGCCATCGCTCCATCATAAAAGGCCACCAGATTGGTCAAGCATGATCTTCCTCTACTTACAGATTTAATTCCACAATGTGAGGTTTTGTCATCTTGGTATCTGCAATCCAGTATTTTGTACATTACCTAACATGATGGATGAACCATCAAGGCCAGATTGCATGGGCAATCCTGGGCAACCTGGTCTAATATCAAATCTGGTGGTTGATGGCCCTGCATGTGGCAGGGGGGTTGGAGATTGATGACCCTTGAGGTCCCTTCCAACTCTGGCCATTCTGTGATTCTGTGAGATTTGCTCAGCCCAATCAGAGGAAGCTGAGGGGAGGCCTCATGGCGGCTGCAGCTCCTCAATGGGGGAGCAGAGGGGCAATGCTGAACTCTGATGACAGTGACAGGACACAGCATGGATCTGTCAGGGTGGGTTAGGTTAGGTGGTAGGGAAAGATTCTGCACCAGACAGTGTAAGGTACTGAACAGGGTCCCTAGGGCAGTGGTCATGGCACTGAGCTGCTGGAGTTCCGGGAGTGTTTGGACAGTGCTCTCAGATGTAGGGGTGGTCCTCTGTGAATTTGGACTTTATCATCCTTGTGGGTCTCTCCCAACTCAGAACATTCTAAAAATTCTGGGTAAAGGCTAATGGTTGACTCATAAAATCACAGGTAATTACAATAAATAAGTAACGAAGTAAGCTGAGTAGGCAGGCAGATAGAAGTACACTGTTGAGTATCTGGAACAGTGATGTTTGAAAAAGATGTGTAAAAGTCACAAATGTCAATAGAGATCCAGTAATATGCCTTGCTAGGAGATAAGAGTTAGGACTGTGTACTTTATTACAAAAAAAACCCTGACAGGTGACATGTTTATAGTGTATAAGTAGCATAAATGTGAACCCTCATCCCACTAGGCCAAAACCCAGTTACTCTGTGGCACATTAATTCTCAGAGAAAGAAATAATTGGAGACAAAATCTGGAAATCAAAGCCACTTAAATGTACAATGAAAACAGATTTTACAGTAAAAATAATTAACTTGTGGAAATCTGAAAGGAATAAATGGTTTCCACTGGTGATACCAGTGGTGATCAAGTGTATAAATGTCCATTACTGGGTGATCTTGTAGGTCTTTTCCAACCTTAGTGTTTCTGTGCTTCTGTGATTCTGTGAAACAGGAACAGTAACTTTCATTTTCCCATTACACATAGTGCCTGATGTTGAAGTCAAAGTTGGTATTTAAAAAACTGCATGAGCTAGAGCAGATGAGAAATGCAGGAAAATATGTTCCCAACACAGTCTAGCGTTGAAGAAACTTTCCTAATGGTGCCAAAAGAGATCAGCAGTGATCCTTGTAGCCCATGTATCAAATGCAACATTAGTGCAGATATTTAAATTGGTTGGACTTTGGGAGACAAGCTACTTTCTAAGACTGCCAGCAAAGGAGCAGCTAAGGAGTTGAATAGCTTTATTCATCTCCCTTTGCTGCTTTTACCAGCAAGAACAAACCCTGCAGCTATGAAACAAGCTCTGATACTGGAAAAAAAAAAGAACAGATTGTGACAGCAACTGTACATATTCAAGGTATTGCTGCCATGCATGAATGAGAGACTAAGTGCAAAAGCCAGCAGTCAGCATTACAAAGCAATATACACAATGCAGTTACATTTTGAAAAGTGGCACAAAGCTGCATCTAAAGCAACACAGCAACTGAAAGGTGATGATTAGGGATGACATGCATGTTATCGGAATCTGTATTGTTACAATCTCTTCTAAAGACTACAACAAGATCATCTTTCTTAATTTTAGTCAAGTAGGACTGAAGGATTAGGACAGGAAATCCATGTTTGTTTGTTTGTTTGTTTGTTTGTTTTTCTGGTGACTGTTCCAGAAGACATAAAATGAGGATTAGGTTATATGTGAAAGACCTGGTCATGGAACTGCACTAGCTGAGGCAGCAGCTTTTCAGTACAATGTGTCAAGATTTGGCCTTTGACATGATTTCAAAAACATACAATAGGGTAGAAGTATTGCATTTTTGACTGAAGTACTCCATAGATATATGTCTCCATGAGATACAAGAATGGCCTAAGCCATGATCAACCTTATCAGGGATATGTTCCCTGCAAATGGAAATAATAAACGTCTGTGATAGTTACGTGACATTCTAGCTGTCGATCTTTTTAAGGCATGTCAAAAATCTAAGCTACTTCACTGACAATTTTTAATATAACTATAGTTCTCTCATAAGATAAATCACACCTTGTATTCTGTGCACTTCAGAACTGACATCCATAGAATATACTTTAAAAGTTAATATTACATTAAGACCACTGGCCTGCAACCAGTGTCCTAGGTTTTCATTAAATATGGAGTTACATAAAAGACATACACAAAAATATACCCAAACCATTCTATGATTCTACCATTCTAAGAATGAAGAAATAACAAGAGCTTATCAGATCATAATAAATCAGACTGATGAGCTCTCTATTATCAGTATATATTCTACACACTTACAGAATCATAGAATGGTTTGGACTGGGAGGGACTTTTAAGATCATCTAGTTCCAACTCCCCTGCTATGGGCAGGGACGCCTCCCACTAGATCAAGTTGCTCAAAGCCCCATCTAGCCTAGTCTTGAATGCTTCCAGAGTGGGAGCATCTACAACCTCTCTTGGCAACCTGTTCCAGTGTCTCACCGCCTTCACAGTAAATAATGTCTTCCTAATCTCGTCTAAATCCACCATCTTCCAGGTTAAAATAATGTTACTTCATCCTGTTGCTACATACCCTTCTAGAAAGTCCCTCCCCAGCTTTCCTGTAGGCCCCCTTCAAGTACTGGAAGGCCACTATAAGGTCTCCTTGGAGTCTTCTCTTCTCCAGGCTGAAGAGCCCGAACTCTTTCAGCCTGTTCCCATAGGGGGGTGCTCCAGCCGTCTGATCATCTTCATAGACCTCTTCTGGATCTGCCCCAACAGCTCCATGTCCTTCTTATGTTGTGGGCCCCAGGACTGGACGCAGTACTCCAGGTGGGGTCTCACAAGAGCAGATGGGCAGAATCATCTCTCAACCTCCTGGTCACACTTCTCTTGACACAACCCTGGATACAGTTGGTCTTTTAGGCTGCAAGTGCACATTGTCAACTAATTTTCAGTCTTTCATCCTTCTCCTCAGGGCTGTTTTCAAGCCATTCTCTGCACAATCTGTATACACCCTTGGGATTACCCTAACCTAGGTGCAGGACCTTACACTGGCCTTTTTGAATTTCATAAGGTTGGCATGGGCCCACCTCTCAAGCTTGCCAAGGCCCCTCTGGTTGGCACCCTTTCCCTCTACTGTGTTGACTGCACCAAGTAGTAGTAAAGTATTTCGGTAAATAAACACAGAGCATTTGTATTTTACAGTTAAGTAAATTTTCTGGATTTTGGTGTAGGGAAAGGATTAATTCTGGCCTTTTGAAGATATAACATGTTGAAAGGTACTTCCATTATATGTCAGATAAACAATGATGATAAGTTTTCAACTTTTTTAATTGTACTGTTGATCTTGTTTATCAGTGCTACCACAGATAACCTATTTATTCAGTGTTACTCCTGCAATTAATCTCATTAATCCCATCTTGTATGTTATCTGTCTTAGAACTTGTAAGATTTCCATTCTCTCTTGAAAACTTTTTACAACAATCAAACAAGTTAGCAGAACAGTAAAAACAAGCTTTTATTCTGTTTCAAAATCTTATGTATATGAGGGCTGCTCTGAAAGTATTGCCTCCTATTTTATTTTGTTGGCTCACAACATCAGAAGCAGATCATAGAATCACAGAATCACCAAGGTTGCAAAAGATCTCCAAGATCTTCTAGTCCAACTGTCCACCTATCACCAGTATTACCCACTAAAACATGTCCCATAGTATCACATTTAAATTTTCTTGAGTTCCTCCAGGGATGGGAATTCAACCACCTCCTGAGCAGCCTATGTTGGTGGTATAGCAGTAGAGGCTGAATCTTCCCACCAGTATTCCATCACATTTTGTTGCTGTGTGACAGATGGCAGCAGATGGGCTGTGACAAAATGGTATCTCCTGGTGGAAGTGCGTATGAAGCAAAGTGCGTTACTCCATGAGGAAAAAATGGTACCCATTGACATTCATTAACACTTGCTGAATGTTGATAGAGATCAAACAGTGGGTGTGAGCACAGTGAGGTGGTGGGTAGTGTGTTTCAGTAGTGTGTGGAGATAACAATGTGAAAGACAAGCCATGCTCTGGACAGTCAGGCACAGTTGTCACACCACGATATGAAGAGTGTTTCAATCAGCTCATCTGCACGAATCAGCAGATTGCAACCAAAGAACTGTGTATGGAGCTGAATATCAACCCTGTTTCTTGGAAATGATGGTGACAGTGTTGGAATATCACAAACTTTGCATCATGTTTGTCCCACATATTTTCATACAGGAACAGAAAGAACCACAAGCTAGTTTGTCAAGACCTACTGAACAAATAGGAGACTGAAGGTGACAGTTTCCTAGATCACACAATTACCAGTGATGAGACATGATGTCATCATTATGAGCCACAGTCTAATCAGTAGTTCATGGAGTGGTTATACGTGAATTTTCCATTAAAAAAAAAAGTTCAAGATGCAGTCCTCAGCTGGAAATATTATTTTCCAAAAATATCCAGAATTTTGGAATGTTGAATTTGTTTAAAATTGTCGTATTTAATTGCTTTGCATGAGGTACTTCTTAGGCAATGCTTCTCCAACCTGGTCTCATCACTTGGATTTTAAGTGTCCAAGTGCTTGATGACTGAGAGTTATGAGTGTCCCTTCAACTATATTCAAAAGCACAAAATGTAAATAAAATCAGTTATTGAGCTCTCTTTGTTGCCAGATCTTGGCCATACTTCTTGTTCTTCCTTATTGTTGGGATATTTTTTTCAGAGCTATGCTTTGCTGGACCAGAAATAAATATTTAATACATATTATTGCACATTTATTTTTATTTTTTTTCCAAATGCTATTGATCCTGTGGTAGAATCCATTATAGCTTAAGGCAATAATTCATATATCCACATCTAAAGCTCTGGACTTGCTTAAAACCCATGTGGCCTTACTGGACAGCCTTTTGCTCTTAATTATATCCATGCTAATTTAGAGCAAGTCTGTTTAAGTCAGTTGAGAATAGAATCTGGATGTCTGTCATTTATATTCAGTAAGTTTCTTTATTAATTTTTGTTCTTTTATTTAATATCAGAGTTCCTCCCCTGCACCTCCCATATGTTTAAGAAATTATCCGCTTAACTTCTCAGGATTGTTCACTGTAACAATGTTTATTAAAATGTTGTTTTGAAACTTAATTAATATTCAAATGTTTCCAATTCTGTACTATCTTTTCTTTTTTCTTTATTGGGTGTAACATTTCCTGATAATGAAGGAGCATATTGGCGCCAGCCAGAACCTCTTCTTTGGCATAACACATTTTTTTCCATTCAGTTCATAAAAGTGATGGAGAGATCATTTTTCTAGATCACTAATTAGGCCATCCCTTCATTTTCCTGGCTTCAGTGGCTCCCTGCTTTCTATTGCATCAAAAATAAAATAATTTTCCTCAATTTGGTAGACCACACATGATGGAGCTGTGCCCATCTTGCCGCTTCTCTCTTCTTTGCTAGTGAGATCACTTATCTCAGTTAATCAGTCAGATTTGTTGGACTTCATCATATTTGTTTGTTCTCTTTTTCAAAAACAACTTAAGTAAACACTCAGTGCTTAGATAGTTACTGTGTTAGGAAGGTGATTGGTAAAGCGGATTATGATTTGTTTCTTTGTTTCCTTTAATTTCCTTTGTATTTTGCTGTTTTCTTTCATTTATGCTTAAATGACAAGCTGTTAAAAAACAGTGTTGCTGCTGAAGCAAAGATTCTGGTCCATGACTTAGTAGTAATAGTAACTCTGATAGAAATTATAAGAATATACTACAGATAAAATATAATACAAGCTACTCCTTTAATAACAGGTCTTTATTCAGTGTATCGTTTGATTTTTCTGTTAACAATTGCAGAAAAATTACTCTGTTTTCCTAAGCAATTTCCTCATGCTGGCTGGCTACCAATTTACCACTGTGTTCCACACTGATCATTTATATGATTTATCCTCAAGAACAGTTGCTCATGTCCCTACTTGACTTGTAATTGCTTAGCCTTCCATTTAGTTTTAGCTGTGCTTCCAAGAGACTTGAGAGAAGTGATGCCAAGGAATTTCAGAAGAGCCAGCCTAAAACACATCAGGATATGACAGGATATGATCTGGCTAATCTGATCACCAAAGAGAATGGACAAATAATTTAACAAGGGTTGAAAGATGTCTAGCTCAAGGTGGAATTGGTTCAGTAAGAAATGAAGTCCAGCAGTTCCAAGCAAAAGATGAACGACTTCTTAAAGGCAACAAAGTTCAAATTGATCAAGCCAAAAACAATGGACAGATCTTCAAACAAAAGATGATGGAGGTATCTCACAAAGCCTGACAAGATGGGAACTGTGTGATTCTTTAGAAGAAAGTGAAAAGTGCCCATGATAAGCAGAGCAAAAGGAAAGAGAGTCAGAAGAGGTCCTGTGTTTATAATGAACTACTGTAGCAGGCAGCTGTACTTGAAACTGCATGGAAACTCATCAACAATGATATTGGGATGGGAAATGTTAATTACAACTGAACAGTCTCCTGGTTTGGCAGAAATCCCAGGACAAAGTGGTGGCACTTGGGCTGCAGATGTACTATTTTATACAATCCCTGTCATCAAAACTGCTCTAATTTTCTCATTTTCATACATTTGTAACAGAGAAAGTGAAAACAGATTTTGTTTCTTTTAGAGAGAATCTCATGTTTTTATACTGATTTCAGTAGCAAACTGATGGTCAAAGTGATTTTTTTTTCTCCTCTGGATCTTAGAAAATTTAGCTGATGTTTAAGCACCAAGTATACTACCTCGGTGAAAGTCAATTCAGTGCATATCATACTGGGGACATTGTAGATTCAAACGACTTCATTAATTTATTGGAGACAATTTATTATTGTACAGCACTTGTAGTTTGTAACATTAATTATAACCTCAGTGAGTAAGTACACAACAGTAGTACCTGCAGCACAGAACTATGTCTGTGCCTGATAAGTATGTTCAGAATTGTCATGGTGATTTAATGGCTTGCAAGATGGAGAGCCAGCCACTGTGGTTTTAATAGAGATTGCACTGCTTCATGACTTATGTCATATTTTGTACAGGACACATTGGAACTCTTCTCTTTTTGAGTTTGAATGTGTTTTACCAAGTACCTGTAGAAACTGTCAGGTTTCCCACCAAGATATAAAAAGAAATTGAGAATCAGGAAGACATCTTTTACAGAACTGCCAGCTTCCTCAGGAACTGCACAGTCACAATGGTGGCACTGTTGAATTTAAAACACAGAAATTTTGTTTGATTTGTTGTCAACTTCAGACCTCCAACCTGTCTGTGTTCTCTCTTTGCCAAGGAAAAACATACATTATTCTCAGTCTCCACAATATTCTGTCAGTACATTCTGTTTGTAAAGATAAAAATCCCATAAAGAGGTTGAGAATGAAATTGAGAACATGCTGGGGTATTACGACATGGAGCTATACATTTAATGGTCAGTGTTAACAGTTTGTGTCAGGCATAATCTTCTCTTTCCTTGTCCCTCAGAAAGACTCTCCTTTAGCACTGCATTTAGTTTTGTCATTAAAAACTTAAAAGCTTGCTTTCAAATTTCTCCTGAATAGTCATAAAAGAATGCAATGCTGCCAGAGCTATTACAGTCTATATAGAACAAAATTAAACTTTTATTAAAGTAGAATGCCTTTAGCTGAATGGCTGGGCACTCACCTTGCTGAGGGAGATCAGGTTTAAATGACTTTATAATTTATTGATGTGGGTATCACTCAGTGTATTAGGACAATATAATGTGAAGCACTGGGTTAACTAAAACTCTGGGAACATAATTTTCATGTCATTCCAGCTCTATGACAACAGACCTGAGAAGAAATATATACTTCAAGAACTAGCAAGCACTCCTCTGCTGAATGAAGTTGTTACGTCTTCATCTTCTTTCTAAAACTATGCTATAATAAATAAAGCAGCACAGAAATGTAGCACAGTAGTAAGAAAACAGGCTTTAAGCCAAGCAGTGGGAGACTAAAAGAAAAGAATATATAAAAGGTAAACCAAGAGTACTCAGTAACAGCAGGACTTGACTCACCAATTTATTTTTATGCTATTTGTTTAAAGTGAATAACCTCCTGCTTTTTACATCACTATGAAAGTGCAATATTTAAACTGCCATCATTGATCCTTAATTTTGTATTTTTCAGAATTCTTCAGACATTATCAAGAAATCCTTCCCTACTCTCCAAGTGCAGTTTCCTAACTATGCCCTTTATGTTTCTCTTTCCTACCCTCCATATTAATTTTTCTATGCCAGCAACAATGATTAGAAAATAATACCATAGCAAAGAAAAGCAGTCTCTTTAAGGCAAATACCTCAGGGTCTCTTTTTACTCTGTGAAACAGCCTTACAGCCAGTTCCCAGATAATTCTCAGCTTACCAGCTGGCTGACTGGCACAGAGCAACTGGGATGGGCTCAGCTGCTGCAGAGCTTGCCAGTAAATTTGTTGCTACATTAGTGGAGTTGTTGGCTAGAGTTTAAAAGGTGGGGGACAATAAAAGGGCAAGAATGAGGTGGATGACAATAAATATCAGCCATGTGGGTGTATTGGTGCTAGCCAAGAAAAACAATTCATGAACACTGTTTGATTGTAGTTGTTGTGTTGCTCCTACAGATTATTTCATAGTGGATATGTTTCACTTATGGGCCTAATTTTAGAGAGTATGAGTCCTTGACAATAAGAACCACTAGCGAATATAAGCAGAAAAGTTTACCACATTATGAGTCATGGATGAAAGATTCCTGTGAAGCTTTGCATATATATATACATATATATTTTTTTTTTCTTATCAACTATATGCAGTTTCCATGATATTTCTCTGCTCAAATATTACGGAGTAACAAAAATCAGATTTTATATCAACATAGAAAATACCTGGGAAGCCAGGTCTAGTGGTTGGTGACCCTGCCCACAGCAGGGGAGTTGAAACTAGATGATCTTTGAGGTCCTTTTCAACTCAGGCCATTCTATGATTCTATGAAACGTGTGAACTATATTTGAATGATGCAATCAGAATCACGCCAATGCTACTTGCAGCTAGAACAACTGAGGAATAATATTACAGAATGTTAGAGTGAGTGTGCTGGAATATACTAAAAATATTCTTGACACTGTGGTCATTTGGAATAATTTTTGTACATTGTCAGGACTAAAAAAATCTGTCAGTACTGTTATGAATCAAATTAAGCATAAAGATGATCCTTAAACATATTTATTGCCCCATTTTGCTTTTTGATCCACTCCAGGATATGAAGAGGGCATACATAGCCATAGGATCAAATGTAAATTATCTAGATTTACATTGGGCCTATACTTAAATGCCTGAATTTTAGGCATTAGTCTGTAGGCCTTCAAAATTACCAATTTCTCTTTATCGTTTCTACACAAAGACTTTAGATTTCCACTTAAGAACATCTCTTTGACAAAGTTACTGAAGTTGGAAAAAAGTTGGTTTCCAAAGTTAGATGCAGTGTAACCTATGCAGAGTGGCCTCCCTAAACTGGAGAGACATGGATCTGAAGGCTGAAATATTCAGTGGTTTAAGAACTGGTTGTAGCAAGTGGGTTGTAGTCAACAGGCCTGTATCCAGTTGAGGTGAAGGCTGATCATGAGTAGTGTCTCCTAGGGTTCTCTCTTGGTATAGATGCTCTCTAGTGATATAGACAATGGAATCAAATATACCCTCTGCAAGTATGCTGATGACACCAAGCTGAGTGGTGTATTTGGCACAATAGAAGGAAGAGATGCCATCTGGTGGAAACTGGACAGGCTTGAATAGTGACCCCGCATGAACTTCATAAATGAGGTCCAACAAGGTGCAGTGCAATGTCTTGCACCTGGGTTAAGGCAATCTCAGATACGTGAACAGACTGGGAGAAGAAGTCATTGAGAGTTGAGAACACACTGAGAAGGACTTGGAGTCCTGATGAACAAAAATCTGGACATGAGCCAGCAGTGTGGAGGGAGTGGCCAGCAAAGTGAGAAAGATGATTGTAAAGTCCCATCTGAGGTACTGCATCCAGACCTGGACCTCCCAGTACAGGAAGGATGAAAACTTGTTGGAGTTGATCCAGGGCAAATCCACAAAGATGATCAGAGGGCTGGAGCACCTCTCTTATGAGGAAAGTTTGAGCCAACTGTACTTGTTTACCTTTGAGAAGAGAAGGCTCCCAGGAGATCTCACTGCAGCATTCCAGTACTTGAAGAGAACTTATAAACAGGAGGGAGATCAACTTTTTACCTTGATGGGTAGTGATAGGTCAAGGGTAAATGGCTTTAAATTAAAAGAGAAAAAATTTAGTTTGATATTAGGAGGAAATTATTTACAGAATAGGTTTCCCAGAAAACTTGTGGATGCCTCATCTGTGAAAATATTCAAGGCCAGGTTGGATGGGGCCCTGGGCAGTCTGATCTAGTGGTTGGCAGCCCTGCCTGTGGCAGGGAATAGGAACAATAAGATCTTGAAGATGCCTTCCAATCAAAGCTGTTCTATGATTCTATGCCATTCCATACAACTCTACATATCGCTGCTACTACAAATACTTTTCCTGTGACATAAATGCACAATGAAATGAACATTCAGAGCATGAACATTTTATTTTGATTGTTGCCTCAGGTTAGTGTCAAAAAGATTGCTATTGTTTCATTTCAAATAAGATTGAGATTATAATATAAGTATGATAAAACTTAGTTGAGACTTAGTGAGATAGTTATCCAAACTAGATTTAAGATGAGGGATACAGTGTGCGTTTCCACCTACCTGAAGCAGTAGAAACCCAACACAAAACTAGTAGAAGACCAATGGTGAAATGAGTGCTAAGGATTTACTGGGTATTGTTTGACAGACGTGTTTCAGAATCAGTTAAAAAACTTCAAAAACAGAGGAGACAGTGAAAAGACAACAAGGAGAGATAAGAATGATTCTTTTGAGAGGTGGGTGATGAATTCTGTGTAGACTGGAAGTTAAAACTTTTGACAAAGACATAGCCTTTTATTGTTTAACTGTAATTGCATCAAAGAAAATAAAATTGTTTTATCATTTTTTTTGGACATAAACAGGTGTGTAAGAAAGAAGTATCTGATTAAATCACCAAATTAACCTCTAAAATGTTTTGAAGAACCACATGGTGGCTATGAAATGTCAAAAATCTGAAATTTCATGAATATGCCATTCAATTTGTAAAGGAAGTGTGGATTTTGTTTGTTTGTTTGTTTTGGAGCTTCAGTTCAGATTTGCTGACTGCCCTGTATTCCGAAGGAAATAACTAATATTTATTTCTATTTGACATACGACTAAGATCAGATTGAAAAAATATATCTGTCTTTAACAGAGGCTTTACACTAATCCAAAATTCTGCTTTAAATCTTTCAGTTCTTACTTTATTTCAGGCACTGGTAAGAGAAGGAACTTGTGACAAGATTTAGTGAATCATGGACTAGCTTGGGGTTAGACACAGTACTTTAGGAACAGATGAACAGTACTTAGGATGAATATAACTGATTCTTTTGTGAAAACTTCATAGCTAAATTGAGAGAAAAAGTGGATAAGTAACTTGTAATATTGACATCATACATTTTAAACAAGGTTATTCTATGAATGACTAAACAGCCACCCATACTGAGAAATACAAAAAGTGACTTTGTAATTAAAAAATGAAGCAGAGTACAGTCTCTAGGGATTCTACAGCTGTGATAAAAGTGATTAATATGAGTTATAACCCCACATGTATGATTGGTAATTTCTTCTGACACCTCTATCAGCACTAGAGCAGCCACTGAAGAAAGAAACAAGGCTGTCAGAGATGAACAGATTGTAGGAACGTGTGGTGTTCCAATTTTACTCTCCAAACCACATATGCCTTGTTTTGAGGAAGAAATTTGAGTCATGTATACAAAGTGTCCTATTAAATTTGGTTAACAAAAATAAAAACTGGCGTCATCCAGTATAAAAGTTGGAGAGACTCAGGCATAGGGTCTTAGTAAAGATTTATACTTCTAAGATAAAAGTACTGATGCCAGGAGAGATTCATGTTGGATATTAGGAAATACTTATCGAAAGGGAGTAGTCAGGCACTAGAATGGGTTGCCCAAGGAGGTGATAAAGTCACTGTTCCTGGAGGTGTTCAAGAAACATGGAGATGTTGTACTGAGGGACATGGTTTAGTAGGAAATATTGGTGACAGGGGATAGGTTGGACTGAATGGTCTTGGAGGTCTTTTCCAACCTTGGTGATTCTATGATTCTATCATCATTACTAGACAAAAGAGAGAAAGCCAGAGTTCTGGAGTACTGTCTCACAACATACAGGAAATCACCAGGAAGTATTCAAAGTATCACAAAGCCAAATTTAGACTACTCTTTACTAAAAGTTGTTTTATAAAGTTTCCAGCATTAGAATACAGGCAGATTGTAGCCACACTTCCACTATATTTTAAAATTTATTTAATACAAAGCAGTATGATTCCAATCAAGTTTTGGAATCTATAATTTTTGAGTGGTGCTTCAAATCAAGTCATTTTTATTTCCCCAAGATACAAATATTTTCTTTACAGAAATAAAATAGCACATCCCTTTTATGTTTCCCTGAACTTTGGGCTGTAAGAACCATGCACTTCAGTGCAACATCTGAACGGCATGAGTGCCAGACACTGTCAGGCACTTCACCAAAGGTACAGAAATAGTTAGCAGGGAAGTATCACAAAATGCTATTTTTCAAAACCTTTTCTAGCAATCTGGCTCAAGAACATTGTAAGGATTTTCAATTATTAATGAACAGCATGCCTGGAAATAAGTTCCAGTTATTGCTTTTCTCCCCGTACTGTGGTTGTATAAGCTCTATACATTAAAACTAATAATTAGAGATACTCTGAAACTTCCCCAGTCCAACATAGTTTTAACATTTATTGGGGAAAGTATTCTTTTTAAAATATATTATTAATACGATGGGCACAGCAGTTCTATGCCACTGAAACAAAATGTTTAAAGGAGGAGTTCCGTAGGGAAAGATTTGCAATTTAGAGCCAGTGCTGCACAATCTCTTTGCATAGAATTGGCAATTATAAAACTTGCATTGTATTCCCAGGGCTGGTGTCTCATCACGGGATGGTTTCTGAATACAAATTTTTACAAAGAAAATTATCACTATGCAGTAGTTGCCTATTAACATCATACACTTGGCTATACTATTAATGTTTATGTTTTGAATCACAAATCATCCAAACCATATAACTCTAATCAAATAACATAACCCTTCAGTAATAAGTTATGTTTGAAATTAAACTATATATGTATGTATTTAAATACATATAATATTTTCACATTATGGACTACAATAGCCTCATCTGTTAAATAGAAAAGAGAAGGATGCATGAAATTGTACAGTGCTCTGAGTTCTCTACAGAGATAAGTGAAGAATTAGGAAAGTCTCTTCCTCTATCCACTGCGAATTAACCCTGTGATAACAAGGGACATGTGTACTAATTATTTAAGTCTCTAGTTTTTATTTCTTGTCCCCTGTATAAACACAGAGAGCTTTAAAACACTGTACTATCCTTACATCTATTGCAAACTCAATATTTAGTAAACTGTAAGGAGTAAAGGAGAAATGTGATGGCTCGCACTACCTTAAAATTTATCTTTATGATGTACTGTATTAATGTGTAGACTATAAAATATACAGTTTTGATAATTTGTGCAGTGTTAGATTTCTGCATGGTTTTTAAGCTACAGCCCCTTCCCTAAGCCTTTAAATAAAACCTGGCATATGTTATATTGGGCATGTTTGGAATATTTCCTAAATTACTTAATTTACTTTCAGCCTGACATTTAAGTATAAAGTGCTTTAAAATGGTACAATTAATGATTGGGTTTTATATTAACTTGCTTAACAATCAAGCCCTAGATTTAGAAACAGAACCACGTGGAGAAATCTTGTCCTCGACACCAAGCAATGCCAAGACACTCCATTTACAGCTTTGTTCACATCCTGCTGTGCTGTGGTAACAATGATGTCTGAACCTGATTCCTGTGTTTCCCTTGTAGGTTAAATGAAACTCTGTTTCAGCTATTCTCTTGAGAGCAAAATCCCTCTCCTTGGACAGGTGATGATGAGATGTCTGACAAAATTACACCTTACAGGGATACATTTACATTGCAACCTGAGCGCTTAGGTGATTCAGAATCTTAATACTCTCACTGTTGTGTAACTAGGCACAAGGGAAACTCATTGATAATTTGGCACAGCAAGTGGAAAAATGGCAGTCTTTCAATGGCAAGCTGAAAATAAGCTGGAAGAGGACAATTCTGAAAAATATCCCTTTAGAAATGTTGTTTGAAGTGTGATCCAATTTTATCAATTCATATCACTAACAAGTTATGTAAATCCAGTTCCTCACTCATAAACCCCATTTCTCTAAAGAAGTGAGTCTGTTTTTTGTGAAAAAAAAAACAAAAAAGTTTCAGTGTCCAGAATCAACACATATTTAATCATATGGATTCTGGTCCCTTTAACTTACTCAAAATCTGTCTTTACACCTCGGTGTGTCCAGAAAGCAAGGACCTGTTAAAGTGCTAAGCCACTTCCTACATGGCAAGATGCCCCACCCTGCCTGCTCGCTGATCCGCTCGGGGTTTGCCCTGAAAATCTCTCTCTTTACAGCGAGATAACAACGCTCCTCCCTGTGTAGTCCCACGAACGGGTGGCTTACCGTTTCACCTCCTCTGAAGGCCCACTGATTCACACACCCTGACGGCTCCGTCCCTGAGGCTTTTTCTAGGCAGGGCGCGTGGATGCAGAGCCGTTGCCCTGGCAACGCCCACTTCACGCCAGCTGCTCTCGCGAGAGCTGCCGGGCTGCTCTGTTGTCTCGGGGTTCCCTCGATGAGGGAACCGACCGAAACCCCCCTGTACCTCACAGTCAGTCGCTGCGGTTCTGGCCGGGACAGCTCCGAAGCAGCAAACCAAGGCGATCCAAATAAATTTGGATACCTCCAAATACTTCACACTGAGTTACTGTCTACTTTTTAGGATTAAGAATAATTGATTTTCACTTATTTTGCTGCATCTATTTTCACTGTGGACACTAAGTTCCTGCTTCTTTGTGTATTGGGGTAAGGTGAAGGTGGAACAGGCTGCCCAGGGAGGCTGTGGATTCTCCTTCTCTGGAGATATTCAAGACACGCTTGAGCACCTATCTGTGCAGCCTATTGTAGGGGGCCTGCTTTGCAGGGGGGTTGGACTCAGTGATCTCTGGAGGTCTCTTCCAGGCCCTACAATTCTGTGATTCGGTGACTGTGATTCCTTTCTTACTCAAAAATTTGAGGTTTTTTTAAACAACATTAAGGACTGTTTGAGCTAGCACTGCTAGATTTTTTGACTTTTTGACCAGTTCTGAGCACTAAGTAGGGCTTTTCCTGGTATAATCTGTTATAATTCCCAGGTAAATGCTAAAGAGGCTGACACTATATATATAAAGTTTAGATAAGCAGGTGGTTTTTGCTTGTTTTTCCCATGTATGCTGTTCTATATTTATCTAAATTCATTTTTATCCTTTTAACATTCATTTACCATGTAATGTAATACACTACTGTAGGTTTTCAGTACAATTGTCTTCTCTTCATCTTTAAATAATTTAGTGTGGTTAGCCAATTTTATTCTCACTATTTGCTCTGGCTTCAAGATAATATATGAACATATTGAATGAGATGATCACGATGTAGATTTCTAAGAAACTCCTGTGTTGATTTTCCTTTTCTGTGAAAACTGTTATTCACTCATATGCTCTGTTTTATACCCTTAAAGGAAAAAAAAGAAAAGATTTTACTGATTATCTCACAGCTTCTTCAGAGCCTTCAGTGATGGATCTTGGTAAAATCCTCCAAGAAATCTAAATAGACTATATCACTCATATCTTGAGTTATCCTCATGCTTACTGAATGCTCTGAAGAACTCTTACTAATTTGAAGGCATGATTTAGTTTCACAAAAGCCATATTGATATTCTTCCATCACTTGTATGTGTTCACTACTCTGGCAACAGAGGACCTTTGATGTCATAAAACATTTCAGGTATTATATTTGTGGGGGCATTTGAATTTTGTAAATGTGGGCCAAAATAGGAGAACATAAATCCTCCATTGCCATGTTTATTAGATAAGCCACACCTTCTCTCTGGCTATTTTTAATCTGTCTGTGAAAGAACTTTTTTTTCAGGTTTTGTACTATGAAGCATGCAAACTATGTCAAAAGTTGGGTGGATGAGCTTGTGATGCCACAGGGAATCTTTCCTCATTGGTTTTTGCATTGTTTTTTTTTTTTTTTTTTTTTAATGCTGATACATGAGTGTATGACATCAAGGAAAAAAGAAAAAGAAAAAAGAAAGCAACTATAAGCTTCATAACAATCATACAGCATATACACAGTGCTTTTCATCCTAAGCATACTTAAATTGGGTATACACTTCATAGAATCAGAATGCCCTGGGTTGAAAAGGACCTCAAAGATCACCTAGTTTCAATCTCCCTGCTATGTGCAGGATCACCAACCACCAGACCAGGCTGCCCCGAGCCACATCCGGCCTGGCCTTGAATGTCTCCAGGGATGGGGCATCCACAACCTCCTTGGGCAACCTGTTCCAGTGCATCACCACCCTCTGTGTGAAAAACGTCCTCCTAATGTCTGACCTAAAGTTTCCCTATCTCAGTTAAAAACCATTCCCCCTTGTCCTATCACTATCCATCCTCATAAACAGCCACAATGAGGTCTCTCTGGAGCCTTCTCTTCTCCATGCTAAACAAGCCCAGTTCTGTCAACCTTTCCCCATAGGAGAGGTGCTCCAGCCCTCTGATCATCTTCATGGCCCTCCTCTGGACCCAATCCAAGAGCTCCATGACTTTAATAAGAGTACTGGCTATTAAGAGAGCAAAGCACACTTTCCCTTCTGTCCATCCTTCTAGAATAGGCTAATAGCTATAAAATATTCAGCCTCCAGAGGTTCTCATGCTTGCTGTCAATTTTTGCAAAGTTATCAAGCAGGTTGCTTATATGTAGCCCACAGAATTACGTTTAAAAGCATCTTTCTAAAACATTTATCCAGTGGCATGCTGACAGATACCATGCATATTTTCATTTAAAAAAAGAACATATATGTGTAGTGATGTCAGTTGCTATCAGGTATGCAGGAAAATAAATGATCAGGTTTGCTATGGCAGATCTCACATCAACATTTGTATTACTGAAATCATACTCAAAAATTGTGATGGAATTGTAAGAAGAATAAGCACCAGTCAGACAGACTTAATTTTAAAATAAGAGGATGTATTAAGAAGGACAGAACAAACAGTTCTAAAAAAAATTTGCCCACAAAGAAAAGAACTGGAAAGAGGAGAACCAGCACTATTTTCTTAGAGAATGACTTGAACAAGAAAGCTTACATTGCAACCATAGGAAGAACAGAACAAGGATGAAAATGCTGGAATCTTAGCTCCTGTATAGTAAGTGCAAGCTCTTTTGAGTGTAGTATGTCAAATACATGTATTGCCAGGCTGATCTGTATAGAGATCTTGTTTACTAACAATAGAAATGCTATGACTTGAAATGAAAATGACCTCCACAGCATATGCTGTTAAAAACAGAACTTTCAAAAAGACAACCAGAAGGCTTCTTATTGCTTTGCTGACTTAATGGGGTGACATTATCACTCCTGTGCTTATTGACAATAAATACTTTTCAGAATTTCAGAACTTTCTACTAATTTGACTGGCATGAGCCAGTAGGGTGTCTGTGTGTGTGCTTGTGCTCATTTGGTCTCACTGATTCAGCTGTAAATCAAAAGAAATTCTCTGTTTAAAGGATCTCAATAATGCAAAAATAGGATGTGACCAGCGGTGTGGATTCTTGCTCAGCAGAAAGTTCTGGCTCCTGATGACCTTGATGAATGACAAAGTAACTGTCAGCTAACATTAGACAGTAGCATTTCATGTTGTGTTTCAAAAGACTTGCTATGATCTCTGCAAAGGATTTCCCTTTTGGCCAGAAAAGCAATCTCAAGCATAGCTGAAGCATCAAGTGGCAGATAAAGAAGAGTAACACTATATTCAGTACTTTCTATTAAATAAAGTAAAAAGAACTTTGATTGAGAAGGTTTTTTTTTTGTTTTGTTTTGTTTTTTGTTTGTTTGTTTGACTGGAGGAAGGGGTAGGGTTGGGTGGGAGCTGAACAGAATCAAAGTTTTTGATATAAACGTAGATCAGACATAGTTGTACCCAGGAAGCTGCATTTGAATTTATCAAAGTAAAATTATTTAAAGGTTTGTTAAGCAATCTCTATTGTGAAAAGTTGCTTTTATATCTTTAAAAAATGTTATGAATAACTGAACAATGAATGAGATCGTGATTCAGTTTAGAATTATGAATTGTGGCTATTCATTTTTATCTAATGTGCTTAACCCCCATGGTAAAGTCTGAGTCCTACAAAAGCTACACTGAAATGAAAGACTTCTCTCCTTGAAGAAATGGTCACATTTTAGCCTGTGGCTGTTACTATCTCTCCTGTTTTATTAATCTTTCTTATTTTCCCTCAAAATGATCTGGATGTTCTTTCCCTCTTCCCATTGATCCCTCTTTTCCAGAGAAGTGTAGACGGGGCACATGGAGCAGAAGGAAGCCATAGTAGTCCCCTTTCTGATGAAGGCTGCCCTACGCTTGTTCCCAGTTTCTCTAACCGGTAGCTTAGCTCACTTCTGTTATAATCATGACTTAAGCTTCTGGGCTACT
Organism: Phasianus colchicus; assembly: GCF_987193195.1. NCBI lineage: Eukaryota > Metazoa > Chordata > Aves > Galliformes > Phasianidae > Phasianus > Phasianus colchicus. The sequence goes on from NC_143436.1 coordinate 156,564,533, forward strand.
TCAAGGCTGGGATACTTTGGTAGAAAGCCTAACAGAAAATCATACAGAAACTTAAAATATTCTCAAGAACAAGTCTGCACTAGGCCTGCACTCCTGTAAAATTATGCACAAATTTCTCACAGCTCCAGAATTACTTTACTGAAATTAAAGTTCCCAGTTTTGCTTCCAGTGACATGTTTGCAAGATGCAAGTACTCAGTTTGTCCTCCTTCTCTGGGCAGATCATCATGCCAACTAGCCTTCCCTGAAAGCTTTCCCAACGGCTCTTTGTTCTTCCCCACCACCCATCTGCACTTGTGGCGTTTTAAGCATCAAGGGAAGAAAATGGGGCTGCCTCTGACCACCAGCACCCATTGCCTGACCCCATACTGCTTATTACCAAGGCTAGCAACAGCTGAGCTGCTTGTCCAAGGGGCCTTGGCTGACAGCTTCCTGTGCAAGGCCAAGAGTCCAAACCACTGAGGTTTTGCAGCAGCCCTGGTTCTGGTGGGACCTCTGACATGGCAGCAGGGAGACCAGGGACAGAGGCCTGTGGCCCAGCATTCAGGCATCATTGCATCCCATGTCACATTGCAACTGTCTGGTTACCATTTGCAGAGTTTGTAGTGGGGATGGAGGCCTGGCTGAGTCGTCTAGGGTAGGGGGAAAGGCCCTTTATTCAGCTGGTCTTCTGGGAGCTGCTGCTTGTGTATTGTTGGGAGGGCTCCCAGGCACATGCCTTCTCTAGGACTAGGGGGAGAGGCAGGGAGAGGAGAGATGGGCAGAGAGAGACTTCCAAGGCTGCTGTTGCGCTCCTTTCTGCTTGGAGAAAAGGCGCCTAGCTGGGAGCTCCCTCATAGAGGGACATGGCTGTGTACATTGTTTTGGGCCCAATTTTGTCCACTTTGTGCAGCTGCTCAGGAACTAGGCCAGGCCAGAAGCCATTCATTGTCAAGGTGTACAAGTAGGATTGGTGAAGGTGCTGTGTTACCCTCTGGCCTTTGCTAATGTCTTCAACAGATGTATGAATGAAAACTAAGGGAAATGCTTACTCTGCAAGTTCTATCTGCCCAGAGTTGCTTGTACTGATCATCTTTTAGTGGTTCCCCTAATACAGGAACCTGATTATGGCTTTGCTTAATCAGCTGAGCAGAGGTGGCATTCATCTGTGTAAGCCTATTTCCATTTTACCTCTCTGGGGCTTCTCATCTCCAACTATGGCTCCAGAAATTGTTGGGCTCCTGTAGACTCTGTACTGCCTTTTTCAGAAACTGTGAAGTGTCTCAACACATGCTAGACAACTATATTTAAGCAGCAGAATCCAAATTTTAGAACAAACCTGAGGATTGTTTTTAATCAGCCTGCCCCTGTAGATAGTGACATGAAAAATATTAAAGTACAATGTATGCTCATTTAGTAACAATAATTAAGTAGCTCTTTTGTTTTTGTTTGCCTCAACTGAAACAAAGGCAAATAAGCTTTCTATCAAAAGCCCAGCAGTTCACTGTCATGCTCACAATCCTTTTTGTTTAGAGAAAACAAATAGCAGATATCAGAGAATCCTTTTCAGGAAATCAATTTAAATTCTTAAGCATGTCTTTTCTCAGTAAGCTCTTTAATTTATATCTGTTTTCATACACAGTGCTCATTAATTATTTATTAATTACACCATGCTAAGTATACTAGGCTTATGGTTCACTTACATCACTCACAGCTGTGCTCTAATGCCACCAGATAAGCAGTATTTTCCTACATTAACTCCACAACTTCACTTACACCACTACACAGTGTTATGTAAAATACACTCTGACTTAATAACATCTTCCATATATATTTGGTGTAAAATTGCTGTTACTGCTTGGATTGAAAACATTTGAGAACATGTAAATGCACAAGACTAATTTCTCCTATTACTCCTTTTTTTGAAATCACGTAACCTTTTCATATTCAGGCAGGCTGTTTTATATCTATTTTACTTTTAAGTCTGATGTTCAAAGACAATTATATTTAAAGGCATTCACAAGCTTTCAGTGTTTTTCTGAAGACTTAGATAATGTTTATTTTCATATACATTACTGTAGAAGCAAAAAATTGCTTCTTACATTCAACATTTCTTTTTATTCCAATGAGCTACTAGTTCTCTAGTATATTCTGTGTTTCTGGTGGTGATTAACAGACAAAACTTGGACATAGGGTACACAGAGACTCTTGTTTTGTTTTAGCAAAGGGATAAATCCTGACGATGGATATGGACAGAAGATGATCACCCCTCCTTCTTTCTCCACATGCTGCAAAATGATGATTATATCTCTCAGTAACATTGCAGAAGACCATGGAGTGAGTGCAAACATTCAGGTACAGTTCTAGAATGCAGAGATCTATGGTCAACTTAATTAAGACTGACAATTTCGAACAGATCTGGGAGAAGAAAGATTTAGTCTTATTCTAAGAGTTAACCATACCCTGGGGTGCAACAGGTCCAGGGCTGCCAATGGCTGAGGGAAGGGATTGTCCCGCTCTGCTCTGTACTGTGCAGCCTCACTGCCAGCACTGGGTGCAAGGTTGGATGACACAGTGTAAAAAGGATATAAAACGTTCGGAGAGCACCCAAAGAAGGGCTGTGAAGACAGTCTGGGAGGCAAGATGAGGAGTAGTTGAAGTCCCTTGACATATACAGCCTGGAGAAGAGGAGGCTGAGGGGAGGCCTCGTGGCAACTGCAGCTCCTCACAGGAAGTGGAGGGGCACTGCTGAGCTCTGCTCTCTAGTGACTACAAAGAAGCAGGGTCAGGACCTGAGGGAATGGCATGGATCGGCATCATAGGAGGGTCAGGTTGGGTATCAGGAAAAGGTTCTTCACCAAAGGGTGGTTGGGCACTGGAACAGGCTGCCCAGGCCTGGCATCAAGCTACCAGAGTTCAAGGAGCATTTGAACAATGCACCCAGATGTTTTGATTTTGAGCAATCCTTTGTGGGTCTCTTCTACCTAAGGGTATTCTGTAGTCATATGCTTCTATGATTATTCTGATGAACTTCTGCATGAAGCTGATAGACTATTTCTAGTATACTTCTAGTATACTTGGGCCAAGTCTATGTCTCATCTGGTTGATGGTAGTTCAGGTGTTTTTATGATGCATAGTGTTTTGCTGTGTAGATGGTATAGATGCTACCAATTACTGCTTTTCAACGAAAACTTCAAAACTTTCATTTAGATAACCAATGTATGGTTAGTAGTATTACTACCTTTTTCCTTTAAATTGGAAACAAAAAGGAAGAGTGATCCAGAGCACATAGCAAACCACGTACTACTATGTACTACCGCCAGTTTCGACAATTTTACTTTCAATCTCATAATCAGAAAATATAATATCAACATGTTAAAATAGGATGTAATCTAGATAGTCATAATGGAGATGGATTTCTTCAGACAAATTGCATTTAATCTTTAAAAATTTTGGAAATCATGTGAAAAATCCCAACATTGATAATATTTTCTTTTCCACAAGCATTCTTACTGTTTAAATATTTTCTAATTATTTTAACACCAGGCATTGTGAAGCAGAGGAAGAACAGGAATATAATACTCAGTCTATCTCTAATGATTCTGTGTCAGCTAACCAATAAGTAAAGGTGAATTGCACCTTTGATAAAGAGCATGCAAAAGGATAAAAAATAAAAGACTGTGAGAAAGAATAATAGAATGAAAGCTGAATCACTGAAGTCTATGAGAATTTCCCTACTGTATGCTTGCCTGCCTTTTTATCAACCTGCAACTTTGCCTAACCATTAAATATTTTAACTCAACTCGAACCAAAAGTATATGTCATCTAATGTCTGTCAGTCATACCAATGCTTCAGATAAAAGTTCAAGAAACCCATCTGTAGACACATGTCAGACAATCTGTTTTGCCTTTTAAAGTCAACTAGCTCTCTAGTCATTAGGGACTGGAGTAGTTTCTACAGCAACAGATGTGATATTCTTTCAGTACTTCCGTCATCATTAAATAAGATTCCTTTGAATTGATAGCTGAGAAAAAAGCAAATCCTTCTGCATTTTTTTTCCATTCAGACTGTCATGGTGGCAAGTTTCTACATTTAAAATACAAATTTTGTGGAAAAAAAAACCCACCTTATCAACTCTGTTTCTCTTCCTCTTTATTTTGTAGAATGATTTTTTAAAAATAAATACTGAGCATGTTACTCCTCTGCATGCTTCTGCTTTTCTTCTTACTCATCTCTTTTTTAACTCACCAGAAAAAAACTTAATATGGCTCCATTTTAACATTAAAACAATTTCCACTTTCAGTTATTTGTAAGTAAAAAAAAGAAAAATGCAAATTTTGATTCTAACAATGGTTGGTTGGGTTTAGGTTTTGGAATACTCATTTTACCTGAAATATTTATTTATATCTTGTCTTAAATTCTAATAATATCGATATATGTGGGAATATGTTCTGCAATAAAGACAATTGTGGTGTTAAGGAAGCATATGGCACGCAATATGTTAGAAACATCTTGATGATGGAAGTATATAAATAGTGAAAAATACACAAATTTGTAAAATGCAGATGCTTTGCTTTCAGTAAATATTAGCTATCTTCAAATTTAGATTATGAGGTGGTCTTTCAAAAAGCAATCAGATAAATGAGAATATTTAGACCTGTGGACACTATAAACACAGCCAGATCCATGCTTCCTTTCAAGTGGATGGATCCTTGAGATACAGATTGCCTAATGCATTACAACAAAGAAATTTGTCCTAGATCAACACCAGTCCAAGAGAGACTACTAGCTCATACCTTGCAACACAGGAACATAATCTTACTGCTTGCAGTAAAAAGTAAGCCATTTAGTTGTAGGGTTTTTTTGTTTGTTTCCAGCAGTGTCCAGTGATAGGACAAGGGACAAACTGAAATTTCAATATTTTTATTGATGACCTGGATGAGGGCATTGAGTGCACCCTCAGTAAGTTTGCAGATGACACCAAGTTGGCTGGAAGTGTCGATCTGCCTGGGGGTAGCGAGGCCCTACAGAGAGATCTGGACAGGCTGGAGAGCTGGGCTGAAGCCAATGGGATGAGGTTTAATAAGACCAAATGCCGGGTCCTACACTTTGGCCACAGCAACCCCAAGCAACGCTACAGGCTTGGGGTGGAATGGCTTGAAGACTGTGTAGAGGAAATGGACCTGGGGGTGTTGGTTGACGCTCGGCTAAACATGAGCCAGCAGTGTGCCCGGGTGGCCAAGAAGGCCAATGGCATTCTGGCTTGTATCAGAAGCAGTGTGACCAGCAGGAGTAGGGAAGTAATTGTTCCCCTGTACTCAGCTCTGGTGAGGCCGCACCTTGAGTATTGTGTCCAGTTCTGGGCCCCTCACTGCAAGAAAGACATTGAGGCCCTGGAGCGTGTTCAAAGAAGGGCAACAAAGCTGGTGAGGGGTCTGGAGCACAGGCCTTATGAGGAGTGGCTGAGGGAGCTGGGATTGTTCAGTCTGGAGAAGAGGAGGCTCAGGGGAGACCTTATTGCTCTCTATAACTACCTGAAGGGAGGTTGTAGCGAGCTGGGGGTCGGCCTCTTCTCTCATGTAACTGGTGATAGGACTAGAGGGAATGGTTTCAAGCTTCGCCAGGGAAGATTCAGGCTGGATATTAGGAAATACTACTTCTCTGAAAGGGTGGTCAGGCACTGGAATGGGCTGCCCAGGGAGGTGGTGGAGTCACCGACCCTGGAGGTGTTCAAAGAACGTTTGGATGTTGTGTTGAGGGATATGGTTTAATGAGAACCATTGGTGACAGGTGGATGGTTGGACTGGATGATCTTATAGGTCTTTTCCAACCTTAGTGATTCTGTGATTCTGTGATTCTGTGAAACTTAGGAAGTTCCATCTGAATACCAGGAAGCACTTCTGTGCTATGCAGGTGACAGAACATTGAAATAGTTTGCCCAAAGGGGTTGTAGAGTCTTCCTCTTTTGAGACCTTCCAAAATTGTCTGGATATTGTTGTGGGCAACCTGCTCTGGGGCCCTGTCTGGGTAGGGGGGCTCTACCAGATGTCCCTGCCAACTTCAGCTACCCTCTGATTCTATGAGGACCACTGAGCTGAACAGTACAGAAATGTGAGAACAATTCACAGCCAATTCAGTCCTAATACAATTTTGCCAGGCAAGAGTAGTTTCCCTGAATTGCCGGGTGTTTCCGTATCTTACCTAAGTTCTAGGTGACCTCGGAAGTCGTAGGTTGATACATGAACACTCACAATAAAGTATTTTCCTTGAAACTGGTGCAACACGTTTCTGACACCCAAATGGCTCTCTATGGATTTAGCTTGAGTCTGGTATGAACTGCAGTAAGATACTGCTAATAAATTTTGCTGAACTGAAAATGATTACTACGATACTGCCCTGCTTATACCTAGTTTGTTTCAGCTGAGCACTGGATTGGAGATTTCCAATCCTAAACACGAATTGAAAGCCTGAAAGTCCCCATTCCTGTTTTTCAGGCATTTGTACTTCTATTTTATGTGCTCAGGTAGAAGCTATCTTGGCTAAGAAATGGGCTCAAGTTTAGGCTCAGGCTAGCTAGCCACTGTCCTCAGTACGTCAGTTAACAGACATTATTCAGACACAATTCCAGACATGTCTTGGGGAATTCACTCTGAAAGGGGAATCCAGAAGCCACAGTAGCTTTTCTCTTTTAAAATGTGGAAAGTTGCTAGTGCCTTGTGTTAGACTGGGAAAAACTCTACTTGCAGTAGGAAGAAGTCACCATGCTTTGCATGAAGTACCGGGAAAGTCTTATTGCTGTTGACTCCCTAACAAACATAGCAGAACTGCTAGACTATGAGTGAAGGAGTAATAGGAAAATTATCTCTGTCAGAAAATGTATCAGGAAATGGCAGATGACAGTCATGGTGGCAACCATGATAAAAGTGTGGTGGGATTAAATTGCACTCTCTCACTTTCTTGCTTCTGATGTTTCTTCCTTACTCAGATTGTGGCACAATGAAAATGAAGGAACAGTTTCTGTTTGCACACTATGCAGTTTGGTTCGAGTTCAGATTGATGCGCCTTTCACAAAACCAATGGTAGCCTACGAAACATTTTCAATCAAAATATAATAGACTTAAGAATCAAGTTAAAAAATGCTTTATTCCTGCTCAATGCAAATGATTGACATGCCTCACTAACTGGTTTGCTAAACTATTACTGCAAGATTTAAGTAACTCACGAACTTTTAAAATAAATCAATAGTGTTGCAGCATTAGGAATTAATAACATGTATTTCTGAAGTTCAGGAAAATACTTAAAAACATGTATCCCAAAGTCGTTCTATGAAAAGTGATTGAAAATGGCTCAGTTATGAAAATCGTAAATTGAAAAATCGTCTGTGTAATGGAGTATAAAAGATAATGATAATCAAGAATTCATTACGTAGAAGGAGTTATCCAGTGGAATCTCTGGGGATTAGTGTCATAACACACCCTTACTAACATTTCCATTAGTAGGATAGACATAATGAAGATGTTGGTGATGTTTGTGTATGGTACTTCATATTATAGATTAGGATATTTGAAACATATAGTGAATTGAAAGACCAAAGGAAAGTCATAGAAAAGAGATAGATTAGTGAGGTGATAGATCAAGCATTAATAAGATAAGGAAGTAAGTTAATTTCTTCCACATATTGCTGGGGGAAACAGGCAGCATGAGAGAAAATGGAAATTGTATTCTGGTTTTGGTTGGGATAGAGTTAATTGTCTTCATAGTAGCTGATATGGTGCTGTGTTTTTGTTTTTTTTTAGGATAATAATGTAGATAAGACACTGATATTTTAATTGTTGCTGAGCAGCGCCTACACAGAATCTCATGTTGTCCTGTCAGAAAAGGCTGAGGATGCACAAAAGAAGCTGTGAGGGGACAGAACCAGATCAGCTTCCCCAAAATGACCAAGGGCCATCCCACACTTTATGGTGTCGTGGTGAACAATAAAACTGGGAGGCCTGCTTTGAGGGGACTGGCTGGTCATCAGCTAGCAATCAGGTAGTATTTTGCTTTATTTGAATCACAGAATCATTAAGGCTGGAAAGACTACCGAGATCTACTCCAACCATTGATTCATGTTTGTGACTGCTCTAGACCATGTCATTCAGTGTGACATCTACCACTTGCTTTTTATCCTTTTGAGTTTTCATTTTCCTTCTCCTTTCTTATTAAACTGTCCTCATTTCAACCCCCAAGTTCTCACACTTTTGCCTTTTTTTATTCTCTCCCCTACCCATTTTGTGGGAGTGAGCAAATGACTGTGGTGTTTAGCTGTTTTCTGGGTTAAGCCAAAACTTTGCAACCAGAACTCAATTATGGAAATTTTACAACCTTAATAAGATAATATGTACAGACAATTACTTTGCAGGGATAAACAGGTAAAAAAGATGGGGAAAAGTATGCAAAACAGTAGTTTTACATCTACTCTTAGCTGTTTTTTCTTACCATAAAGAAGTGGACCTGATCAGAGATCATGATGTTGATCAAAATTGACTAGTGGATATTCAGAAATTTGCCCTGATAACAGTAAATGCAAAATTACTTGAAGACACTGTGAGGCAATACTGTTATATTTCCAAAAAGGAACTGGGAATATTGTTATGACAAAATAACTACAAGACATTAAATTTGACAGTGCAAAGTCACTCTGGAACAAGCATGCTATAACACTTGAATATATCTTTGTTACTGCTAATACTAACTTTTCATATTCATAGGTAGTACCAAAGCTTGTTATCTAGTGAAGACAAAGGATTTGAACGATCTGTTCTTGTTCGTCTGTGAAATAAGATCTTCAGCATCAGATGTTGACTTATTGAAGCTAGTACTCTCATAACTACTGACACCAGTAAGGCTGAAATGCTGACATTAACAGCTGGAGCAATAGAAGTATTTCCAAGCCCAGAAAAACTTGCTCACAGAATCACAGAAGCACAGAATTGTAGGGGTTGGAAGGGACCTCCAGAGATCATCGAGTCCAACCCCCCTGCCAAAGCAGGTTCCCTACACCATGTCGCACAAGTAGGCATCCAGGCGGGTCTTGAATATCTCCAGAGAAGGAGACTCCACAACCTCCCTGGGCAGCCTGTTCCAGTGCTCCGTCACCCTCACCCTAAAGAAGTTCTTGCACACATTGGTGCGGAACTTCCTATGCTTCAGTTTCTGGCCGTTTCCCCTTGTCCTGTCTCCACATACCACTGAAAAGAGTCCGGCCTCGCCACTCTGCCCCCCACACCTTAGATATTTATATCTAAGGACCTGGATCAGGCCTCCTCTCAGTCTTCTCAAGGCTAAACAGACCCAGCTCACTCAGCCTTTCCTCATAGGAGAGACGCTCCAGGCCCTTCACCATCTTTGTGGCCCTCCGCTGGACTCTTTCCAAGAGATCCCTGTCTTTTTTGTACTGGGGAGCCCAGAACTGGACACAGTACTCCAGATGAGGCCTTACCAGGGCAGAGTAGAGGGGGAGGATCACCTCCCTCGACCTGCTGGCCACGCTCTTTTTAATGCACCCCAGAATGCCGTTGGCCCTCTTGGCCACAAGGGCACACTGCTGGCTCATGGCCAACCTGTCGTCCACCAGGACACCCAGGTCCCTCTCTGCAGAGCTCCTCTCCAGCAGGTCATCCCCCAACCTGTACCAGTCCATGCGATTATTCCTCCCCAGATGCAAGACTCTACACTTGCTTTTGTTAAACCTCATCTGGTTTCTTTCTGCCCAGCTCTCCAGCCTGTCCAGGTTTCACTGAATGGCAGCACAGCCTTCAGGCGTGTCAGCCAATCCTCCCAACTTCATATCATCAGCAAACTTGCTGAGGGTGGCCACTCTTCCCTCATCAAGGTCATTGATGAAGAAGTTGAACAAGACTGGACCCAGCACCGACCCCTGAGGAACACCGCTGGTTACAGGCCTCCAACTGGACTCTGCAATACTCACGGTATTCTTAGATAAGCCACCTGAACAGTCTGTCTTTTACTCAGTGAACCCAGCTGCAGTACAAGCACAATAAATCTAGTATAAACAAAAATAGCATGTATATGTGAGTGGGTGTGTGGTACAGAAAACTGCAGTAAATAAACTCATGCTATTTTTATTTACACTAATGGAGTGTATCAGTTGAAATGTACTGTCACAGTTGTTGTTGTTGAGGATGCAATGCATGAAATGCAAGTTATAAACAAGTCCCAGACAGCTGAAATGAAAGCCCATGCATTGCAGCAGAAGGAAGTCATATTGATGAAATTACTCCCATTGAATTTATTCTAACATTTATCGTCTAATGGCAAATTAGTCAAGCAAGTTATATTTAATTTAATTTTATGGTTGTTTTCTTTATCAAATCAGTACTGAATAAGATAACTCTTGGCTAAGTTCCTTATTCATAGATGTGTAGTTGAATGTTCCCATTGAGCAGTTTATGAATGTGAAGGAAAATATTTTTGAACTGTATGTCAATATTTTAGTAGTAGGAGAATTTTTTCTTTGATTGGTTCATAATATCCTCTTCTAATTGGAGGCCTGTGCAGTTCAGTAGAAGACTGTGGTTCTTTTAACATCTTCATTAATAGCATTTAAAATGTATGATTAACTGCCTTTTTGTTAGCTTCACATTATTTTTACCATAATGCAGCTACAACAAAGTTCTCCACAGAATGTAAGCACTGTAACTTCATTATTAGTTATGCTAGCACAGCTACAACATGTGCTATGAAGAAAAGGAAAACTGAAGGAAATTTTACAGCACTGCAGCAGCTCTTTTGGAGTCCAGATAGGTGCAATCGATAGAGTAAAATGAGTAGGCTCAGTCGAAATGGGTCAAAATGAAAAGCTTTAATCTGAAATATTATCGTTTCCTCTCTACTGACAGCCTCAAGTTTGTTCCATGTACTCATTTCTTTCTTTATTTATTGATCTCAAGGTTGCATTAAGACAAATCAAAACACTTATACATGCCTGTTATGTCAATTCCACACTGCCATCACCTCTGCTCCTGATCAGTGTGGCAGCAGATTGACTTCTCCATATTTTCTGAAGGGGAGATGTAGCAATACCCCTGCCCATCTATACCAGAAAGCCTGTCAGAGCTCTCTCTTCCTGTTGTTATTCTGCGGCTTCTTTGTGGATGTCACAGCTTCCCTGTGAAACAGTAGGAAATGTTCCCTCCTCTCCCCTTTGTGCAGTAGTTGAGTCTCAGGCTACCCTCCTACATGGCAGTAATTCACTTTCTGAGGCAAAGCATTGCCACCATGAATAGCAAACACAGAGTCTGCTTTAGTGATACCAGGCAGCATTCTCCCTGGCTTTGGTGCTTGCTGTTTTTCTTGTGCCTCATGTTGACTGATGGCTATGAATTTCTGTCATTATGACAGCAGTGCATGATTCAGGTTTTCATATTTTTCTTCCTAGAGCAAAAGGCTGGGGGACTGAATTTCTTTTTTAAGGAAAAGTGGGCTACTGGCACAGTCTGTCCACATCAGTCTCCAGATGATATAGAAAACTGAGCTGTACCGGTATAGAAAATGGAGCTGTCTCATTCTTGGTGAGTCTTTTCTGACACCACACTGAATGTAAAATCAGTGCTGTGGTGCTTGTGATACCTGTGGTGCTTAGGAAACAAGAATCTTTGCTAACACTTGCAAAAACATGTCCTGGTGCTGTGAAAACACACTGAACCACTTTAAACCTTGGGACACAGCACAATGGGACAAGTGGAGATGGTAATTTCACCTTGCAATGTCACAAAATTTCAATCACTTTATTTTTTATGCCATTTCCCAGAACTTTGGGGTTGAGAAGAGCAGCAGAAACATACACTGTAATCTCTTCACTACCCATCAGCAACGAAGTCACTGAGCATCAGCAGCATAAAGGAAATTTTATGCAGAAGACCTGTATCTAGAGCAGTAAGGTTTGGTCAACTTTTATGTTCTTTATAATGCTTAAATCAGTCCCAGCAGCAAACTGCTCTTGCCTATTGCTGGTTTTCCCTAGAGAGCAGTGTAACGTAATGTAACTCTCACTGTTGGTCTCATGCCTAACCAAAGTTCGAGGGAGAACTTGAGCCATTAGGAAGTTCTGCTCTTCACTGAGCTCCACAGCAGACAAAGCAGGAGGCAATCTTGGCTGCCTCTCCCAGAGCAGGGAAAGATGGTGTCCTTACTGCCCATCACCATCTGGCATTGTTTGATTGCCCTGCATCTAGTCTATAGGCTTTAGAGGAGAGGCCTTTTGCTCTCATGTTTCTGGCATCTCTCCTTACTGCTGACTGGCAGTCAGCTGAAGACGTCTGAAAAAGCGAGGTGATCAGAGGGATCCAGAAGCAAAACAGCAATACAAAACTTTGAAAGGAAGTGATTTTTCAGTGTTTTGTCTGGAATTAAAGATGTCCTTGCTTCGAAACACCTTCCTAACAGAGCATTAGGAGCTCACTGCATTGCAAACAGCTAACATACTGGACAAAGTGTACTGGGGCCCCTAGTACAGGAAAGATGTGGAGCTCTTGGAGCAGGTCCAGAGGAGGGCCACTAAGATGATCGGAGGGCTGCAGCACCTCTCCTATGGAGAAAGGTTGAGGGAACTGGGCTTTTTTAACTTGGAGAAGAGGAGGCTCCGGGAAGACCTCATTGTGGCCTTCCAGTACTTGAAGGGAGCATATAAACAGGAGAGGGAGTGGCTGTTTATGAGGGTGAACAATGATAGGACAAGAGGGAATGGTTTTAAATTGAGACAGGGGAGGTTTAGGTTAGATATTTGGAGGAAGTTCTTCACTCAGAGGGTGGTGACACACTGGAACAGGTTGCCCAAGGAGGTTGTGGATGCCCCATCGCTGGAGGCATTCAGTGGCAGGCTGGATGTGGCTCTGGGCAGCCTGGTCTAGTGGTTGGTGACCCTGCACATAGCATTGAAACTACATGATCTTTGTGGTCTTTTTCAACCCAGCCCATTCTATGATGTTATGATTCTATGAAAGTCTTGGCAGAGCTTACCATCATGTTCTGGATATGGGGTTTGTGCTCATCATCCATTAGACACATCAGAGTCAGCCTTTTGCACTGCAAGGTTTTCCATCTACTTTGGCTGTTTCAGAGCTGAAGGACAGGAAGACTCAACATGTCAGTCTCTCCTTCAGAAGAAGGCACAGAGAGTTCTGGCCTCAGGCAGCAGAGATGCTCTGTGGTTTTCCATTTTAAAATAAAAAAAAAATCCCCAAATGAAAAACAATCCCCAAAACTAAATGAATATTAAACAAACCTCCTGAAGTTCTACTGATGTATTGACATTCTAAATAAAGTTGTTTTTTTGTTGCTGTTGCTGCTTTTTAAATGTGTTCTATTTTTATGTGGTATTTTACAAAAGCAAAACAAAGTACTAATGTTTAGCCAACTGTTCCAACAATATTATGTTCAGCAAAACATGCGGCATCCTCCCTTGGCTTTACAATTATTTGTTGTTAGAATATAAATAATGAATTGGATCTTGTAATTACCAATGTGAAGAATGTATCTTTTGTTGTAGGAGGAGGACAGGAGAATAATCCTTTCCAAAATCTTGAAAAAGGGTCTTATGTTATATGTACAAAAAATTCCAGCTGTGACAGGCTGAGACTATATAGCCCAAAGCCAGTGCCTGTCATTGTATGATATGTGAGCATAACAAAGACTCCAGCTGGCTTCTATCAGGGCTAATAGAGGCATTTTGGCTCATCTACCTGGTAGACCATTTGTCAGGTTGTCACTTGTCTGTCCTAACCTTGAAGCTTCTTGGTTCTTTTATTTCTCAATGTCTTCATTTTCTTATTCTGAATTACACCAAATGTCTATTCAAACTGTCTGCCCTCAAATCAACAGGATGCATGCTAAGACCTGTGAAGAATTAAGTTAGGGATAGTGGAAGGGACAACATTTTTCTCTCTCCTACATGCATTCTCCCAACAGCTGGGGGCTATTAAGATTCAGAAGTATGAGACATTAGAAGATTTTTATTAGCTAGTGGCAGTGATTTGGAAACTCAATGTTAGTTGGTGTACAGCTTGTCTCTGCTGACTCACTAATGTTCTAAGCTATTATGTCAGCTTTCAAATTTAGTTTGTGAACATTTATTGCCAAGAAGAGCACTCCATTTCAAAATGCTTTTTTTAAAAAATCAGTTTTTAATGGTATGTATAGCTACAAAAAACATCGTTGTATTATCTTGCTAGGTAAAAAAATACTTGCATTTCTTCTCCTGAGACATAGTCAGAAGTGTAGTCAATTTTACAGTGCTGACATCAACAGATTAGCACTGGCTATCAGGATTTTAATGCTGTCATGAAAATCACTGCAGAATACTTATTGTTCTGCTCCATGTTTGTGTGTGCTTGAGCTGTACCAGTTCAAACCAGTATCAGTGTAGTCTGTGCTGAAAATTGACATGCTGTTACTTTTCATCTTCTCTGTGAAAAACTGTGAGATGGCCCCACAACTGACTTAAAGCATGTCAAGAGTTGTTCTAATTACAGATGATTAAAGCACTGCACACAGGATTGAGTATGTCCTCTTCCCCTGTTGCATCTATATTGTAAATGCTAGAATCATATCATAATCATAGAATCATAGAAAGGGCTGGGTTGAAAAAGACCACAAAGATCATGTAGTTTCAATGCTATGTGCAGGGTCACCAACCACCAGACCAGGCTGCCCAGAGCCACATCCAGCCTGCCACTGAATGCCTCCAGCGATGGGGCATCCACAACCTCCTTGGGCAACCTGTTCCAGTGTGTCACCACCCTCTGAGTGGAAAACTTCCTCCAAATATCTAACCTAAACCTCCCCTGTTTAAAACCATTCCTCCTTGTCCTATCTTTGTCCACCCATGTAAACAGTCAT